>NW_024412391.1:22669268-22876219 GCF_014898765.1 Herpailurus yagouaroundi
TCTCTCTCTCTCTCTCTCTCTCTCTCTCTCTCTCTCTCTCTCTCTCTCTCGTGCGCGCGCGCAACATAAAAAAAAAAGAAAGAAAACTTGGTCATCCAAATACTGTGGCTCTCCTCATAGTCCTTTGAGGATTGTCCAGAATAAAGTATATAGTGTCCTTTATTAAATCAACAAATAATTTTGAGCTCTGCTCTGTGCTAAGTGCTGCACAGGTACTGGGGTTGAAATGATGACTAAAATCAGACGTGGCTGTAGCAAATGGCATTTGTTGTCTAAAGCAGGGGAGCTAGGCATTAACAGCTCGGCACCTAGGATCATATAATTACAAACTGAGTAAGTGCTTTGAAGGAAAGGAATATAATCCTATGCAAATATGACACAATGGAACTTATTTGGAGGACTGCACAGTGGAGCAGGTGGCGATGGTTAAGGAAGTCTTTCTGAGCAAGCAACCCTTGGTCTTTCAACAGAAAGACACATAGTAGTTACCAGACAATGGAATGGAGCAATGAGGAAGCAGAACTACTCCTGAAGGAACAGGCAAGTGTCCTGCCCTATGGCAAGAGCCTTCTGGATGGGCACAAATGCGGGTTAGAATGGTTCAGATGAGGCTGAGGAATAACCAGGTATGCTCAGCGTTGGGAGCTATGGTTAAGAATGTTAATTTTACCTTGTCTCCTCCCATCTTCTATGGTAGAAACCTGAGTATACTTAAGAGGTTTTGTTTTCATTTCTAAACCTTGACCTTCTTAATGCTTCTCAGAACTGCTGAATCTTTCCAGAGAAAAGGGAATTAGTTTCATACTCTGGACTTTGGTGGGAAAGAACCATTTGTAAAAATAGCTCATGTGTAAAACAACAGTTTTTTGTTGTTGTTTTTGTGTTTTGTTTTTTCCTGTCATCATAGCAGAAGGCTATGGTTAATGGTTCATGATCAGTTACTCCAGTGCTGTGGCTAGATCAAAGCTTGCTTCTCTGGTAACCTTTACCATCTTCGCCTGTGTTCTTTATCCTGGATTATCATTTTCTGATTTTTCCATTCTTAGCTGATGTTTTGGGATTATGCTCAGTCTGTGTTATTATCTGTTCTTTCCATGCTGTGTAGTGCTCTGTGTGTAACACCACATCCCTCCTATTTGATTAGGCCTGTTTCTCGACTCTGATCATTTTAGCTCATCTATGTAGCCATTCTTTGCATTTTTTTTTTATTATCTCCACCTTCTAAAAATAAGACTGTTGGTAACCATGGTAGCTCAAGGACATAGTTAGGAAAGGAAAAAACAAAAAAACAAAAATAAGAAAACTCAAGCGTCTCCCTCTGTGAGTACCAAACCAAAAGGGGGAGAAGAGACCTGCCAGGTAGTCTTGAATCTTTTTTTTTTCTTAATTTATTTATTTTGGACATGTGTGGGAAGGGGCAGACGGTAGTGGGAGGGAATCCCAAGCAGGCTTCACATTGCCAGTGTGGAATCCGATGCAGGGCTGAAACCTATGAACCTTTGAGATCATGACCTGAGCCGAAATCAAGACTCAGACGCTTAGTGGACTGAGTCATCCAGGTGTCCTGATGAATTTAAGTCTTAAAAGAGCTTAAATTCACCTCTAGACTTTCCACCCACAGACCGACTAAAGCCCCACCTGAGCTACGAAGTTCTTAGACTGACCAAGATCAGCACCAGCTTTGTACCACTACAAAATACTATTAAGGAGTGGAATTTTTAATTCTTGGGTTTCAGAATTTCTTCCAAAAAAGACCTGTGAAGATGTTATTAAATATTTTAGGAATTCCAAATATATTTGACACGTCATTTTCCAAAATGCTTCTTCCTACCTTAAGATTGGAGTACCATGACAATGTGAAAATAGCAGTGCCTTACATGAGCTGATTAAAGACTACATTAAAGCCAAAACATGTACTTGCCATGTTTGCTGGAGCTAGTTTAAGAGTGAGGGAATTCCTAAAAGTCCGCTATCAACACAAGCTGTATTCCCAGTAATACAACTAAAACCTGGTGTGTTTCAGGACCTGTCTTCTACCGTACTTGATAGTTGCCGCTGCTTTCCACAGAAAAGAGACTGTAGGATCACTCAGAGGGCTTCTTCCCCTTTAGAGAAGATGGAATGGGAAAGCAATCAGGAATTGCTCATTGGACCCCTGCCCTGACATCAGGAAAATGGGGTGCCCAAGTGAAAAGACAAGAAGCATTTATTTTTTTATGCCTTCTAATTTTCCAAGCATTCTGATATTTTCTTATTGATTTCACTCTTCTGAATACTTATGTCAGGTGGGACTTATTACTATTCCTATTTTCTAGATAAGAGAATGGATCCTTAAAAAATATTCCATAGCATGCCTAAGTTAACTCTGCTATCAGGCAGAGCAACCAGTATTCAAATCCAGTCCTCTTAGATTCCAAAGTCCATGCTCTCCGTACACAGTCTCCTCTCCTGAGCATGTGATGTATGCCGGTTATTTCCTGGGCCGTAATGGTGGCTGCAGTGAGAGATGTAGCTGTAGTTGCTAAGACAAATCATGAAGGTAGAAAAGTAATGCAGGTAGTCTCCAGTATTAAAATGAAGGTCACTCTTCAGCTTTCCACAGCACTTTCATATTTATTACCTTTCCTGCTTCTCAGTTTCCTCCAAGTACAAGTCCTTAGGGGCTGGAATCTGTTTTCCTTCATCTTTGTATTTTTCACATTCATCCGCATGACGGGCACATACAGAGTACTTATTACATATCATTTCAGAGATTACACGAGTGAGGAAGTGAGGACAAGAATTACAGTAAGTGCTGTTATTTCAAGTTTCCTTAACCCTAACAGGGCTTCTGTTACCTCATGAGTACCAAGATTTTTTTCCTCAAAATATCACTGTAAATGTCTTTAAGCTTTAAAAGCATGTCTGTGTTGTATTTATGTCCCAAGGTTATCTCAAAATTAGTCACTGGCCATCAGAAATCTGCAAGTGGGGATTTCGTCTTCTGAATAATATGGGGATAGGTCTCCTAGGAACCAGGAGCAGCAAATGCCCCAGTGATTACTTAGTTTGTGGGGATTACTTGAGCAGATTTATCCTGAGGCTGCTCGTAACATGGTCTCCTCTGTACTGTGTGCTCCCCTGATGCTCCAGGGGCTGGTTTCAGCTGTCCCCTTGTTTTGCTGGCTGGACTGTCTGGTTGTGTCTCCTCCCCGCACTGTGCCTTTTTTGAGCACCTCATGCTTTTTACAATCTTCTCAACCCCCTCAGGAATGGTCTCAAGTAATTCTACCCTCTGGAAATCTCCAGATATTTGTATAATTCAGAAACTTCTTTCCTCCCAGATTCCTCCTGTGCAGTTGAAAAGTCTTTATTTCACCCAAAGAAACTGTCATTTAGGAAAGAGAAACAAAGTTTTATCTGCAGGGAGCTCCCCAGGAGGACCATTCCTAGGAGAAATGAAGTAAACCTGGGTAGATACTTCAGTCTGGTATTCTCTCTTTAAAGCCCCCATGTTACTGCTCTAAGGACCAAGAAGTCTTTTATCTTTGGAGAAGCTGGAAACATTGCAGGAGCATTTGCTTTTAAATGGAAACCTTAAGAATAGAAGCACTGACATTGTAGGACTTGGGCAATTCCAAGGTGTTCAAATTAAGAAAATAGAGAGCAGAGCATTTTCACACCCATATGTCTGGCCTCCAAGAGCATCCCACCGCCCCCTTTGAGGTTCTGTCAAATTAGAGATGAATTACTGGAATGGATCTGGTAAAACAAGGACTAGTAACAGATACTCCAGTTTACTAGTAACAATATGCTCTATTGATTAATGATGATTACAATAGTTTGTATTTTACATTTCTATAGCATTTTATCTTTGAGGGATAATGCATTGATTCACAGTTGAAAGGTTTTCTTTTTTTCTAGTTCATGTAGCACATTCACATTTTTGTGTCAAAAACAAACAAACAACACAGGAGCAAACCAGGCTGATGTTCTCACATTACTTCAAAGTTAAGGGTATTACCCAAGTGTGAACATACGTTAATAAGTATGTGTAGTGATTAATTATTGGCTTGTGCAGTAGAGTTGTGCTCATTGCTACACCATTGCATTTTATTATTTTGAAATCTTTCTAGAGGTTTGTTGTATAACACATTATGCATTAAAGTTAAATTAATGTACCTGATCAGTTATTTTGCTTGTATTCCTATACATAGGTTCTTGAAAAATCTTGGTTTCTGATAAAAAGTTACACTTTTTTGTACTGCCTTGACCAGGTAAAATTGTAATGCAAGATATAACAAATGGTTCTCTTTAAAATTAGATGCTTCAAGCTAATGTCTTTGAACTACCCTGCTATGAGGAAGAGAAAGGAAAATGCTTGTGAGGGATTATATCTTCTATTTTTTCTGAAACCTGGTTTTGTGCTAACATGCTTGCTAGACTTTCCCAGAAGAAAATGGTATAAGTATAATATGATTACTCTGGATATGGAGGTTTAATGGCATGAATACTTCATAAATGAAATACGGACTTTAGAGGATAATTTTACTCTGTTATTCTTGAGGCTTTAGCAATCTTTAGAGCAGCAAAATGGGAGCTGTCTCTTTGAAGGGAAATGGAAATTTCCAGACACATTAAGAGAGAATGAAGGGTGAAGTCCCTGGGATTTTTCTCATTATAACAGTGATCATTACCCACCCCAAGCTATCCCCAAATATTTTTCTGCCTTCATCGCAGGATTTCTTCTTTGCCGTGTTGAAAAGAGAACTTTGTATTGTCTTTTCATCATAATGAAAAGTTTTAATGTAGTGTTTTTGAAAGATCATCCCAGAAGCTTTGAGTGATAAAGCTTAGTCACCTTAAAGGGTATTTTCTAGCCCTTCTCTTAAAATTTGCATCATGTTAGCATTTTAGACTAAATATTTTTTTAAAGAAAGATTAAAGATCATGTGCAAAATACATCAAGATTGAAAGTAACTCAGTTTATAACTCTTTATCCCAGGTTGGTCCTGTGTTAATCGTCCCTTCTTTTCTCCATCTCTGCCCTTCTTACCACCCTCTCTCTCTTCCCCTCTCTCTCTTTTTTGTCCTGTTTTGCTGTCAGTGGAGGTCTCTCTCTTTGTAGTTTCTTCTAGTGCCTGGGTTTTAGTGTTGCTGTTTTATAAAGTTGATTAAAACTTTAATGTTCCAGGCCATCCATTGTCTTCAAGTAGGTATCATTTTGCTTGTGCGGTTAAACTAGAATAGTCTACTATGGCTGCTAATAACAACAGTTAGCATTTGATGTGCACTGTCCGTATGACATTTGGGTCCTACGTGCTGTGCCATTATGGGTGTTAATGTGAATTGCCTTCATTTGCACCTCCACAGTTTGAGGAGGGACGTAGTATAAGATTAGAGGCAAGTTGATTGCTCGGACTCCCTTTGTGTGTGGGAATTTGTCTTTGAGCCCAGAAATGGTCTCTGGGGTCTGCACTGTGGAGCCCTGTCTCTCCATGACCGTACTCTGCTGTGGGCAAGGGCCCTGGTACTGGTTCTGAAGTTTTTTCCTTCCCTTCCCTCCCCTCCCCTCCTTTTTTTTTAATGTTTATTTATTTTTGAAGGAGAGAGAGAGACAGAGCGTGAGCCAGGGAGGGGCAGAAAGAGAGAGAGAGATACACAGAATGTGAAGCAGGCTCCAGGCTCTGAGCTGTCAGCACAGAGCACGATGTGGGGCTCAAACTCACAGCCATGAGATCATGACCTGGTGTGCCAAAGTCAGATGCTTAACTGACAGAGCCACCCATGTGCCCCATTTTATATTTTTGATCTTTTCCCTCCCCTCACACATCTTTATATGAAACTATTTAGAACAATGTTATATTTGTGTTGCTAATTTCATCGAGGTGGTTATCTTTGTATAGCTGTACAGAACAATTCCTTTGGTTTTGTTGAAAGGATAGAATATTTTGTCTTAAATGCCAGTGTAATGGTAAATGTTATCTTCTTGACCCAGAAGGTCATGCCATGATTTCATTAGTTGGCGTAGCTATATTGCCTTGGAGGTATTGCTAACCTGTGTGTGGTTCACATTTGATATGAAATTGAAATTTAAAGTGTGTCAACCACAGTAATGATAATAAGTAAAACAGTTTTTATAAACACTATTGATCACCCAACTTAATTAAATGCATAGGAAATGTTTTTAATAATATACCCAATATATTTTTAAAGTAAGAAATTTAATCTCTACTACAGATTATTAAAATTGAAGGGAAAGGATGTTTACAATGAAATTTTGAAATCCTAGCAAACTTGGATTTTGTTTTACATTGAATTATTTTGAAATTTTGGCTTTTGGGATAATGTGGCTTTTGTGCTCAATTTTATTTACATAGGTACATCTCTTATGAATCGACTTTTTAAATTAGCGTAATCTTTTGTATTTAAGATTAGTTTAAAATCTTGGGCTGTCTTAGAAGTCTGTCCTTGGTCTTCTTTTCAGTATTTCTGTAAAAATAATTAAATATATATGAGGATGTCTTTGCAACATTTCTAGAATAGTTGAAATTGGAAAGAATGCTACAGTCTGTCAGAAGAGTGAATATGGTACAACTATACAAGAGGAATGTGTTAGAGTCTTAAAATATTGTGTAAAATCCATGTACTCATAGGTGAAGATGTTCAATATGTAGTGTTACATAAAAGCACAAGTTATAGAGCAATTTGAATATCCCACTTATTGAAAGACAATAAACGTGTTTAGGCACACACATACACGGATATAGAAACATATGTAGGCCTGGATTTGTAAGATACCAACTCCTACCATCATGGAGTTTTTAATGAACACCCCTTCATAGGTTTTGTTCATTCTTAGAGTTTCTACTATCCACCTCTGTGTTAAGAATTCTCAAATCTGTGTCTTTATTTGCAGCCTTTTTGCCAAAGTCCAGACATGAATTTTCAGCAACTTATTTGGAATCACTCTTGGGGTTTTCAGATAAGTCCCTTCATCTCTTACATATACTTTGATAATGGAAAAGGATGACACCAGCCATCCACATTTCTGTGACAATGTAGTTACCTTCACTTCTTCCCTTTTTCTTGGGCTTATGTCCATCAGTAATAACACTGATACATTTGGGCCCTGGGAAATGACGTAGAAATGCTGAACTTTTTAAATATCAAAAGCTGCCCTTCCAAAAGTGTCTTCTGCTTAGAGCTTTCCATGAAACTGTCTTAATTGCTCTTAATAATCAGAAATGCTGTATTTAAAAGAATTTGTTCAGGGGGCGCCTGGGTGGCTCAGTCGGTTAAGCGTCCGACTTCGGCTCAGGTCATGATCTCACAGTTCGTGAACTCGAGCCCCGCGTCAGGCTCTGTGCTGATAGCTCAGAGCCTGGAGCCTGTTTCAGATTCTGTGTCTCCCTCTCTCTCTGCCCCTCCCCTGCTCATGCTCTGTCTCTCTCTGTCTCAAAAATAAACATTAAAAAAAATTTAAAAAAAAAGAATTTGTTCAGTGCTTAATACTATTAAAATGCCTTCAGTGTTCTATTTAATCTTTATATAGTAGGCTCTTAGTGATTCTTTTTAAACTCCTCAGTTTTAAATTCTTCACTTAAAAAGAGGTATATTCATCATAGTGAGGTCCTGCCTTTACTTTGTATATTGTACAAGCCCTATTAATGTACCTGTTTTACATATACATCTGTTTCAGAAGAGTTTGACTGTATTGCTGTGGTCATTGTGAGCAGGACACTGACTGACAGAAAGATACCCACAGAGGTGCAGATATAGCTTTTTTTATGTAAGTAAAGCAAACTAAAGCTCACCCGCATGTCCCTGCATGAGTAGGGACACAGCTCTGTGCCCTGAGTCAACCAGGCAAGTTTCCCTGGCCTCCTGACCCCAGGACGGCAAACAGCTGCGGATGGTTTCGTCTGACAGCCCTGAGGATACACACGTTTAGGGCTTTCTGACCGACTCCCTGTATCCCATTCCCAAGCATCACTATTCCCTCTTGGTGGCTCTTAGACTTGTGAAGAGTGTTCATCTATGTTGTCACCAAATAAGAATATTAAAAATAACTCCAAGTGATCCTGTTTATTATTAGGTGAATCCAATCCTGTAGGAGTTGTGGGGGCAAATGTCCTACATGACAACAGAAAGTGACCTCAAACCCATATGAAATTGATTGCAGAAAACTTGGGAAGATTTTCTGTTTCATAAGTGAATGTTTAAATCAATATCTACCAAATATCTGATGTTTGGATATTTAAGTTATGAACCTAAATTTGATTGAGACAAGTAATCTTGGATAAACATGACATTTTAATCTTACAATGCCTAAGTTATGAAAATTAAAATCTATAGTTGGATTGTTAATATTTTTCATGCTGCAGTTATTTTAAGGATTATGCATAATTAAAAAAAAATTTAATGTTTTTATTTCTGAGACAGCATGAGCGGGGGAGGGGCAGAGAGAGAGGCAGACACAGAATCCGAAGCAGGCTCCAGGCTCTGAGCTGTCAGCACAGAGCCTGACGCAGGGCTCGAACTCATGGAGTGTGAGATCATAACCTGAGCTGAAGTTGGATGCTTAACCGACTGAGCCACCCAGGCACCCCAGGATTATGCATGATTTTTAAAAGACTTTCACTTCAGGGCGCCTGGGTGGTTCAGTCAGTTAAGAATCTGACTGTTGATTTCGGCCTAGGTCATGATCTCACAGATCACGGCTTCAAACCCTGCATTAGGCTCTGCAGTGACCGAGCAGAGCCTGCTCGGGATTCTCTATCTCTTCTCTCTACCTGTACCTTGTGCATGCACATGTGCTGTCTCTCAAAATAAATAAAAAATAAATAAACTTAAAAAAAAAAGACTTTAACTTCTTCCCCTTTAGTTAGATACTGATTTCATGTTTTCTGCTAGAAAATTAGTGATGTTTTTGTAATTATAGGTCATTGTTAATCGATTATTTTAGTAACTCAGTTTTTGTAATAGGATTAATGGTAATTTGGTCATGAAAACATTTAAGGTTTCACTGGATTGGAAGTGAGGCAAAACTGTTACTTATAAAAAGAGTTCATAACGTTCTTGTATACCAGCAATTGTCAGATAACATAAAGGACACAGTTTCCTTAGAATTCCAAAATATAAAATACTATGAAAGTGGGGTCCCTGGGTGGCTCAGTCGGTTAGGTATCCGATGCTTGGTTTCAGCTCATGTCATGAGCTCACGGTTCGTTGGCTCGAGCCCCACATCAGGCTCTGTGCCAGCAGTTGCAGAGCCTGCCTGGGATTCTCTCTCACTCCCTCTCTGTTTGCTCCTCCCCCACTCCCTCTCACAAAGTAAATAAACATAAAAGAAAAATTAAAAAACCATGCAATAATTTTAACACAGAATGTGTAGGACTTACCTGCATGGAAGAAGGAAAAAGTTTAAGACTTTACAAAAAAAATTAGAATAGATCTTAATAAATGGAGAGAACTCTCTTTTTATTGAATAGAAATGTAGTAAGTTGGAAATATCTAGTTCCTTCTTGTACTAACTGGTATTCTAATATCTCATAAAGCCACAACAGTTCAAACAGTATAGCCCAGCTCAGGAGGTCTATCTTGAAGACAAAGTTCAAAATCAAACCCCAGTTGATATAATAATACCACAAGTATATTTGATTTCTAAACTAAGTGAGATTGGATAGATGAGAAATTAAGGGAAAATACCATTTAATATCACTGTTAAATTTTAGACAACTTGAAGGTTTAAATAGTGGAAACGTGGAAGAAATAAAGGTTAATATTTATATCATCCTTGGTTAAGTGAAGACTCTTTAGGATGTCAAAATCCAGTACTATAAATCACATTGCTAGAACTTGACTGTCTAATATTTTAAAAGTATACATTTAAAAAAAAAAACCCTGGAAAGAGTTAAATAGAAAATCACCAGCTGTGGCAAATTTGCCATATATATCAGAAACAGTAAATGCCTTTCTTTATGTTAGTTTTTTAAAATCAAAAGAAAGCCTCCTAGATAGAAAGCCTAATGTAATAGATAAATGGACAATGATAATAAAAAAGAAAGTCATAAAAGAAATTTAGATGACTATAAAGAGAAAGTGCCTGATCTCAGAAGAAATTTTTAAAAGTGCTGTTTAGAAAGCTTGTTCAATTCTGTGTAATTGGGTTTATTATTTATATTTATGAGTTTATAGGTCTTTTTCCCCTACCAGTCTGAGCTCATCTAGGGACAGGATCTGTTTTCTTAATTTTTTTTTTTTTTAAATGCCTACCGTTTCCCAATGCCAGCTCCACAGCTGGATGGATAAAAGGATGGAGGCATGGGTAGATGAAATAATTTTTCAAATTACATACACCCTATTCATCAGTGCTGGTCATAGATAAGGAACGTGGATTGAGTCTTCTTTTTAGTTTTATCTTTTATCATCATGTATGCATTATATGTTCACAAGAAGAATTTTGAATTAAGGGATTTGAATGATTTTTGATAACTGTTGCAGTGTTGATGACTTTCAACGTACTTTGAAACAAATACGCTAATACTTTTTGAGAATCCTTTTAGGTCCCATTTTAAACCTAGTTCTCCCGATGCTGTAAGACGCATGAGAAGTATCCAGCTGTTAAGAACACAGGGCAAGGTGTTCTATGTTATGTATATATTACAGTATACAATCAAATTATTTGTTATCTATAATCTATTAGAGTATCAGTTCCAAGAGAGTGGAGACTTTGGTTGACACTAAGAGTATTGTCTGGCACATATGAAGTACTCAGTATGGTTTTTGAGAGAATAAGAGGTCCAGATTGTTTTCGTTTCCACATTACCATATCACCTTCATATCACCCCATATCACCTTCATAGCCATCATTTTAAGTAGCTGCAAAATATTCCATTGTGTGCCACTAACTTACATAATTTTCCTTAAATATTAGATATTTGAGATGCTTACTTTTGCTGTTATACATGGTGCTGTAGTGAATATGTTTCTGCTGCTAGTCTTTTCAGTACTCATGATTATTTTGTTAGGGAAGATTCCTAGAAATAGTTTTACTAGATGAATAGACATGTACATGTATTTTGGCTCATCATGTGAATTTCCAGGATACTTAATTTAGTAGCAAATACATAATTAATATCAGTTCCTTCAGTTGGTATGTTAGCTGCCCTGTGTTTGCTTAGCCAGGAAGTCCTGCTGTCCCCGTACAGGTGCTTTGTAGATATTTTATTCTTTTGAAGATTTACACTGGAAGTCTGAATCCTCATAAATAATACATGCATAGAAGTGGAAAAAGGCAATGTATTTTGAGTCAAAGCAAATTGACAGCAAGGGAAACGTATTATTTTATCACAGAATACAGAGAAAATAGTAGGAAGATAATAACTGGTATTAATTCCTGGAAGTATTTAAACATGCCAGTTAAGTAAAAAACAAGGAAACATCTTGGTGAATGTTGAAAATATTCACCTATTATCTTCCTTCCTTCCCCTGCCCTTTTGGGAGGTTGGGTATAGGAAGGAGGACTTTGGTTTTTAATTCATTTATTGTAGAATTCATAAGCATTTTCTAACTGTATATATCTTTTAACGTTAGTTCTTAGAAATTCTCAGGTCACCTGGGTGGTTCAGTCGGTTGAGCATTTGACTTTGGCTCAGGTCACGATCTCGCTGTTGGTGAGTTTGAATCCCGTGTCAGCCTCTCTGCTGGCAGCTGGGAGCCTGGAGCCTGCTTTGGGTTGGCTCCCTCTGCCCATACCCCGCTCGTGCTATGTCTCTCTCTCAAAAATAAACATTAAAAAAATTATCAAAGGGGTGCTAGTTTGTTTGTATTCTGGAATTTGGGATTTATGAGGGCTATTAAGTGCTACTGTATACTTAGGCACCCCTTTATATTTGCACATTTTTGTTGAATATCATAAAAGCTTAGTCCTCTGGCTGTTGAAGTTAGGATCCGCCAGTCCCCTTGTGCCTTTGCTTATCTCTGCCTGAAAGCATGTTATTTAATGCTCTCTCATTTCACAGGAGCTGACCATTAATGTTCCATGCCCTTGACTCAGGTGGTCCCAGACCTTGTTAGGTAGATAACATTCTTGCAGATTGCTTTACCAGGGCTTGTGATATTCCTGTTTCCTGCCCTCATTGGCATAGGTTTTGAGAATGGAGATCCTGCATTGTTCCAAGTTCTGGATTACTAGTGGCTTCCTATAAAACTTAGCTCTTTGTTTTCTAATAAATTACTATCTATACTTGCCATGTGTTGATTAGGTTCCTCATGTGACTTCTCTAAGCATGTGTTGTACTTATTACCATTCCTGGCATAGTGTTCACTAATTTTACACAAGTATAATGGTAGAAAAGTATTCATGGCCTTCAAATTATAAAAGATAAACACTTCATATTAAAAGGCCAGGGTTACTATTAAATCTTTTACATCACCGAATAGGATACCAAAAGTTGACAAAAAGATAAAGGGAAATTGTCAAAATCCCTAGGTTGATGGGAGAGGATAATACTTCTACCTTGCTATATAAAGAACACCAAATAATCAGTAATGATAAAATAGATTTTCACAGTTAACAAGCATGATCTAATGTCCACATATACAACATTGTACCCACAGTGGAAAATACTTTGCATTTCCAAGTACTCATGGAAGAGTTAAACACACACACCCCTACCTACATATTTTGGAATATATAAAAGCTAGTTTCAATTATTTCAGAAGATTAGTATCCTGTAAGTTATATTATCCCTTGCTAACCTAATGCAATAAGCATAGGGCTTATCTAGGAAAAGGAAAACTGCATTTACAAATTCTAGAACACACCTGAAAAGAGCCAAATAATAACAAAAATAATGTCAGTTTGGGGGATGCTGTACTTAAGGTGGTTAAGGGAAATGTATAGCCTGAAATGCTTACAATGCTAAGCTTGAATGCTTAGAACAAAATAAAGGCTTGAAATTAATGAGCCATGCATTCAAGTTAATTCTACAGTTCTACATTTTTAACACCGATAAATTAAGATAAAATAAAAAAGAGGAATTTAATGAAATAGAAAACAAGCGTGCAGTGGAGGAGATCATCAAAGTCCAGCAATAGTAATTTGAAGAGAATAATAAGACAAACTTATGTCAAAGTTAAAAGTGGGGAAAAAAAGAAGATGAGGAATGAGGAAAGATACTTAACTACAGATGCCATAGATGCAAAAGATAAGAGGAATTTTAAATTTATTTTGAGAAGGGGGGTTAGAGCATGCATGGTGGAGGGTCAGTGAGAGAGAGAGAGAGAGAGAGAGAGAGAGAGAGAATCCCAAGTAGATTCCCTGCCCAGCACAGACCCTGACTTGGGGCTTGATCCCACAACTGTGAGATCATGATCTGAGCCGAAATCAAGTTGGCTGCTTAAGCAACTGAGCCACCTAGGTGCCCTCATGCAAATACTTTCATGTGGATGAAATAACTTTTTCTAGTAATATATCAAAGTGGCTTAAATAGAAAACTGGAATAGTTTTATAACTATAACCTGTGAAGAAACAGAATCAGCATCAAATGCTTCATTACCATGAAGAAACACTGCACCCAAACATCTTAATGGATAAATTCCAAGAACAGATAATTCTCATTTATTGCAAACTCTTCCAGATAATAAAAATGTGGCAGTGTTCAACTGCTTCAGTAACACTAGCGTAAGAAAAACAGGAAAATACAAGAATGTAAATCTACAGGCTGGTTTCATTGATGAAAATTATACAGCTAAACTACAGCATCCTAAATGTGTGTGTGTGTGTTTTTTTTTAAGATAGGAAATTAGGTTTATCTCTGAAAAGCAAAAAAAAAAAAAAAAAAAAAAAAAAATCCATATAAACCACTGTAATTACCATCTCAGGAGGTACAGGAAAAAGTTTAATAGAACATTCATTTCTGGATTACAGATAGGTAAGATCTGTGGTCTAGATTTATGATAGGTATATAGTGTGTGTGTATATATATATATGATTGATATATATATATATATATATATATATATATATATATATATATATCTTTACCTGGATATTTAATGGGTAAAGAAAATAATCTTCTTTTCCTAGTTCATTATATACCCACAAATAAATCGGAATATAGGTCTTTCATACACATATATATATATTTCTTTACCCGGATGGCTCAGTTAAGCCTCTGACTTTGGCTCAGGTCATGATTTCACAGTTCGTGAATTTGAGCCCCACATTGCGCTCTCTGGTGTCAGCATAGAACCTGCTTCAGATCCTCTGTCCTCCTCTCTCTCTCTGCCCCTCCCTTGCTCATTCCCAAAATAAATAAACTTCAAAAAAATCCATAGGAGGATATATATAAAATCTAGGACATAGGTAATATACCATGATGTATATCCCATATCTGATATATGAGTATGAAAGACCTATATTCCGATTTATTTGTGGGTATATAATGAACTAGGAAAAGAAGATTATTTTCTTTACCCATTAAAGACCAATTACAGGACACCTGGAGCAATGATCACCTCTAGAGGTAAAATGCTAAAGATCCTCCCTTTAAAAAGAAAGCCGAGACAATTACTAATACAGAACCCAGAATCCTAGCTAATCTTATGGTGTGGGGTTGGGATGAGAGGAAGATGTGATCAGGGCAGGGCACAAAGAGGACTTTCCTGATGTACCAGTATATTCTCCATTGTAACCTGGGGTAGTGGGAATGCTGATTTTTTTGTTCTTTAAACTGCATCTCATCTTTAGATACTTAATGTCTAATTTACACAATAAACTGTTTTTATTAGATGAGAGAGGTCTACTGAATAAAGACTGAAGATATAGGGGTGGGATACTTTTCCTTTCTGGTAGGTTCTTTGGTCTAATAATTGACATAAGAAAAACAAAAACTGGGGTGCCTGGGTGACTCGGCCAATTAAGTGTCTGACTCATGGTTTTGGCTCAGGTTTTGATCTTACGGTCATGGGATCAAGCCCCAAGTCAGACTCTGTGCTGGGCATGGAGTCTGCTTGGGATATTTATTGTCTGTCTGTCTGTCTCTCTGTCTTTCCTTCCCTCCCTCTCTCCTCCTCTCTCTCTTTCTCTCTCTCTCTTCCTTTGCCCCTCCCCCACTGTCAAAGTAACATTAAAAAAATAGAAAAATTTAATTTGTACATATATGAAATAGGAAACTCAAAGTGACCAAAGCAGGCAGCTTTTAGATCTCTTAGACAAACAATAAATTTGTGAAGAACTGAAGTCAAAAGAAGTTTGGGCTTTGGAGATAGTAAGTTAGTAAAGAAGTAATGAGGTTTGTTCATGTAATTTCCTTGGCCCTAAATTTCCTGTCTCTGGTAATAAGGATGTCTTCTGCCTTCCTGTTTGGGGGGTAGGGGAGGGTACCTTTCATGTAGGAGATTTATTTCCTGCTTTTAGGGGGACAAAGGAAGAGTCTTAGTTTCCTTGTTGCACCTCCTGTTTCTTCAGTAACTTTAATTCAAGGTAATATGCCAACATGGCGTATATTGGAGTGGCCTGTCCTGAACCCCATCAATGAAGAGTTGTTGAAGATCTCTGTTTATGAAGGATCTGAGGTACAAGGCAATTTTGTGGAGGTTCATGGGATCATGAGTGAGCACAGTTCTTTACATATGCATTGTGGTTTGTCTTACTCTAGCAGTGGAAATGGCAGTGCATTTCCTGTGGTGTATCATCCTTGCAAAGGGGCCATGCTGTTCTTCTCTGTATCATTCCAGTTTCGGTATGTGTGCTGCCCAAGAGAGCGTGCATTTTCCTTCATGTAAAGTGGCAGAGAGATGGGAGTCAGAGATGTAATTCACAGTCTCCCAGTGATGGTTAATGTGGTCATCAGTACTTTTCGCTTTGGAGAATTGCAGTAGATGGGGGGTTACATACCATCATAGAAAACAGTGTAAGCACTTGCAAAGGCTTTTGACATTAGAGGGAAGAAAATAACAAAGGCATTTTTATGAAGAGAATTAGTTTAAAAGATGAGCAGATTCTATGTAAAACTGTTAGGCTGTGTCTACATGGTTACTACAGATCTTTGATTTCACTTGTAAGGAAATGTCTCAAAGGGTTTAGTTTCCCAAATTGAACCCATGACACGAAGTAAAGGCTAGTATGTCGTGGGAATTTACTCTAGAGTTGTCATCTGGATAGCCTTGACTATTCAAGTCTTAAGATCCTACGCACTAAATTGAGAATTTTTCTCTACTCCCTTATTTTGGTTCTGAATCTGTTTTTACTTTTAGTTTTATTTATTTAGCTCTACTTTATCTCAGACCATCTTAATTCTATGAAACGGCAAAAAAGATTCTTTGCTAACCCCTTTCTAGAAGTCTAAAATAAAAATTAAGCTGCTTTTCCATTCTAACTGAATGTCTCTTTTCCCTCTGACATACGACTTTAATTTCAGGAGGACAAATTATAGCTACATACTAGTTTCTTCGGCCACTGAAATGGCCTCTGCTTTACTGTACACATATTACAGTGTTATCACTGTTGTGGTAGGGAAGGAAGACATCAGTTATTCAGTTTTTATCAGACTTCCTCCATTTTTTTTTATTTCCCAAGCTTTCTGAATATGGTTTATAAAATAAAGTTTAGATAATGCCTTGAAAATGGTAAATTCATTTTTTTAAAATAAGAGGAGAAAATTAATATTTTTAACATGGTGATTTCTTTGTAGCAGGAATCCTTATTGTGTTAAATCTCACTTTAGTGTGTTTTTCTCAATGGCATTTTCTTGATGCTGTGCTGCATTTCATGCCTGTGATCCTAGCGTTATGAGAAACAGTGATAAGATTTTTTAATATCAGGTGTATGCCAGTTGAGTTTGTAAGCACACTAGGATGAACTGGTGTGTGGTAAAGCTGAGATGCTATTAATTAAAAGATAAGCCAAGAAAAATGTTATTTTGTTATGATGATTTGAAAAGCCAGATGTCGACAGACTTACTGCATTCCTAGGAGAGTGTATTGGGAAATTAACTGTAAAATACTCCTATTTTTATAGTGCTTATTTATTTCCTTTTGACAGGAGCTTTTAAAAATCATAAAGTAATAGATGTGAGATAATTACCTCCACTTTTTAAAGTACAAAATATCTAGTAAAGACTTCCCAAGAAGTTATGGGATAAAGTTTTTAGCATGCCAAAAATAGTTTTCTGTGAAACTACCTCTAATATAAAGAAACTTTTAGCAATATCCTCCAGGCATCTGTAAAAATTGGGTTATAATTTGTATTTGAATTAATAAAATAGTAGAGTTTAGTAGCTCCGTATATAATGCTTTACCTTAACCTAAATTCTTATTGCACACTCTGTTATATACTCTAATGTGCTAACTTTTGGAACAGCTTTGGAATTATTATAAGCTGATAAGCTATAAAACTTACTGTTATTTTTCCTCCTTGACTCTGCCATCTGTCAGAAACAAAAGCAAAGCTAAAAATCTCATTGAGCACAAAAGATTCTGCATTGCTTAATGGGCCTTCTAAGGAGATACATCTGTCGGGGAAAAAAAAAATTAATGCTGCATTTTAAAGAAAATCTTTGTTCCTTAATTGCAGATGGGGAACTCAAGGTGATTTCACCACCACCCATCCTCGGCCTGTGGTCAAAGTAAAACTCTTCACGGAAAGCACTGGGGTCCTGGCCCTTGAAGATAAAGAACTGGGAAGGGTGAGTTGTGGTCAGTCCTGTGTGCTTGAGGTCACACAATTGTTACTTTGTGTGCTTTACAGTTAAGGTGGACCAATATGTAGTGTGTGAACTTACTGTTGAAAACCTAAATAAAATAACTTACTTGTAATTTTCCATTGTCCCGGATTAATAGCTCTAATCTATTAAAGGCAACTGTCAATAACATAGAAAATACTGTGATAGGCTTTGGGTATATAAAGGTTGTATGTAAGATCATAGTCAGGGACCCGTTTTGCTTACACATGCATTGGTCATTGGGTGTTTATGGCACAGGGCAACTTGTTCTTTTGGGTGAAAGGTAATTGTCATTTAAACATTTCCGTCTATGGGTTGAAAGAAGCATCTTGATATTTAAAGTCCATCTGTTCAGGTTCATTATGATTAGACTAATTATAGAATATCTAAAGGTATTTCTGTCTCAATCTCTCGTGTTTTCCCTGTGAGTAGGTCTTTTTCACGTATCTTTTAACTCTGGATTTTTTTTTTTCCTGTACTCACTTCATACCTAGAATATATTTATCCGCAATTCCAGGGTCTTTCCACTATACTCAGCTCTTGCTGGCAGTGCATTAAAATGAGGGTGGATTTGTGATCTTAACACCTCTCTGTGTGAAAGATTATCTGCAGTCCCATTTATAAAGTACATGTGCTACAATGAGTAGGCTATAAAGTTACCTTCTCTAATGTGGATCTCTCTTACCCAGACCTGAAGACTGAACTCATAGGTATTTTCAGAGATTAAAGCCTTCAGAAATCTTACCTGAAAATTTCTGGTAATGATGGACAGACAGCTTATGTGATGGTGGATGTTGAAGGATACTAGGATCATTGGGTATATTGAAAATTTTTTTCCCCAAAGTTGGGCTTTTGATTCATTTCAAATCTGTATCCTCTTGTGTCTCCTTTACCTGATTAGAGTTTCCCATTTCTAGGGATTTTGTGAATCTCTACCCACACTCCAGAAATTGAGAATCTATATTCATATTCCAGGTTTCCTCTTCTGTTTCCTTGTTAGGTGTATTTGTTAAGACCTAAGAGCTAGGCCGTACCATTCATTCATTCATGTGCTTACATATTTGTGCGCTTAACTCATTCAGCAAAGGTACATGTACAGGTAGCATAATCTTATAGAAGACCTTTGGAGACTCCGTATGATCCGATGGATTTATAAATCAGGTTTTTCATTTAAACTATTATTAATTTTACCCTATTTCCTTATGACTATTTTCCACACTCAAATAGCAGCCATTTTAAGTCTAATGCTATAAGGTAATTCTTTAGATATTATTTATTTATTTATTTATTTATTTATTTAATAATAAAAAAGTATTATTGGAGTTATTTTTTTTCAATATATGAAATTTATTGTCAAATTGGTTTCCATACAACACCCAGTGCTCATCCCAGCAGGTGCCCTCCTAAGCAGGTTTTAAATTGGGTATGGAAGTGATATGCTTCCCAGTTATTAGTATATCTGAGAAAGGCCTCATGCTCCTTTGCCCTCTTCATACAAGACAGGTTTTCTTTCCATACAAGGGTTTCTCAACCTCAGCACTATTGATATTTTGAGCAGGAAAGTGCTTTGTTGTTAGAATCCTTTCTGTACACTTTATATTTAGCAGCATCCCTGGCCTCTGGTCAGATGCCAGTACTGCACCCAGCCTTAAGTCAAGATGGTCAAAAATGTGTCCAGACATTGCACCCTGGGAGGTGTGCAAAATCACCCTTAAGGATCCATTAAGGATCCATTGAACTACCCTAATGATCTGAGTAGGTTCCATGATTATAAATATCATTTATGTGGCAATAACTTCCAAGTTAAAATTTTTCTTTCTCGGAGCTTCAGATTTGTATATCCAATCCACATACTTAGTATTTCTAAGTTGCATTTAACAGTTATCTCGAACTAGGTATTTCTGAAATAGAACTTATGATTAGCAACCCCCATAAAGTTTCCCATAGAGGTAGTTTTTAAGTCCGTGACATGACATATACTTTGTTTCTCCTTCCATCACCTTAATACTCCATCTATTTGCAAGTTCTGGCAGCTTTCCCTAAATTTATTCTGAATACGTCCACATCTTAATTTCTCCTCTACCCTAATTCAGGACACCATCCTTCCTTGCTGCTAATAGTCTCCTTACTACTTTCCCATTTATCATGTTGTCCCCTCTGATCTAGCTTTCACACCTCAGCCACTATGATCTATTTAAAATTCTAAACAAATCACATCATTCTGCCCTAAAAATCTTCGAGTATCTTCTCATTTATTTGGAACAAAAATCAGACTCCTCGGGGAGCCTGGGTGTCTCGGTCAGTTAAGTGTCCGACTTTGACTCAGGTCATGATCTCACAGCTCATGGGTTCGAGCCCCACATAGGGCTCTGTGCTGACAGTGCAGAGCCTGGAGCTTGCTCCAGATTCTGTGTCTCCCTCTCTCTCTGCCCCTCCCCTGCTCTCGCTCTCTCTCAAAAATAAGCATAAAAAATTTTTATTAAAAATCAGAGTCCTCATCATGGTGTAGCATGTCCAAGAATGGTTCTCAAGATGGGACCCCGGATCAGCGATATCAGCACCTGGAAGAGTTAGAAATGCAGATTCTCAGGCCTTGCACTAGATCTGCTGGACCAAAAACTCTGAAGGTGGTGTGCCGCAGTGTTTTAACCGGGCCTCCTGGTAATTTCAAGACACCCCAACGTTGAAGAACCCTGATCTACATGAACTGACCTTTAAGTCTCCTGTTAGAGCCATCTTGCTTACTGTCCTCTTTCCTTCAGACTTGGTTTTCTTCCTTTCCTCAAACATATCCGATTCATTTCTGCTTTAAACTTGGGGTCTTCAGATGTATTGTAGTCTGAGTCCATGTACATACGCATGCACGATTAGAAGAAACTGGCGGTGATCAGGGCACCTGGGTGGCTCAGTCGGTTGAGTGTCCGACTCGATTTCAGCTCAGGTCACGATCCCAGGGTTGATGGATCAAGCCCCATGTTGGGATTGTGTGCTGAGTGTGGAGCCTGCATAAGATTCTTCCTCGCCCTTGCCCCATCTCCCCATCACACTCTCTCTTACTCTCTAAAATAATAATAATAAAAAAAACTGGTGATCATCTCTGGCTGGTAGAGCTACTAGTAATGTTTGCTGGTATAGCTATCTACTTTTATATTGGGAAGCAGAAACAGTTGGGTTTTTTCTTTATTTTTTTTTTTTTTTAATTTGAAGGAAAAAGCCTTACATGATCTGACATTTACAGTGTAAATTTTTACAAATCGATACCTGGAGATCCTAGTTTTAAAGTGAAGTTTTCTAATTAAAATTTTGTGTAGCAAAATTGGGTTGAATTTAAAGATGAGCAGCACAGTCCCTAAAATAGATAGATACCACAAGGAGACCCCACCACTGTACAGTTGGTAAAATGGCTAACGTACAAGAAAGCTGACAATAACAAGTGCTGACAAGGATATAAAACAACAAACTTGATCTCTGCTGGGTAGAAATGCAAAATTGTACAGCTTTGGGAATGCAATTTGCCAGTGTTTTTGTTTTTGTTTTTAAGTGAAATCTAGACATGCCATATTACCCAGAGGTTGCCCTCTTAGGTATTTACCTGAGGTTTATTACTTAGTATCTGTACGTGAATGTTGATAACAGCTTTATTCCTAGTCACTAAAAACTGGAAGCATTAACATGTCTTTCAATGGAGGAACTGATTCATAAACTGTGGGACATCCATAAAATGAAATGCTATTCAGTGGTAAAAAGAAACTATTAATTCATGCAACAACATAGATGAAACTTGAATGCAAGAGAACGAAATCAGACTCTTTGCCGCATTTAATCCTCTTTGAGGATGGTAGTCTCATCCCATGTTGAGACAGAAAGTGAGAATCTGATTAAGACCTCTCAGCAAGTGCAAGAGTCAGTATTTGAACTTGGGTTTTCTGATCCCAAAGCCTATATTCTAAATCATTAAACAGTACACCTGATAAGATGAGGAAATTTGGCAGTATTTTACAAATCTTGGTATGAATATGGGCCCATTTAATTTCATGGCTTAAGGCAGGAACCAAATGTTATTTAAGCTAATGCTATTTTATGCATTTCATAATATTTTATGCCATAATTTGCATCTTCCTACAGTAATCTCTGGAGGCACTTTCTTTTTACGTTTATTTGTTTTGATAGGGAGGAAGGGAGAGAGAATCCCAAACTTGCTGCATGCTGTCAGCATGGAACCCTCTGTGGGGCTCGATGTCACAAATCATGAGATTGTGACCTGAGTCAAAATCAAGAGTCAGAAGCTTAACTGAGCCACCCAGATGTTCCTCTCTGGCTGCACTCTTCTATGTCATAGTGCCACTCAACTGTCTGTGCACATAAAGAACCCCTAGGAAGTGCATGAAAAGACTCAGGCTATAGGCCCACACTCATCTTTTGGTTGGTTGGGGGTGAGTCCAGGAAGGAGCATTTTAAGCACCTCTCAGGAACTAACAGTGTGCACATAGGGTTGAGAAGCACTGGTACAAATAGTGTCACTAAGCAGCCGGAGTTGAGAACTGGTAACGCCCAGGGATAAGAGAAAATCTTCTCTAGCATATAGTTTTGTAAAATGATAGCTCAAATTTAAGTAGGCATTGGCCAGTTGAAGGTTATGTTCTTTGGAAAGTACTTGGCATGCAGATTTCGTTTGGAGATGGCAGGTGCAAATACTTATTTATAGAAATGGAGGTGGCATATGGAGATTTTTCATCTGAATTGGTGGCCAACCCTCTACCAGGTGCCTTAGGAAATACCTGGAGACAGAACAGGGAATTTTTCATATTATGGGCTTGTTCTAGCAAGGAAACAGTTGACCAATCAAGCACCCAAAAGTATACGAATCACTGTGTTTGTACCCCTAAAACTAATGTCACATTATGTGTCAGCTCTGCCTAAATTAAAAAAAAATTAAGATGATTTTGTCCCCAAAACTTTACAGGCAAGGCTTACTTAACATAGCCGTATAAAAATCCAAATTGCTTCCAGGACATCTATTTGTGGACAACGGAGTTTCCATTGAGCCTTTCAGAATTAATTTTTGTACTCCTTGGTAACTTTTTAACTTGCTGAATGGTGTTTTTTAGTACAAAATGAATATTTGAAGTTTCCACCCAAGTAACTTTTTAGTTTTAGGAGTGTTTCTGTCAAAGCATTCTAACCGTTAGAAAAAGAGCCTAGTTAGTGTCTGTTCAAGCGCTGAGTTCACGGTCTTGATAGCACATCCATCGGTATCCACAGAAGGATGCTCGTTTTTCCCCCATGAGGATAGAGACTCCCACAAATCAGAGAAGCTATTTTCCTTTCCAGGGGAGCCAGAACATCTTCTAATTTGATTAAATATTTTAAGATAGCAAAAGACTAACAGTCTGATTATCTCTTAGATATACATTTTTAGAGTAGTTATATTTTTGAAATTAAGGTTTCATTTTATGTATTTCCCTCACTTTTTCTATTTGACTATCTGCTTGTATTTAACATTTCTCAACATGGAGATGTTCGTACCCAATAAATTCAAAGTGACAGTCACGTTTGTTTTACAAATACAAATACTATAAGGAAATAGCAGCTGGTGGTTAATTTCATATACATTTTAAATATTAAGATAAATTAGAATTGCTGAAATGATTACTCCATTACATTGAACTATTATCTTTCAAGCAGCTTGTAATGTCTTAATGTAGCAAGTAAAAATTAGCTTATATATTTGCCTTTTTTGTCGTTTCTTCTGTTTGCTTTATGAAGCATCAAAGGAGATCTGTCTCAAGAGTGATCAGAATATGCACAATTTTTATTTGTTTTTGAAACTTGACAAGAGAAATAAGCAATTGAGTGGTATGTTAACCCGTCTGTCGTCTTGGGAGGTAAAGAAATAGTTGTCTTAGGAGCTCTAATTAACTGATCAGTCTAATATTCTTTTTCTTGCCTCTCGTTTTTCTGGCGTATATCCTCTTCACTTTTTCTCATTTGTGTGGCTTTGATTGAATTCTGTAAGTTTTTCGTTAATGCTAAACTTTCAGCAGCCACGTTAATTATTAATGCCAAACTTAGCATATTTAATTGGATATCCCATATATAACTGGTTAGAACTCATAGACTTAACAATTTTTTTAATGTTTATTCATTTTTGAGACAGAGAAAGAAAGAGTGTGAGCGGAGAAGGGGCAGAAAGCAAGAGGGAGACAGAATCCTTAGCAGCTCCAGGCTCTGAGCTGTCAGCACAGAGCCTGACAGGGGCTCGAACCCACAGACCATGAGATCGTGACCTGAGCTGAAGTCAGCCACTTAACCAACTGAGCCACCCAGGTGCCCTTAGAGCTCATAGACTTTAAACATTTGTCTAATTGCCTGCTTTATACCCAGTCATCATAGAACTTTGATTTCAACATACACAGTAAGAAGTTAGGAGTAGACTACAGATGTTTTAAATAACTATCCTAATTTTTCAAAAATAAATATACAGTTAAATTCATAAAAAACGTTTTAGGCCTTTCCTTCACTCAAACCGTCAAAATTTATATTTGGACCAAAAAAAGGTTTCCAGCATTATGTGAATTTGATTCATCTGCATATGAATCAAGCATTAGAGAAGCTGCTAGCAAAATCATAATACGTATTTTTCTTCACTTTGAAAGCGAAACTTAATATCCAGTTTTATTGAAATTGCCAGCACTGGATGCCTGCTGCTGCGGCCGGCGAATTAATATCATATACTGCAAAATGGAACGGAGACTCATTTGCATTTCATATGCCTAATTGAACTCACCCTATACTGTGGACTTTAATTTTTGTAGTTTTAGCAAGCACTGTAGCTTCTCTGAAACTAAAATTCGCAGAAAAGGTCTCATCCTCCTTTAGTCATTTCATATAGCCATCCCTCCCAGGACTCTGCTGTCCTGTCTCAGGATCCATGCCAGTGACAAGCTGGACCACGGACAGGTGGAAGGCCATGGATGATTCATAGATGGTGCAAATTTTTTCTAACTGTCTTTTTCTAACTGCAGTTAATTATGTCTGCTCATTAATCACATGCCGTGAAGAGTTAGAGAAGACTTACCATTCAGAGTCTGACTTTGAAGGAAAAGCGCCTTTGATAACATGCATCAGTTGTTAGTGACTCTGCCTCAGACCTTCTCTAGGGAGTTGGCTGAAATCTTCTCTGTAGAGGTAAAGGAAAGCATATTCTTACCTACTCACATTCAAGTGGGTGAACAGGTTTAAATAGGCATCCTCTATGGTGGGTCCATGTGGGTGATTATGTTAGCAGAAGTTGGTGTTTCAGTTTTCCCATAGTAATAAAGGTCTGCCTCTCCCCCAGACAGAATATTAGAAACCATACACACTGTACTTATCTCTTATTTCTAAGAAGTATGGTGTTATTTCCTCATGGTTTTAATTTTCTTTACCAACTAATACTGATCATGTTGAACATTTTTTTTCATGCTTGTCTTCCACACATCTTCTTGGTATATACATTCATCTTCTTGACCCATACATCTTCTTTGATGAATCTGTTCAAATAGTTTCCCCAGTTTTTAATTGGGCTGTTTATTGTTCTTGAGTTTGGAAAGACTATAATAAGTTGTTTATAGCTCCTTTATCAGATATATTTGTAAATATTCTCCCAGTCTTTAGTTTGTCTTTGTATTCTGCTCATGGTGTATTTAAAAGAGCAGGAGTTTTTAATTTTGATGAATGAAATTCAGTTTGTGAATTTGTTTTTATGGCTTGTGCTTTTGGTACTATATCTAAGAAATTTTTGCCTAGCGCAAGGTCAGAATTCTCCTCTGAAAGTTTTTTTAGTTTTAGATTTTTATGTTTAGATCTTTGATCCATTCCAAGTTAATTTTTATATCTACAGCGATGTATAGGTCAAAGTTCACTTTTTTGTTATATGAATATCTGGTTCTAGTACCATTTGTTTATTAGAGAGTGCGTGTGCAAGGGGGGAGAGGGGCAGAGAGAGAGAGAGAGAGCATCTCATGCAGGCTCCACGCTCAGTGTGGAGTTCGATACGAGGCTTGATTCCATGACTGGGATCATGACCTAAGCTGAAATCAGGAGTCAAACGCTCAACTGACCGAGTCACCCAGGTGCCCCTTTAGCACCATTTATTGAAAAGACTTTCTTCAGTGGTTTTTCTTAGCACTTTTGTTGAAAATCAATTGTATATGTATCTGTGGGTCTATTTGTGGACTCTCTAGTCTGTTCCGTTGGTCTGTTTTCCTGTCTTAATGCCACTAGTGTACTGCTCTGATTACTTTAGCTTTCTCATAAGTGTGTCATAGCAAGTACTGATAGTTCTTCAACTTTGTTCTTTTTGTTTTTGATTTCCCCAGTTTTGTCTGTTGTAATATAGTTCTTTGCCCTATGAATTTTAAAATCAAGTTGTAGCTTTCTATAAGAAGACACTCAGTGTTATTTTGACTACGATTTCATTGAATCTGTAGGTCAATTTTGGAATTGATCGATAGTATTGGGTCTTTCGACCCATGGATACGGTGATATATCTCTTTCTTTAGGTCTTGCATCATTCCTCATAGCAAGGTCTTAGAGTTTTCAGTGTACAGGTCTTGCATTTCTTTTGTCTGATCTGTCACTTGACTATTTCATATTTTTGATGCTATTCTAAATGGCATTGTTTAATTTTTTAAACTAGGTATTACTAGTATATTGAAATACAGATGACTTTTCTATACTGATCTTCTATCCTGCAGTGTTACTCAACTCACTAGTTGCAGTAACATTTCGTAGATTGTTTCTCCATAGACAATATTGTCTAAAAATATAGTTTTTCCTTTCCAATCTAGTTTTTGTTGCCTTATGGTACTTACTAGAACCTAAATTACAGTGTTAAATACAAGTGGTGAAAACGGACTTCCTTGTCTTCTTCTCAGTTTTAGGGGGTAAGCATCTAGTCTTTAAACATTAAGTATAATATTAGCTGTACTTTTTTTTTTTTTTTTTGGTAGATCCCCTTCATCAGATTGATAAAGTTCCTTCTAATATTTATTTGGGCTCTGATCTTTATTATTTCTTTTATTTACCTTGGGTTTAATTTATACTTTTTCTATTTATTAAAAGCTGAAGGCATTGATATGAGAAAAATCTTTTTTCTAAAATAGACATTTAGGGGTGCCTGGGTGGCGCAGTCGGTTAAGCGTCCGACTTCAGCCAGGTCACGATCTCGCGGTCCGTGAGTTCGAGCCCCGCGTCAGGCTCTGGGCTGATGGCTCAGAGCCTGGAGCCTGTTTCCGATTCTGTGTCTCCCTCTCTCTCTGCCCCTCCCCCGTTCATGCTCTGTCTCTCTCTGTCCCAAATAAATAAAACGTTGAAAAAAAAATTTTTTTTAAATAAATAAAATAAAATAAAATAGACGTTTAGTGCTATAAATACACATTCCCTAATTATTGCGTTCATAGCATCCCACAAATTCTTACTTTTTTTCATTTTCGTTCTTTTGAAAATACTAGGTTTTATTTTGATTTCTTCCTTTGACCATAGGTTATTAAGCATGTGCTATTTAGTTTCCATATATATTAGAGTTTTTCAGAGTTTTGTTGTTGATTTCTAATTGAAGTCTATTAATTAGAGAATATACTTCTAGAACTTTGATCCTTTTAAAATTTACTAAGGCTTAGTTTATCACCCACAACCTGTTGGATTTCCATGTGCATTTGTAAAGACTGTATTCTTCCATTGTCTAATAGGGTGTTTCATAGAAGTCAGATAGTTCAGGTTACTCAGATCTTTCATATACTTACTGATTTTCTGTTTACTTTTTTTTAAAACAATTTCTGACAGATTGATACTAATCTCTATTATTCTGGATCTGTCATTTTTTGTTTCTTCTATCTTGAAGATCTGTTCAAAAATATTAAGGATCTGTATATATTTTTAAATTAACTGACTGCTTTGGCATTATGAAATGACCTTCCTTAGCCCTCATAATAAACTTCGCTTTAAAATTTCCTTTATCTTAGGGGTGCCTGGGTGGCTAAGTCAGTTAAGTATCTGATTCTTGATCTCAGCTCAGGGTTATGAGTTCAAGCTCTACATTGGTCTCCATACTAGGCATGAAGCCTACTACTACTATTACTAATAATAATAATAAATAAAATCTACTTTATTTTAGCCACCCCAGGTTTTTTAAAACTAGTGTTAGCATATCATGTCTTTTTCCATCCTTTAATCTACTTCTTTACATTTAAAATATGTTTATTTAAGGCTCAGTGGAGCATGTGACTCTTGATCTTGGGATTGTGAGCTCGAGCCCCACATCAGGTGTAGAGATTACTTAAAAAAATAAAATATATTTAAGCAATGTATAACTGGGTCTTTTTTTTAGTCAATTTGGTAGTCTTTTAATCAGAGTATTTAAACTATATTTTATTACAATTTTTGATATGGTTAAGTTTAAATCTGTCATTTAGGTATTCTTTGTGTCTCATGTCCTTTATTCCCTTTTTTCTCTTTAAACTAACCAATTTTTTAACATATTTATTCACTTTTGAGAGAGCATGAGTGGGGCAGAGGGGGGGACAGAGGATCCGAAGGCAGGCTCTGAGCTGACAGCAGCAAGCCCGATGTAGGGCTCGCACTCCTGAACCGTGAGATCATGACCTGAACCAAAGTCGGATGCTCAACTGACTGAGCCACCCATGCGCCCCAACTAATTGTATATTCAGTGGTTCCATTTTTTATCAATAACTGTTATTCTAGGTGTTGCTTTAAATCATCACAGCCTAACTTCAAGTGATATTATAGCACTGAGTGTAGTGTAAGAACCTTACAATAGTGTATCTCCATTTCCTGTTGAAGGTGAGGCCAAGGACATACTGCCATTTCACCAACATCTAACAGTATTTAATCTATAATACATGTGCAGCTAATGTTGGGAAGATGAATGAACAAATGAATCTCTTGAACTTGGCCTGGTTCCGTTTTATTTCTCATATGCAAAATTATAGCAGACAGTAGAATGACTCCCTTTGAATGCCTGAGCTTCAAGTTATAAACAACAATTGCAGAATAATGTAAGGTTTGGATCCTATAAGAAGAGTGAGGTTCTAGTAGAGTCAGGCTCTCTCCTTATAATACATGGAATAAGCAAGTTGGAAGAGCCTCAGATCCATTGCTAACCTCTTCTTGTAGTTGCTGCATTAAGAAAAGAAGTTCCTATGCATCTTGCTGCTATCCATAACCACTTAGGAATATTCATCATCATGGTCTTTAGCACTGATGCCAAAAAGCTAAGTACTTTTGTTCCCTACTAGTTATTATCTGCAGTGTTTGAATCAAAAATAAATTCTTTAGGTAAAAGGTGCATGATTCAAATTGGGTCTTGAGCACCAGAAACTGAAAATTTAAAACCTGCTTCCAGAAGACATGGATTCTGGTATTGGCTTTGTCGTCGTAGCCATGGGGACAAGTGGACAGATCACTCAACCTCTCATTCTCTGCCCTAATCTGTATCTTCCACATACCTCCATCTTACCATATACTGAATGGGAATCAAATATATTTTAAGGATGCAGCTGAATCCAGGTTTAGACAGACTGTAATTTCCTCCTTCCCATCCTACTATCGTATATTCTGGATTAAGAAATAAAATTAACTTGGCTCTAAAAATCCTTACAGTATTTAATAACCACAGCGAGAACAAAGCTACATTAGTTATTATAACGTTTGTGAAATAATTAAGGGAATAATTTGTTGGATTAAGGAGGGGGAGGTAACATTGTAAGTGTCCATTGTTACCCTGAAGAAATTTTCTTGGGTATCCATTTAACTTCAGTGTCAAATTATTTACATAACCAGAGTAACGCCTATCCTTTAAGGGTGATGTGAGAATTAATTTAAATTTCACAAAGCACTTTGAGGCATTCAGTTGAAAGGTTCTTTATAAATGCCAGGCATTATTGCAACCAGCCTAGTAAAAAGAAACGGGATAAAGCTACTCATGCCGTGTCCTCTGACAGGAACTGTATTGGTTAGGGAAGTATAAAGGTTACCGCTATTCATAATTTATGGTTGAGGGCAATAGATCGAGAATAGTAATGACGCTTTTCTGTCCAGTTAAATCTTAAAAAACACAGATATAACAGTGATGGAATATATTGCTCTTCCAAGGAGAAGTATGAAATCGATACCTTACAAGCAATAAAAATGATATAGGAAGATGAATAAAGGCCAGTATCTTTAATCACGTCATAAAAATACAGTGACAGCCTTGACTGTCCCTCCTTCAAAATCTTCAAGAAAGACTTTGCAATGGAAGAAATGATTCTTGATCATGTGGGTGTATAGAATTTGAAATTTGCTAGAAATACATGCAGATGGTCTTCATTGTAGTAACCAAAATAGTCAGCCTCATTGTTAAGCACTTAAAAATGTATGTGATAAGTCAAAATTTTAACACACAAAAACTTTTCCAAAGATTTCATACAATCAGGATGCTTCAGGTATGTGAGAGATAATCACACACAAAAACCTCTCGTTAAAGTAATCAGACGAAGCTACTGATTGAAGTCTGTGTGTAAAAATATCTTTGAATCACACTTGGCAGACGAAATTTAAAAGGTAAATTTAGTGTTCTTTTAATCTCAGCATTTAGTGTTTTTATGATCAAATCTCAGCCTTTATTGTCTGTATTAGTTTCAATTGGGACTTTAACAAATTATTAAAAACACAAATTTATTGTGGAGGTCAGAAGTCCAAAATGAGTCTCAGTTAGCTAAAATCAAGATGTTGGAAGAGCTGTGTTTCTTTCCAGAGGATCTAAGGGAGAATGCAATTTATTTTTACTTTTTCAGTTTCTAGAGACTGCCTGTATTCTTGGCTCATGGCCCCTTCCAAACCAAAGCCATCAATGGCTAATTTGAATTTGAATGTTTCTCACATCACATGGCTCCAACACCCACTTTTCTGCTTTCCTCTTCTATCTAAGAACTCTTTTTTTAAAGTTTGTTTATTTTGAGAGCGAGCAAGTGAGCTAGTGGGGGAGGGGCAGAGAGAGGGAGACAGAGAATCCTAAGCAGGCTCCGTGCTGTCAGCACAAAGGCAGACCCAGGGCTCCAACCCACAAACCGTGAGATCTTGACCTGAGCCAAGACCAAGAGTCGGACGCTTAACCAGCTGAGCCACTGAAACACCCCTCGGAACTCTTGTAGTTGTGTGAGGCCCACCTGGATAACCTGGGTTATCTTCTGATTTTTTTTTTTTTTTAATTTTTTTTTTTTTTCAACGTTTATTTATTTTTGGGACAGAAAGACAGAGCATGAACGGGGGAGGAGCAGGAGCAGAGAGAGAGGGAGACACAGAATTGGAAACAGGCTCCAGGCTCTGAGCCATCAGCCCAGAGCCTGATGCGGGGCTCGAACTCACAGACCGCGAGATCGTGACCTGGCTGAAGTCGGACGCTTAACCGACTGCGCCACCCAGGCGCCCCTATCTTCTGATTTTAAGGTTGGCCAGTTAGCAATCTGCAATTCCATCTGCTACTTCAGTTCCCTTTTGCCTTAGAAGAGAGCATATTCACAGATTCTGGGGATTAGGTTGTAGGCGTCTTTGGGAAACTTACTCTACCTACCACAGTCCAGGAATGGAATAGGAGAGTTACTTAACTTTTTGCAGACTGGCAAGTAAACGGCATATAGATTCTGACATTGACTATGGTCATTTTCTGTTACCACGGTTGGCAGTACTTTAGTTGGCAAGGCTTTTTCTCTTTTCCCCTCAGTGAAGTATCCATTTTAGGCTTGTATTTTTGTTTTGGGTTTCTCTCTGCATGCATCCATCCAGTCAGCCACCCAAAATGCTTGGTGTAAGTATCTACCCCAGATTTGAAGCTAGGGGACCATGGTGAGGAAGAGTTTAATTGAAGATACTGACTTAAATTAACCTGTAAGGCGCTGATGAGCTACTTTACCACACCATAGCTTCTGCCTTCAGGGAGCAGAGTCTGCTGAATGCCTTCGAAGAAATTCTTCACATAATGGTTCATTATTAAGTCGGGATTTCAGAAAAGATTGAAGAATTTTGACACCTTGGTTTTTCTTTTCCGTACCCTTTTCCCAGCTCCCATCATGCAAATAATAAAGTTTTTCATCTCTGTCTTTTAACAATTAATGTCAGGGAAAAGTGTTTAATCAAGATGATAATATTTCTTGTACTGTTTTATTTATTGATTGATTTTTCGAAAAAGGCCTTATTTGAAAAGCACCATATAAAAGGAAGCAATTGTGTGGTTCCGTCAGGTCAGGTGCACATTTGGTAAGGGGTCGGGAGTTGGATCAGTTCCATATTGTAAATTCCAGGATTCTTTCCAACTTTAAAAATAAAGGGAACTGGATTTAGCCCACGGACAATAAGGTTGACAGAAGACTTAATGGTAATCTTTCAGTATACAAAAGAGCATTGTGTTAGTGAGAATGAGCAGGTGTTCTTTGTTTCAGCTAAGTAGGACAGGAAGCAGGGATATTAAATGGAAGGAAAAATAATTTAGACAAAGCAACCTCATGTGTATTAAAACACAGGAAAAGTGTTACTAAGAAGGATGTAGATTTCTCTCAGAAAAATCTTTCGATTTATCTTCTCCGTGCACTGAAAATACAGAGGCCCCCGATACTGGAGAAAACATATACTAGTTATTAACATGTGCTAAATAAAAATTGATTGAAATGAACTAAATTCAGTTATTCTTTCTCTCAAGGTTATAACTCTCAGGAAGGTACTTGAGAGGTTCACAAGGAATAGTGATTGTGAATCTTAGCTAATGTATAAAATCTCTGTCATTTGAAGGAGAAAGATAGAAAAATGTCAACTGAACCCAAAAATCAAGGTTTCTTATCAAGACAACTCTACATATCTGAGGAGATGTTCCCTTGTGCATGTCCTTAAAACAGCTGTGTCTCAAGGACATCTGATTGTCCACATAAAGGATTTTTTAGGGGGGGGGGCATGCAAAGGGAAAGAGAAGAGAAAGAATCCCAAGCAGTCGCCATGCCCAGCATGAGGTGGACACAGGGCCAATCCTACAATGGTGAGATCATGACCTGAGCCAAAATCAAGAGTCAGATGTTCAACTGACTGAGCCACCGAAGCTCCCCTCAGAAAAAGGATGTTTAATCACAATTGAAACATGATTCCAGCTAATAGCATTTTCACTGCCACCTTACTGTCTTTTAAAGGTGTATTTCCAAGGCCAGATCATCTCTTAGTTGAATGTTAGGATACCTCCCCACACATTGAGTTACATGACTGCATCTGGGATGCATACAGATGGATAGAGGGGTGTTAATTCTTTACTCCTGGATATACGATTTCCCTGGCTTAAAAGTATCTTCTAAATGCATGTTATGGGATAACCTTATAAACTCCTTAGCAAAACATCTCCTTTACAGACTATCCCTAGTCTTCCTTTCTGGTCTCATCTGTCAGCACAAGCTTCCCATTTCCTTACCGTCTTCATGCTTTCCGGCTTTATTCCCCCCACCTTGGCCAACGGTGCTTTTCTAGCCGAAGTGATCTTGCCTGACTTGCCCTGACATCACTTAGGTGTCAGGTGAGGTCTTTTTCTATTGCTCAAATAGATTTTTGTTCTTGAAACTATTGCAGTCTGGCCTCACATAACTTGCTGAGATCTTGAGTGATTTGTCTGTTAAACCAAGCAATACCCTTTCTGTTTTTCCTGTGCTTAACCTCTCAATTGTCATTTGACACTGACAGCTATTTCCTACTCCCTAAAACACTGTCCAGCTTAAATGCAGTGTATCACCTTCTGATTTTTTTGCATACTTGGCCCCTGGTCTCAATTCTGTAGTTGTCTTCCTAATTCTCAAAAGGTCTTCACAGAATTCTCCCTTACCTTTTGTTTTGTTTTTTTTTTTTTTAACAGTATTATTGACTATATTCCCCAAGCTGTACTTTTTATCTCTGTGACTTATTTTATAATTGGAAGTTTGTACCTCTTAATCTCCTTCAGTTATTTTGCTCATACCCCCATCTACCTCCCCTCAGCAACCACCAGTTTTCTGTATTTTAGAGTCTGCTTTTTTTTTGTTTCTCCGTTTTTAGTTTCCACATATAAGTGAAATCATATGGCATTTGTTCTAACTTATTTCACTTAATACCTTTTAAGTCCGTCCATGTTTCAAATGGGAACATCCTTTTTTATGGCTGCATAATATTCCATGCTTGTATTCCGTCTTCATCTATCAGCGGACACTTGAGTTGCTTGTTACTGTAAATAATGCAGCAAGAGATATAGGGGTATGTGTATCTTCTTGAATTCGTGTTTTTGTTTTGGCTTAGTTCCAACAGCCTCATGTCTTTGTCTTAGTTTCTTCCCCATGTCTTGCCTTGTAATTCTTAATGTGTTCTTTTAGACTCCCAAATGGAAGTAATCCCTCTATGCAGTCTGTCCTGATCCCTTCCAGAATTGCTGGTTGCACCCATCTTTGAGCTAGAATTGTACCAAGTATGTATCTCTATTTTACTTTAAGACTAAAATGCAATTATTGTGGTCATATGCTCTTTTTTCTTCCTGTCTGCTAACAGATATTTATAGGAAAGCAGTGAATTGTTTATCTGGCCCCAGGGCCTATCTATCCCTCTCTAGTTCTTCTAGATTTTTTCCCTTAGCTTTCACATTTTTAAGACCTTGTTGACATTGTTTAGAAGGCTTTAAGTGGATAGGTCACAGAGTTCAACTAATGTGGTATGTGCATAAATGTACATGACTTCGCTTTATTTATTTATTTTTTCTTTTAATTTTTTTTTCAACGTTTATTTATTTTTGGGACAGAGAGAGACAGAGCATGAATGGGGGAGGGGCAGAGAGAGAGGGAGACACAGAATCGGAAACAGGCTCCAGGTTCTGGGCCATCAGCCCAGAGCCCGACGCGGGGCTCGAACTCACGGACCGTGAGATCGTGACCTGGCTGAAGTCGGACGCTTAACCGACTGCGCCACCCAGGCGCCCCATGACTTCGCTTTAACTAAGGTATTTTAATTAGGAAAGCAATGTAGAGATGTCAGCTTGTACAAATATGTTAGAACAGAGATCCTATGAACTCCTATTACTCTAAACATTATGTGTATGTGTATATTTACACTTCATTCTTAAGTTTTTTCTTCCTGTGTATTAAATTTGACAGAATTTTAAACAAAGTGTAAAACAAATTGTGTTTTTCATTTACACCTCAGCAAACATGGCAAGTAACTTTGACATTTTATTATAAAGAAGATACATTGGCTTTATATTTAAGGTAAGGAATCATAAAATGTGTGTGCCATGCTAAGTGACAAGACATTTCAAGTGTTGGTGACAAAAATAAACTAGAAGAAGCAGGAATGTGTATAGAAAGGTTCAGAGAAATGGATGGCAAAGAATAGTTTGCTTAATAGAAGAAGCTAACTATTTTGTACATAGCTATAGTTTAATTTAGATGTGAACCTGGAATATAGCAGAATCCTTAATAAATCTTTATATCTGTTAAATATTTTAATTGTACCAAATCCTTTTTTTTAATAATTTAACTTTATTTTTTAATTTTTTTAATGTTTATTTTTGAGAGAGAGGGAGGGAGGTGGAAGAGCAGAGAAAGAGGGAGACACAGAATCCAAAGCAGGCTCCAGGCTCTGAGCTGTCAGCACAGAGCCTGATGTGGGGCTTGAACTTGTGAACTGTGAGATCATGATCTGAGCTGAAGTCAGGTGCTTAACCGACTGAGCCACCTAGGCACCCCAAGTTTGTTTTTTTGAGAGAGGTCTGAGATGGGGAGGGGCAGGGAGGGAAGAAGGGAGGGAGAGAATTCAAAGCAGGCTCCAAGGTGTCAGCACAGAGCCTGACCTGAGGCTCAAACCCAGGAAACCGTGAGAACATGACCTGAGCCAAAGTCAGATGCTTAACCGTGAGGCACCCAGGTGCTCCTGTACCGGGTCATTTTCAAGTAGAACTGCTTATCTTAAGAATTGTAAGTGCTTACCTGTGAAAGAAGATATGAAGCAAAACTTTGTTAATGTTTTACTTAGGATTCTATGAAATGCTGTCACAAACATTTCACTTGTTCCAAACAGTAACGCCTGTAGAACACTTAACTGTGGGCGTTACCGATAGATGGGGGGTAGATGTCCTCCACCTGGTGATTCAGGGCTCCGGTTTCTCTCATTTTATGGCTCTCATTTCCTAGAGCAGTGGCATCTCTGGATTTGGCTAGCAGATGAGTAAAGAGGGATGGATCTTAATTTTTCCCCAAAGTGATACTGACCACTTCTCTTCATATTCCATTAGCTAGAACTTTCATATGTCCCTACTGCGATGTAAGAGGAGCTCAAAAACATAGCCTCTGGCTGACTAGCTGCATCCGGCAGCAGCTCTACGCTAGTAAAGCACAAATCCTGGTAAACAGATGATCAGCTGTAGTTCGCCCCTATAGCCAAAGAGAACGATTGTGTTACCCTGCCTCCTACATACAGAACACATTCACTTCAACTCAAGGGCATCACCCCAAAGTCTCTTCTGGTCCGGCTTCTCCATCAGTCCCAGCTGTGGCTCTTTGCAGCCTGGTGACCTATGAATTCAAGTTCATGTTTAACTACCTCCACCTCCCCTCCCCACCTTGCCCTAGCACAAATCCAGTCTACAGCGGTGGAACAGGAACAGGAGAACTACACGTGTCCCATCTGAAAAAAGGTAAAGTAGAAAATGCATAGTAATATCTGTCCGTCGACAGTACTGAGATCCTGTCCTGGCAGGCACTGTGAAGATACCCTGTCCTGGCAGTGTTTAGGATCTCTTGACTAGACCCTCGTTATGCATCTGAAAAAGAACTCCTTTGTCCCTTACTCTCCTTGGCCCTTGGAGCTCTACACATTGGGAGCTGCCTCTTGTCTGTCAACATCCTTGGCAACATCACGTAGAGGAGTGTGACCACTTCATGCTTGTGCAGTTTGGGAACCTGGAAACGATTTTACAGCCATTGTGAAGACTAAGTTCAGGGTTTATTCACCAGTACAGTCCCTTTAGAAACAACAGATAGCATAGGTATGGATCTCCATTGGTTACACATGTCAGTGTTTCTTCCTGACCAACAATTTCAGGTATTTCAAAAGGAGGAAATGTAACACAAGGAATTGGCTTCAAATGTGATAGAACAGAGCCACCAAAGAAATGACAGTGAGTAAACCTAGAGACTGACAAAATGAGAAACCTTTGCACATCTTAGGGATAGAAGGGCAATAGGAGAAAGTGATATGATCAGATATTATCCGATATTCTATCATCAGATCTTAGCTCCAATAACAAGAAACTGTAAACCCCGTGAGGGATCTGAGTCATCCATATTCTTTTACCTTTTCGTGTCCCCATATAATGAGCCCTCAAATGTTTACTTAAGTAGTAAATCCTTCCACTGATATCACTTAGAAATACTCACTAGGAATCTAAAATGTGGCAAAAATGATGGTATTCAACAGTGAGATGATCCTTACTTTGTGGATCAGATGCAGTTAGTTGTTTCGGGACCTTATTTGATAACTGTCATCAGCATTTAGAGAATGAGAAACTGTCAGAAGTTTTCATTTAAATAATCTCTTCCTGTTTAAGGCTTTTGGAGTTTGGAACAACATCAGTTTTTGTGTAAACATAGAAGGAAGAATTAAAAAGGAATAAAGTATGTATATGTAGGTGGCTCATGCCAAAATAAATCGGGGGGGGGGGGGGGGAAGGGGGGAAAAAAAGAAAAAGCTTTCCAGAATTGCTAGGGAAATGGAAGCTATAGCTTCAGAGGTTAGATCTACAACTCTTAGTCTTTGTTTCATTTTTGGAATCATCCTCTAAGTTAGTAATAACATTATTTTGTCTACTGGTTTGAGCCAAAAATCATCACTTTTTTTTAAACTCATTTAAGAAAGAATCTGTAAAATATTCCATTGGATACTTTAGCAGTCACAGAGGACTAATTCTATAATACAGTTTTTGAAGATATCACAAATGCCATTTTCTCTGTTCCTGGATGTGCCTTTATATGCTCAAGTGTATAGATATGCTGGATTCAACTCAACTGTGGCTTTTAGGATAGGCTTTGAGCAAAGTCTCAAAATAGTAGATACATTTAACAACTTGGGAGTTGAGAATAGTTTAAGAAGCTTTTATGACTGTTGTCTTTCTTAGAAAAAGAGCTTTGCTTGAAAATTTCTGTGTGAATAGTTCCACTTATCCACAGAAATGAAGACTTTTTTTTTCTTTTTTTTGCCAGAGCATGCCAAATTTAGTTGCCATGTTTTGCTTTTAAACACATGAGCATGTTTATAATTCTTTCATTTACATAGAAACTTCAGGTTTGTTTACTTCTCACATTGGTATAAAATAAGAATGGCTTAAAGTATAATATACTGCATTTCATTTTTTTAAATTTTAAAGCACGTGTGCAAGCAGGGGAGAGGGATAAAGGGAGACAGAGAATTTTAAGCAGGCTCCACACTCAGCCAGGAGCCTGACGTGTGGGGCTCGATCCCATGACCCAAAATCAAGAGTCAGACGCTCCAGCCGACTTAGCCACCCAGGCTCACCTACACTACATTTCATATCTTTATCCTTCAGGATATAGGCTTCCCATTTATTATATTCCCATTTAAATAATATTCTGACTAACAAGGGGGAAATACATCATTTTACATACAGACATGCCTCAGAGATACTGTGAACTTGGTTCCAGAGTTCTGCAATAAAATGAATATCATAAAGTGAGTCAATTGAATTTTTTGTTTTCTCAGTGCATGTGAAAGTTACATTTATAATATACTGTAATATATTATAAGTGCAATAACATTGTCTTTAAAAAGTACATATCTTTGGGTGCCTGGGTGGCTCAGTCTGTTAAGCATCTGATTCTTAACTTCAGCTCAGGTCATATCCTCACAGTTTGTGAGTTCAAGCTCTGCGTTGGGCTCTGTGCTGACAGTACGGAGCCTGCTTAGGATTCTCTCTCTCCCCCTCTCTCTGCCCCTCCTCCACTAGGTCGGTCTCTCTCTCTCTCTCTCTCTCTCTCATAAACTTAAAGAGTATATACCTTAATTAAAAAACACTTACTACTGAAAATGCTAACCATCATCTGAGCTCCCAGCAAATTGTAATCTTTTTGCTGGTGGAGGATCCTGCCTTGATGTTGATGATTTCTGAATGATCAGGGTGGGGTGACCCTGGCAATTTCTTAAGATACATGAAGTTTGCCATGTCAGTTGACTTTTCCTTTCGTGAACAATTTCTCTAGCATGCGATGCTGTTTGATAGCATTTTACACACAGTAGAATTTCTTTCAGAATTAGTCAATCTTCTTGAACTCTGCCATTGCTTTATCAATGAAGTCTAGATAATATGCTAAATCCTTTATTTTCAATTCAACAATCTTCACAGCATCTTCATTAGGAATAGATTCCATGTCAGGAAATCACTTTCTTTAGTTGTCTGTAAAAAGTACCTCCTTACCTATTAAAGTGTACTGAGATGATAGCCATTTGTACTGTGATTTATTTCGCTTAAAAACTTACAGGCCATTGCTGGGTAATTGGCATAATTTCAATATTGTTGTGTCTCAAGGAATAATTAGTCACATTTTCAGGTTCCACTTCTGGCTCTCTTGCTGTTTACACCACATCTGCAGTCACTTCCTCCACTGAACTCTTAAAACTCTCCAGAATCATCCAGGAGAATTGCAATCAACTTCTTCCAAACTCCTACTGTTACCTTGACCTCTTCATGTGAATCGTAGATGTCCTTAATGGCATCTAAAATGGTGACTCTGGGGCACTTGGGTGGCTCAGTCAGTTAAGCATCTGACTCTTGATTTCAGCTCAGGTCTTCACGGTTGTGGGATTGAGGCCCGTGTTGGACTCTGTACTGACAGTGAGGAATCTGCTTGGGATTCTCTCTCTGCCCTTCCCCTGTTTGTGCATGTTCTCCCCCCCCACCACCCCTAAAAATAAATTTTAAAAAATGGTGACTTCTTTTCAGAAGGTTGTCCATTTACCTTGCCTAGATTTGTCAAAGTAACCGTTATTTAGAGCAGCTTTAGCCTTAAAAAATGTTTCTTAAATAAGACTTCAGAGTGAAAATCACTCCTTGACTCTTGGGCTATAGAATGAATGTTGTGTTAGCCAGTGTGGAAATAGCATTAATCTCATTGTCTATCTCCAGAAGAGCTCTTGGGTGACCAGGTGCATTGTCATTAAGAAGTAATAGTTTGAAAGAATGTTTTTTCCTGAGCAGTTCTCAGCGGTCCTCTTAAAATAGCCACAAAACCATTGTGTACACAGATGTGCTGTTATCAAGGCTTCGTTATTCCATTTACAGAGCTCAAGCAGAGTAGATTTAGCATAATTCTTAACAGCCCTGGGATTTTTGGAATGGTACATGAGCTTTGGCTTCAATTTAAAGTTACCAGCTGCATTAGCCCCTAACTAGAGAGCCAGCCTGTCCCTTTGGTGCTTTGAACCCAGCAATTGGCTTCTCCTCTCTATGAAAGTCTAAGATGACACCTTCCTGGACGTTGAAAATCTGTTGTGTAGTGTAGCCACTTTTATTAGCTAGATCTTCTGGATAACTTGCAGCTTCTACATCAGCACGAGCTGCTTTGCTTTGCACCTTTATATTATAGAAATGGCTTCTTCCCTTAAAGCTCGTGAACCAACCTCTGCTAGCTTTACATTTCTGCAACTTCCTCACCTTTCTCAGCCTGCTTAGAATTGAAGAGAGGGCCTTGCCCTGGATTAAGCTTTGGCTTAAGGAAATGTTGTGGCAACTTGGATCTTCTATCCAGATCGTGAAAACTTTCTCCATATCAGCAATAAGGGTGTTTTGCTTTATCATCATTTGTGTATTCACTGGAGTACAGTTTTAATTTCCCTCAAAAACTTTTCTGCTGACAACTTGGCTGTTGGGCCCAAGAGACCGAGCCCTCAGCCTCTCTTGGCTCATGTCATGCCGTCCTCACTAAACTGAATGATTTCTAGCTTTTGATGTAAAGTGAGAGACATGTGGAGCATCTGGGTGGCTCAGTCGGTTGAGCATCCAACTCTTGATATGATCTCATGGTTCAGGTCATGATCTCATGGTTTTTGAGGTCGAGCCCCACATTGGGCTCTGTGCTATCAGTGCAGACTAGGATTCTCTCTCCTCCTTTCCCTCTCTGTCCCTCTGCCACTTGCACAGGTGTGCACACTCGCGTTCTCTCTCTCTCTCTCTCTCTCACTTTCAAAATAAATAAAAATTTAAAGAGGTAAATGAAGTGAGAGATGTGTGACTCCTTCTTTCATATTTAGAAACTATTATAGGGTTATTATCTTGGTTTCAGTATTGTTGTATCTCCAGGAATAGGAAGGCCCAAGGGGAGGGTGAGATACAGTGGAATAACCAGTGGGTAAAGCATTCAGAAAAACACAAATTTATCAGTTAAGTTCATTGTCTTATGTGGATGTGGTTTGTGATGCCCCAAACAATTAAATTAGTAACGTCACAGTTCTTCGCTGATCGCAGGTCACTATGACAAATACAACGTAAAAGTTTAAAATATTATGAGAATTACTGAAACTTGACAGAGACGTGACGTGAGTGAATGCTATTGGAAAAAGGGCACCAGTAGACCAACTCGGCACAGGATTGCCATAGACCTTCCATTTGGAAGACGCAGTATCTGCGAAGCACAATAAAGTGAAATGCAATAAAATGAAGTGTGGTTGTATACGGCATGTAAGATATGAAGAGTAAGCTTGTCTCTCTTGTGTCGGCTCTGTGAAGCTGTGGTATTAGAAAATAATCACTTGGAAATTTTATTAAAAATAATTACTTTGTGAGGGTGCATGGGTGGTTCCGTCAGTTAAGCATGTGGCTCTTAATTTTAGCTCTTGTCATGATCTCATGGTTCGTGGCATCGAGCGCCACATCAGGCTCTGCAATGACAGCACAGACCCTGCTTGGAATCCTCCCCTCCCCTCCCCTCTCCTTTCCTCTCTCCTCTCTCTCCCTTCCCAGCTTGCACGTGCCAGGGTCTCCTTCCCCTCCCTCCCTCCCTCCCACCCTCCCTCCCTCTCTCTCTCTCTCTCTCTCTCTCTCAAAATAAATAAATAAAAATTTAAAAATTTAATTATTTTGTGTCAGTCCTTATAGTATTTATAGATATGAAAACATCAGGAAAAAGTCCTCTGGTGTTGATCTAGGACAGAAAATGTGCTATGAAATCGGTCTTTTCCATCTCTAATTGTGTTGACTTCCTTTCATGCTGTCTTACAATGCAAATATTAAAACATTAGGTATATTTTTGCTGCCTAGAATAATTGGTTTTACTTTTTAAACACGCTATCTGTAATTTCAAAAAATATTTCCTTCTGAACTTCCATGCCCTGAGTTTAGAGAATAGTCTTGAAATTATAGGTGTCTAATAAGTATTTCTCAACTGTCAATTCAACTGCAGTCTTTGTGCTATTACCTCATTAGGAAATGACACAGGAAGAAAACTCGTTATGTGATAATATGAAAACACATATTTGTCAAAAAGATAAATGAGGCTGTATTGAAAACCCATCTGTTGTGGTGGGAGTCAAGTAGTTTAGACACATTTGGGCATGATACCTTCTTTTTAAACAGGAAAACAAGATTTCTGTTTCAATCCTTGGAGCTTGTATTGTGCACTTAAATGTGTTCTTTTTTGTCTTTTATAGGTGATATTATACCCAACTTCTAATAGCTCCAAGTCAGCTGAGTTGCACCGAATGGTAGTTCCAAAAAATAGCCAGGACTCTGACTTAAAGATCAAATTAGCAGTGCGAATGGATAAACCACCACATATGAAACATAGTGGGTGAGTGTGTACTTGAAGATGCTGTTCTCCTGAATTATTGGATCTCGTTTCAATGTATCACTTTTGCCAGTTTACTGACAGAACAGGTATATCATGAAATTTTCCCCCCAAAATGACATTTACAGGTTAACTTAATTTTTTACACTCCTAGACACGTTTACAGCTAAATATATGTGTATTTAGTTATTATAACTGTGTGCATGCTAACATAATAATAATTGATTGCACTGGTATTCTGTATCACTCATGTCAATGAGGAGCAGTGATGGCTGGAGATAACTTCCAAGAACTACTCTTCAAAATATAATAGTCAAAACAAGCATAGTATTCAGCTCTCCAACAGCTAAACTTACATAAAATATATTAAAGCTAAGATGTCGTTCACATATAACCCAGGACACTGTGAAAGGTTTGTCAGGGAGGGATGTGAGTGTTCATCCAATATGTGAGTGAAAAACTAAATCAATGCTGGAGAGTAAGCCAGAGGGCAGGACCTGTCTCCTGCGGACCACCATGGGTCAGAGTCCGTCATCCTCTCTTCCAGGGTTCCTTTTCCCTTGTAGTTGGTGAGGTAATAAGTCTGAACTCTTGAACACAATGAGTTTTTTAAAAACCCCGGTCTTTCTCAGATTAACACTGTAGGGCTCGCTACAGTCAAATCACAGCACAGAGTTGTTAGCTATTAGGAAAGCATGTGATCTTTTTCTTCACGAAGGAGAGAAACAGTCGCTAAAGTGGCTCCCTTTGAGATTAGCAGCCAACATGAGTCTAAGAAAGTACATTCCTATACAGAGAGGTGTCATCTTCTGGCTTTAGAGCCAAATCACCAACACTGTAGCGGAGTTCACTGATGAGTCAACAAAATAAGGATTCTTTGGATGACTAACACGGGGCTAAGGACTACATTGCCTCCTTAGTTTGGATGGGCAGTGTATGCAGTGTCAGAATGAGTCTCCCTGATGGGAGAAACAGCTCAGAGGGTGGGCTCTTTGAAAGGAAACCGTAAGTTGGGTAGCTCACATTGTGGCATCTCAGTGTAGTGTTGCAAACTAAAGTCTAACTATGACTCAGCTCATAATGCAGATGGAATTCTTGGGATTTAATAGAGTTCTTCTCATTCATTCATCTCCCTGGTCACCATTGATGTATTTAGCAGGCATGTATTGAGCACTTGCTCTGTTCCACCCAGAGCAAACCTCAGTGAGGTACCATCTCAGGCCTAAGGAAAGTGGCTAGTCAGGGATTCAGACTTATATACAAGTAGCTGTAATAGTGATGTTAGTCATGAAAATCCCACAAGACACCTGACTTTCAAGATAAAACTTGGAAGTGTGAATTCAGGTGGGCAATGAGGAGGAAGAGCATCCCAGTCACATGACCTAGCATATTCATGGCCAAGAGTTCTGGAAGGGCTGTTAGCCAATGAAGACAAGTTGGGCGCAGTTAGCATAGAGCGCGTTGAGACAAGAGAGTTAGAATACTACTGCCGTAAAGTGCTTAGAGATTAGTAGACCCTAGATTTGGACATAATATTTCTTCTGTTTTTACATCAGTCTCTTTTGATGAATGGCACCATAAGAAATTGGAACCTATGTATTATAATTCCAACAGAGTCCTTAATTTGCAAATGTCCAGCACCATGGTGAATACCCCTGGAGCCTTAAAATTGTCCAAAGAACCAAGATTAAACATGAGGTTAGGCACATGGCAAATTCTGCAGCCTTTCACTTGTGTGGAAAGAAAGCCCTGCTCTCTTCTTTGGCAATTTCTTCCCTTAGAATGCTCCAGGGCAGGTGAGACAATCCAGCCCCCTTCCAAGACTTGATTTTGTTGTTGTTTGTTTGGGGGGGCGGGGGTTTTTTTTTAATCACTCCTTTGCCCTTGAGAAGAACTGGTTTATATCCTATCTCTGAGCCCTTGACTAAATCAGGACCCCCCGCAGCCCAGGATGTGTCTGGAGTTGACTTGTGTTCAAGACTGCTGGTGAAAGGCATCACTAAAGAGAATATATCTCAGTCTCTCAATTTAATACATAAAGCCCAAGAACTCGCCTTGGATTCAGATGAGGAATGCTTTAGATCCATCCACATCAATTATTATCTAAAATGATTGTGACAGACATTACTAGATATTCGGGTGTCTCTGCAGTTGATAGTATGTAAAAGGAAGGAATTCTAGAACTGAAAATATCTGTGATGCTGTTCTCCTAGTTGGTATGTTATTCAGCATAATTAAAGACAACATATTTCATAATAATTCCTTAAAAACTAATACCAGTATTGGACATAATAATGATCAATCAGAATTAAAAGTTTTCAACACTGCTATAATAGGTGATCCCCATGGGCAGGCACAGGTGTTTACTACAAGTGCCTGATTGGGTTCCTCAGTGCCTGTGGAGACACACAAATATTTTGAATATCACCCCTGTGTATGTGGGCAAACATGATTTGACCTATATTATAATTGTATTCATCTTTTTCTGCAGTGTTTCATAAATGGATTTTACTGAACTTAATTACATTTAAGAAGAGAAAGTCCACTAACCTTTTTCTTCCAAGTACTCTATCATATGCCAAAGCAATAATAGGATATGAGTAGTAGATTAATAGCATTTTGCTTTGAGGCTGGAGTGTGTTCTGTCAATAGTTCATCCCATAATGAATAATTAACACATGAATAATGAATAATTGAAAAAGAAACAAGTCAAGTTAAAAAAAGATTAATTTATCTTTAAAATATAGCAAACCTCTCTTACAGAGAGTTGTCAAGTGGATTAAACAATAAATTGGGAGGGTTATGGGTTTTTATCTTCAGAGCACTTTTGAGAACTAGACTTTGAAATACTCTGGGTTGTTGGTTATAAAAATCTATTGGCTTTTAAAAATAATACGGGTATCTCTTATATGAACTATTGGAACATATAAATAGATGAATATTCATCACATGTGTAGAGCACCTGTATGGTCCCTAAATATTTTATCAATGTTTTTTATATTTTTTGTGGCCCCAACTGTGCCTGTGCACTGTGAGTTTCTTAGACCCATTTGAATCCACTGCCTCCCACAATGTGCAGTCAAGGACAGATATTAATATAATGATGATGATGATGAAAATAATAGTGTGCTCCTTAGAGTTTTAAGGAAAAAATTTACAGTAGGTTGCATTCCTAAGTTGAAAAGTAAAGAGTTCTAAACTCACGTTACATAGAACAGAGTATAATTTAAAATGAAAAATACCTAACAGGCACCTGGGCAGCTCAGTTGGTTAAGCACCCAACTTCAGCTCAGGTCATGATCTCCCCATTCGTGAATTCGAGCCCCACATCTGACTCTCCACTCTCAGTGCAGAACCTGTTTCAGATCCTCTGTCTCTGTCTCTCTCCCTGCCCTTAACTTGCTCATGCTGTCTCAAAAATAAACAAACTTAAAAGAAAAAGACCTAAAATAAATGTGTTTGGTTCTCAACTGTTGCATTTTTAAATAATCTTTTTTTTAAGTAGAAAAATATATCTGTTCTAAAGCTCATTTTTCTGATAACTAATGAGTCCGTGACTATACATTATAGTTTTTTTTAAGTAGGAATAACTGTATGCAAATGAAATTACATTTAATTTGGATAAAATAAAGATGATTTCATTCTTTTAAAACCAAACCACATGACATATATTTGATTGTTTAAAAAGGGCTCATTTATTCTTTTGGAATATATCCTATAAACTAATTATATAAACTCATATAAATCTGTTAAGTGAATTACCAGGTAGGTTTTGAATGGTTAAATAATTCATATCCATTTTTTTTGCGGTTGTTTTCCTGCTTTTTCTGGGTAGCTGGAAGACAGAAGTGTTCTAGGACAAATGGACTATCCTTTAGCATAGCCTAGTGGCTAAGTAGCAGCATTAACTTAAATCTCAGAAAATACTATTCCTCTTTTTACTGAATTACATTTTCCTAATTCAAAGGTTATTTTTTTCAGTCAGATAATAAAGTGGAATGAGATAAAGCGAATGATTTATTATGACAATTAAGCCTACAATGGAAAAGGAAAAAGAAGAAAATTAAATTGCCACAAATATGCAGAAGCATAAGACCAGGTTCTATCCATCCGAGGTCTCCGTGCACATGTTTTTTGGTTTTTGGTTTTTGGTTTTTTTTATAGTGAAAATGAATGAAAACCTCATGAGTGTCTAACCATAGGAGAGTTTTGTCACAGTTAAGAACTGGTAAGACTTGTAAGACAAAATATTAGCCAGATCACTGTCCTCCTATACATCTGTTTCTCTTTGTGCAGAGTCATGCTTGGCTCTTTAAACATTTCTTGATCAGATAGATGTATTGAAACATTTTGTAACTGTCGTTTATAAGTCTCTGTTTAATTAATATCTTAAAGGTTTCAAAGGCCCCGGGGCCTGTTTCTTGCTGCCAGGGAGAGACAGGAGTGGAGATTGCAGTGGGAAGAACGGTGTCGACACCAAGCTGGCTGCAGGATTATTATCCCCTGCTTTCCCACAGAGCCGGCCAGCCCTGCATTCAGGGACTGCGGTGTTAGGCTGTCAGACGTGGCATTTGCTCTTAACGTGAACGGACTGCGCTGTAATAAAATTGGATTGTTGATGATTTTAAGGTTTATGATCTTCAATTAGTTTGGGGGGTAGTCTGATGATCAAAGGGAGGAAAAATCTTACTTTTGTCAAGATGGCATTTGCTCTCAGGGTCCAGGCCTTACAGAAAGGACACGTCTGTTTTTTCCCTGGAAGAAAATTGATTCTCACTTTAAGTTGACCTTTTAGAATGATTTTCCTACATGTCCTTGTCTAAAATAGCCATGTTTTGACATTTGAACCTATATATAGGTCTGTTTGCCTTCCCAATTTGAATTTACCTCATTCTGACTTATTCTTATTTCATAGAAATCCTACTTCTTAGTGCCTTGCGAAAACCTCTGACAAAGTATTTGCTGGGTTCTTAATAAATGATTGATTCCTTTTCCAAATACAGCTCTCAGAAGAGAAGTCTGTCTGTGGTACTTTATAAACATGAATGTAACTGTTGTAGAATGATAAAAGGAATAAGCCCTCAAGGCAACTTCGTTTTTCCAGATACCTTATATTCATGTCCCTTTCTGCATGCTAATTTAAATCATTAACTGTATTTTTCATTTTAATTTACTGATGACTAGTTGTGTAATAATCATAGAAACATATTCAGGCATGGCTTTAATGATCCTTAAACTACATGTTTTAACTTCTCCTTTGCAAAACCTTCTCGGATTTCTTCTGTAATAAATTAGTTTGTCCCTGAGGGTTGATGGGGGTGGGAGGGAGGGGAGGGTGGGTGATGGGCACCTTTTGGGATGAGCACTGGGTGTTGTATGGAAACCAATTTGACAATAAATTTCATATATTGAAAAAAAATAAATTAGTTTGCCTTTAACTTTAAGCTTAAATGTGGCTTTCTCGAGATTTTTCTCCAGGGAGTGACATTTTAAGTTATTTTTCATGCATCAAATAACTATGCTCTCTTGCTTTTAGGCATCCTTCAGTGTCCTATCTGAGCATCTTAAAAGCATGTGAGGCCAAACAACTAAAAGTAGAATTGAGGTCTTGTAAAATTTTCTTTCAGGAACCCCAGACCATACTCATAGGTTATCCTAATGAATTTGGGGCACTTCTTAAAAAATTACAGTGAAAACTAGGAATAATTTAAAATATTTTATAAACAGTTAACATACAGAATTATAATAGACCAGTTCCATCTCCTTTATTGGTGCCTTTTATTATACAGTTTTTCTATTTGCACACATTCAAAAATTTTAAAATATTATCACCGAGTTTATAAATTAAAGCTCTTGGGCTTGTTAATGAGCATTGTGGGAGGTCGGGAAAAATTTGAACATTAGTTACAGACATTTAGTTGATTCCTCAGATACGTGACTGCACGGTAGTGCAGGTGGAGGGCAGTGCGGTAGTAGTTGTATACGACAAGTACAGGTGTCGAGCCCAGGACACTTGGGTTTGGGTCTCAGTTCTGTCACTAACTTGGGATAAGTCACTGCACCTGTCCTGGCCTGGTTTCATCAATTGCTAAAGGGGACATCAGATTAGAACATTTGAATGGTCCCTTCAGCTCCCCAGAGGACAGCCTGAGAAGATAGGACATTTGGGGATTCATGTCAGTCTTCTCAAGATAAGAAAAGGAAGTATGGAGACTGACTGAAGCATCAGGCTGCTTTTGTAGAAAAGTAATTTGAAAAATACACATTGTAGAATTGTTTATACTCTGATAGTAATGTTAAAAAACAGATGCATATAAAAATTTAGAAATGAAATACACTAAATATACTAAATAGAATAATGCAACTATGGGTAAAATTTTCTTGATTTTATAGATTTTTTTGTGATATAGTTATACTATTATGATGAAAGAATGCAATTATCAGACTAAAGATCAAACAGGTTTTCTTTTAATTAACAGTAGATAATCACTAGGGTGCCTGGGTGGCTCAGTCGGTTGAGTGTCTGACTTCAGCTCAGATCATGATCTCAAGGTCAGTGAGTTCAAGCCCCAGGTCAGGCTCTATGCTGACAGCTGGGAGCCTGGAGCCTGCTTTAGATTCTGTGTCTCCCTCTCTCTCCCCCTCTCCTCCCTCCCTGTCTCTCAAAAATAAACACACACACACACACACACACACACACACACACACACACACAAGGTAGGTAATCAGATATTTGGTAAAACTAATTTATTAGGGAAATTTATTTGAGAGGTTTCCTTAAGATGGCCTTGAAAGACTCCTGTCCATCCATTGTTTGTCCTATTACTTTTAAGTTTATTTTGAGAGAGGATGTATGAGTGGGGGAGGGGCAGAGAGAGAGAGCAAAAATCCAAGCAGGCTCCACACTGTCAGGCCAGAGCCCAATGCAGGGCTCGTTCTCACGAACCATGAGATCATGACCTGAGCCAAAATCAGGAATTCGCCACTTAACCAACCATCCAATATTTAAAGACTTGGTGTGGCTTAGGAACGTGCGCTCTGGAGACTGCCTCTCTTCATATCCTGGCTCCACCAATAGCTATGGCATCTTGGGAAAGTTGTAAAACCTCTCTCTGCCTCAGTTTCTTCATTTGCAAAATGAAATTGTTGGTAGAACGTAACTCATAGAATTATTTAGAGGAGGAGCATTTTATTTTTTTATTGCAATGTAATTAGCATACAATCTTCTATTGGTTTCAGGTGTACAACATAGCTTTAACAATTCTATACGTTACTCATTGCTCATCACGGTAACCGTATTCATCACCAGTCCCCATACAACGTTATTACAATATTGTGTGATGCTGTACTTTTTATCACCATGAATTTATTTAATAACCAGAAGTTTGTACCTCTTAATCCTGTTTATTTCACTGATCCTCTCATCCATTTCCCCTCTGGGAACCATCAGTTCCCAGAGTTTGTATTTTTAGAGTCTGGGTTTTTTTTTTTTTCTTTTTCTTCATTTATTTTTTTAGATAACACATGTAAGTGAAATGATATGGTGTTTGACTTCCTCTGACTTCATTCAGTTAGCTTAATACCCTTGGGCCCATCTTTGTTGTTGCAAATGGCAAGATCTCATTCTTTATGGCTGAATAATACTCCATTGGATATAGATACCACATCTTTACTCAACACTTGGGTTGCTTTTATATCTTGGCTATTATAAAACTGCGGTAAAGAAAGTGTGCCTATGTCTTTTCAAATTAATGTTTTTGTTTTCTTTAGGTAAATACCCAGTAGTGGAATTACTGAATTGTATGGAGTTTTTATTTTTAATTTTTTGAGGAACCCCCATACGTTTTTCCACAGTGGCTGCACCAACTTATATCCCTATCACCAGTTTATGATGGTTCCTTTTTCTCCCCATCCTTGATATCAATATGTGAGAGGATACCTCATTGTGGTTTTGATTTGTGTTTCCTTGATAATTAGTGGTCATCGGGACCTTTTCAAGTCGTCTTTAGAAAATGTTCCGTATGTCTTCTTTAGAAAAATTTTTATTCAGGTCTATTTTTAAATCAGATTATTGTGGTTTCATACAAATGCCAGTGTTCTAGATCTATGAAAGATGTTGATATTTTGACAGGGATCGTGTTGAATCTGTAGATTGGGTAGGATGGATGTCTCCACAATATTCTGATTCATGAGCATGGAATAGCTTTCCATTTGTTGGTGTCCTCTTCCATTTCTTTCATCAGTGCTTTATAGTTTTCAGAGTCCCAGTGTTTCGTCTCCTTGGTGAAGTTCATTTTAGCCTTTTTTTTTTTTTGATGCAGTTGTAAATGGGATTGTTTTCTGAATTTCTCTTTCTGCTACTTGATTATTTGTGTATAGAAATGCAACATATTTCTATATAATAGTTTTGTATCCTGCAACGTTATTGAATTCATTTACCAGTTCTAGTAGTTTTTTGGTTGAATCTCTAGGGTTTACTGTATATGGTATCACGTCATCTGCATATAGTGACACTTTTACTTCTTCCCAGTTTGGATACCTTTTATTTCTTGTCTGTTTGGCGTGACTAGGACTTCCAGTATTATGCTGAATAAAAGTGGTGAGAGTGGACATCCTTGTCTTGTTCCTGATCTGAGAGGAAAAGCTTTCAATTTTTTACCATTGCATATGATAATAGCTGTGGGTTTTTCATATATGGAGAAGTAGTATCTTAGTGTGTATAATGTGCTTTCAAGAGTAGCTGGCTTGGGCGCCTGGGTGGCTTAGTTGGTTAAGTGTCCAACTTTAGCTCAGGTCATCATCTCAGAGTTTGTGAGTTCAAGCCCCACATCAGACACCCTGCTGTTGGCACAGAGCCTGCTTCAGATTTCTCTCTGCACCACCTCCGTGTTCTCTGTCTCTCTCAAAATAAATAAACTTAAAAGTAGCTATCTAGCTCACAGTAATACCCAAAATGTTTTAGCTATTGATAAAACCCTAAAGAAGGTATGTGTTTGGGTTGAGACACTTACTAAAAGAAGGAAAAACAAATCTTAAATATTTACAATATGAAAACAAAAACCAAAGCACCATGATAAAAAATGCTGGTACATCAGAGAAGACAGAATAGGACTGGGTGGAGTGTTACTCAGCACTGGAGAAATAGGACATAGCGAAGACCCTTGTGGACCATACTAAGTACAATCCCACCTGGCCCTGCGTTGTGGGGAGGAACTTTGGTAGTTAGGTGACACATGAAATGTCTACTTCCTGGGCCAAATTAGGTTTAAAGCACAGTCTGTGTCACACACCCAGTGATCCATCCAAGAACAAGGACTACAGCCTAAATTCCAAATACTAGAGACTGAAACCTCAGCCTTGCCTATAGGAACACCTGCATCTTTGAACCTTTATCATGTTTTGTACGGGTTATTCTCTGTATGAACTTATTGCGGTAATAAAACAATTAACAAAACAGCTTACATTTGTATTTTCTGTTTCCTACCTGTCTGCCCCATATTTTTTCTTCTCAAAATCCATTCCTTTAAAAAAAAAATCTGGGACACCTGGGTGGCTCAATCCGTTAAGCATCCGACTTCAGCTCAGGTTGTGATCTCTTGGTTTGTGAGTTTGAGCCCCGTGTCGGGCTCTGTGCTGACAGCTCAGAGCCTGGAGCCTACTTCAGATTCTATCGTCTCCTCTCTCTGCCCCTCCCTGCTCATGCTCTCTCTGTCTGTCAATAAAAAAGCGAACATTAAAATAATAATAATTAAAACAGGTCTTTTGGAGAAGTACATGTTAGCTAGGATTTGTTCCAGTCTACGGTTGAAGATGGACTATCACTTGATCTTGATAAGGGTGGGGAGGGTCAATCCTTGAAGTTAGTTTCTATGGGGTATAATAGATTGTTCTACTCACTAAAGTATTTCTTGCCCATCCTGCAATCGTCATGCATGGACGAATATTACTCAGAACTGCATGTCAGGAAATGGATGGTAGAGAAACATTTGGATTAAGTCTTATTACCAACCAGCTAAACACTTTAAGCCCTCATTTTATTAGAATGTTGCTATAGAATGATCTGGGCCTTGGGTCTCAGGTGGTGATGAATACATAGAACACCTTTTTCTTTCTTTTTTTTTTTCCAGTTAACATTCTTTATTTCCTATTTATTCTGGATCCTTCACTTCTTTCCAATTTTTAAAAATTTAAATCCAAGTTAGTTAACATATAGTCTAATAATGATTTCAGGAATAAAATTTAGTGATTCATCATTTACAGATAACACCCAGTGCTCATCCCAAAAAGTGCCCTTCTTAATGCCCATCACCCATTTAGCCCATCCCCCCACCCAATCAATACCCCACCAGCAACCCTTGGATTGTTCTTTGTATTTAAGAGTCTCCTATGGTTTGTCTCCATCTGTTTTTATCTTATTTTTCCTTCCCTTCCCCTATGTTCATCTGTTTTGTTTCTTAAATTTCACATATGAGTTAAAAAACGTATTTGTCTTTCTTTGACTTATTTTGCTTAGCATAATACATTCTAGTTCCATCCACGTTGTTGCAATGGCAAGAGTTCATTCTTTTTGATCACCAAGTAATATTCCATTGTTGTGTGTGTGGGGGGGTGGTATATATACACCACATCTTTATCGGCTCTAGGCTGTCGTCCTCCCCCCCCCCCTTTTTTTTTTTACTGCCTTGTCCCAAAAGGATGCTCTAAAGATGAAAGGTGGTCTTAAAGGGAAGATGAAACTTTCTGAGCAGCAGTCTTTCCTCCATATGATCCTAATAAAGTCTTTGAAGGAATTTCATTTAGAAATCCCATTCACAACTAAGTGAACTAATTAAAAGGGCACCATTTCCATCTCACCTGCACCTCTGGCAACTTTCTCTTGCTCCTTCTCAAGCATCCATTAGGGCTGCTACTGAGTAGTAGAGGGGACTGGCCTGTGGGTGACCTAGGCTCTAGCCTGCTCTGCCTACGGGTTGCTCTGGGTCTTTAGTCATGTGCCTCCTTAGCTTCATCTTTAAAGCAGCATATTGAGCTCGTTAAAAAAAAAAACAAGAAACTTTTAGTTTTCTTCCAGCTCTGAAATTTCTTTCAATTTTTTATTTTAAACCTAAAAGTAGGGGTCTTAAGGAAAGTAAAATAGAAATAGTTCGTATTCCTGGGATAGAATAGAAACAGGTAAGTGATTTTCAAGGCATATCATTCTCTTTAAGGACATTTTCATAAACAAGAGGCACAGGGTACAGGGGGGTTAAGAACACAGGCTTTGGAGTTAGACCTGGGTTCATACTTGAGCCCTGTCATTTTTATGCAAACTTGGTCATATCTAGCTTCTCATGGCCTCACTTTTCTCAACTATAAAGTTGGATTGTCCTCAGCAGGAAATGAGATCTACTCAGAAAGCATGTAGCACAGTGCCTGCTACACAGTAAGTGCTTGATCACCTAGTAACAGTTGTTACTAGAATAAACATTATTTTTAAAAAATTGTAGTCCCATGAGGTATAATAAAACCTAAGTTTAACATCATAGTTTGATTGTATTTGGAAGAAGATGCCCAAAGACATATGGGAAAATAGCAAATCTTAATTCCTTCAGAATATAAAAATTATGTCCCCCCATTAGGGCCCTCTGCTTTAATTTTTTTGACAGTTATTATGGACGTAGGTGGTGGTGGTAGTTCACATGTGTACGTTTTGCTGTTAACTTTGTTTTGTCTTCTTATGTCCATGGAGAAAAATAGAAAATATTATGTAAGAGCACTCAGATAAGATCAAGTTATAAAAAAAAAAAAAAAAAAAAAAAAAAAAAAAAACATCTGGAGATTATTTCATAGCAAGTGAGAAGATAGAACTTTTCCCTTTATTTTAGCCCACTACAGTCTAACTTATTTTTAAAATGGCAGATGCTTTCAAAGCATGATATTTTAAACAACTAGTCGTGTCTTTTGTAAGTTTAGGGCAGTTGCTGATTTTAATTTTCTTAAATCTTTAGGTGAGTGTTGATCCTCTATAGCTTTAAGCAGCCTGTTAGGTTTGGAAGTATTAAAATTTGTCCACTTTTCAGTAAGTTATTGTTCACAGTAATTTTTACATACTATGTAAGTTTTCATTTTGTTGGGTGTTTTAAGTTGGTTGTATACATGCTTCATTTAAAGAGGGATTGAGAAAAGCTTACTCAATACTTAACGATTCAAAGACTTGTGTTTTGTAGTTACAATAGCATCCAAGACCTTCGTGTCATTGAATAATTAAATATGCTAATGTTTTATGAAAACAGTTGCTGGGAAAGATTGGCATCATTGAGGTTGGGGTTCCAAGGATTCTTCATGAATGTTCTCAAGTGGTTCCTGGTACATGCCTTTGGCAGTGTGGTGGACACTTAAAGAATGCTTTTACCCTGACCTCTGCCCCCGCACCTGTCAGTTCTTTGGTCAGGTGTGATCTCTGCACAGGGGCCCATCCTCCCCACCCCACACAGAATAGTGCCTTTCTTTCCTCACTGCCAACTTTCTCTTCTAACTAGCTTCATTATTTTCTTGTTTATTTTGAGAGATCATGCGAGCAGGAGAGGTGCAGAGAGAGGGAGAGAATCCCAAGCAGTCTCCTGGCTGTCAGTGCAGAGCCCTATACAGGGCTTGAGCTCACCAACCATGAGGTGATATGATCGGAACCAAAATCAAGAGTGGGTCACTCAACCTACATAGCCACCCAGGCACTCTGGTTCATTCTTTCTTAAGCTCTTATCATTACCTGATACTATTTACTGCCTGTTGTTTGACTATCTCATTACTACAATGTTACTTCCGTTTGGATGATTTGCTATTAACGTAGCCCTCCCAACCAAATCTAATTTCAGTAGGGAAATTTCCGTGGCCTTACTGCTATTTTTAAACCTAGTTTTTTATGAAAACTGTCTATTGCTTAGTAGAAGCTAAATAAATACTTGAGTGGATGTTTTCTTTTCCAAAGAAAGAACAGAATGCAGAACTTATGTTCACAGTTCTTTTATATTCAAAATAAGTGTTGGATTGATGGGATAGAAACTTCAAATTATAGTATTATCTAATTGGTACCACTGTAAGTTTGTTGGAATATGCTTCAAAATATTATTTCCCCAGAGGATTTACAATAGGTTTTTACAATTATAGAAATTTAGAAATTTCTATAGGACTAGAAATCCGAAGACTATTATCAAAAGAAAATTAGAAATATAGGGGCCCCTGGGTGGCTCAGTCAGTTAAGCGGCCGACTTCGGCTCAGGTCATGATCTCGCGGTCCATGAGTTCAAGCCCCGCATCAGGCTCTGTGCTGACTGCTCGGAGCCTGGAGCCTGCTTCGGATTCTGTGTCTCCCTCTCTCTGACCCTCCCCCATTCATGCTCAGTCTCTCTCTGTCTCAAAAATAAATAAACGTTAAAAAAAATTTAAAAAAAAATTAGAAATATAGAAATTATAGAAATTTACAATTTCTATAGGACTAGAAATCTGAAGACTATTATAAAAAGAAAATGTATTGTTCAAAAACACTTCAAGGGGTGCCTGGGTGTCTCAGTTGGTTAAGTTTCTGACTGTTGATCTTGGCTTAGGTCGGGAGCTCACCGTTCATGAGTTTGAGCACCATAAAGGACTCTGCGCTGACAGTGCAGAGCCTGCTTGGGATTCTCTCTTCTCTCTTTCTCTTTCTCTCAAAATAAGTAAAAAAAAAAAAAAAAAAATTAAAAAAACTTCAAGTTCAAAGTCATTATTCTCTAGAGTGAGACTTCCTTTTTTAATCATTTTTTTGCCTATGATGGAGGAAGTAGATTTGTAATATTATCTGTCAACATTTTCTGTTTTGACCATTTCTTTGATACATGGTGGAACTGTAGGAGGAGTTTCAGCAACACTTCCTGTGGGTAGGAGTATATCCCAGTGTTTGTATACAAGAATGCTGTATAACCGATACTAAAGGCCAAAAGAAAACTAGATTTGAGCATTGTTTATGCTGTCTTTGTGGAATCAGTAAAACTTTTGCTTTCTTTCTTCTATGGGAATTCCAGATTGAAGTCCTATTTATTTCAGGGTTTATTGTTTTTCTATTTCATGAACACTTCTCCATTTACATTGGCTCAAAAAAAAAAACATTTCATGAAAATATTCTCCCCAACAACTGACAAAGAAGAACAAAGAGAAATTAAAAAGAAGCCAGTGCCTTGATCATCTGAGACAGAAAGAGTCATGGATATATCCGGGGAGGGGAGCAGAAGGGAGGAGGGAGTGAGCAAAAGAACTCTGCCTGTTGTCAACCTGAGTGAAGATTGTGCAGGGGCCAGAGTGTGGTTTGGGTCCAAAACAGGAAGAAACTTAGGAGCCTGAACATTACATGAATTAGAAAACAGGATGAAGCCTGGCAGTAGTGAAGGACCATACCTAAAAAGAACCTGGTCGACATTTATTGCTGTAAAGCTGGTCTTGTTGGAAGCCCATGACGAGGAGAGCAAAATAGATTGGGAGTTGGGGGTAATGACGAGGTCCAAAGGGAAGAAAATGGGTGTTAGTGGAAAGTAGGGATGGGTAGAACAGCACCTGAAAATACAGAAACAAATCTCTTCAAAAGTAGTCCCAACTCATCTGCCAGTGTATTTTAATCCTGGAATTCTTTTCACAAATCCCATCTGGTTATAAGGAATACTTCCTAATCCTCTCTTTATGATCATAGAGTTTAGCAAAATGGGTATTGGTGACAGGATATAACTTCACAACCACAGTTCTCTATCAACACCATATTTGAGATGCCCGAAAATCATTATGTTGATGATGGGGAAGATAGCTAATGAATCTGTTTCAGCTGCATGGGTGGATGGATGGATGTTTTGATTATAAAAAGAATCATCACCAGCCACCTGGGTGGCTCAGTTGGTTAAGCATCCAATTCTTGATATCAGCTCAGGTCTTGATCTCAGGATCATCAGTTCAAGCCCTACATTGGGTTCCATGCTGGCTATGAAGCCTACTTAAAAAAAAAAAAAAAAAAAAGAATCATCACAACTTTAATTGATACCCATGTTAATTACATGAACAGAGCATGGAGTTCAGGAGTATTAAAATGTCTAATCACTCATCCTGGAATCTTGTATATCCTTAGGAGTAAATTAATATTCAAATCAAAAGAAAATAACTTATTTTCATGATTTAAAAAAATCTGTGTTTATGAATGTATCTTTTATTGTCTTTGCTTATTTCATATATCAGTACTTTTGAAAGTTTTTTTTAAATTTGACAGTGGGCTAGAGGGTACAACAGTAGACCAGTCAGAAAGATTACAGAAAATTTGAGTATCAGCTATTTCCACCTTTGTGAAATTGGCAAGCTTCTTTTTGCCGGTTGGATTTTTAGGTTCATCTTTAACTACTTTCTGTTCACTGATATTAATTAATCCCTAGCTATCTTTAGTATTTGCCACAGAAAATCACTTTCCATTCCTTCTCTCAATTCCATCTCTACCCTGACAAAAACACCTGTTCTAATAATTTTTGTAGTGATCTTCCTGCATTCACCTGTTTTCCAAAACCAATCAGGAAATTTAGGAGTACTATTTATATTTTTACTAAAAAAGTTCTAGTGCTTTCTGTTGCTAATGGGATGAGATTCACATTCTATATCCTTGCCTTCAAATTCTTCAAAAATCTGGCCCTATCTGATGTTTCTGTTTCTCCTTTTAGTGCTCCAGGCAAACCCCCAGCTTCAGCCAAATCAGTCTGTTCATATACCCAAACACGCTTTAACTAACTCAGTCCTATTTCTTCCACTTTGACTTAACCTGGTACTGGTCCAGTACTAGGTTATCTGTTTTCTCACATTAGTACAGATGTGCCAAGAAAACTGGTTTTCTCTAGTCTTTCTCATGAGCAGATGGTCTGCTGACTGCCAACTAACTTTGTCCCTCCCCACACCCTGATTTTGAGGGAACTGGTCATCGTTTCACTGGTTTACTTGCACCAGAAGAGTGGGCTTTCATTCTGTCTGCCTACGACCTTCCTTATTTAAAACTCTTTAGGGGAGCCTGGGTGGCGCAGTCGGTTAAGCGTCCGACTTCAGCCAGGTCACGATCTCGCGGTCCGTGAGTTCGAGCCCCACGTCGGGCTCTGGGCTGATGGCTCAGAGCCTGGAGCCTGTTTCCGATTCTGTATCTCCCTCTCTCTCTGCCCCTCCCCCGTTCATGCTCTGTCTCTCTCTGTCCCAAAAATAAATAAACATTGAAAAAAAAAATTTAAAAACTCTTTAGTCAGCCAAATCTGCCTTTTGTTCTATTAGAAGAGATATGCTTATTGAGAAAATTCATTCTTTGTACATATGGTAGGTTGATTGTGAAAGTGGACCCAATATATGGACTCTCTATATTTTTTTTTTAAGTTTGTTTAATTATTTTGAGAGAGAGAATCCTAAACAGTCTTTGAGCTGTCAGTGCAGAGCCTGACGCGGGGCTCAGTCTCATGAACTGTGAGATCATAACCTGAGCTGTAATCAAGAGTCTGATGCTTAACTGACTGAGCCACCCAGGTGCCTCCTAAACTATATCCTTTGTCCTATATCCATGTTGTTCCTTCCAACGTTGGGCTCAGCCATGTGACTTGCTTTGGCCCCTGGAACAGTAGAAACTGGGCATAAGCAGAGGCTTGAAAAAGCACCTGTGCATTTTCACTTCTTCTCTTGCTCTCTGCCTTCATCATGAGATGACCTATGGGTTTGACTGTCAGAGGAACAGAAATGAATGAGCCCAGTTTTTCTGGCCAAGGTCTCAGACATGAGTGAGCCCAGACAGAATAAACAAAGCTGGCTAGCCAATTTGTAGCTGACCATAGGTCAAGGAGTGGGTCATGTAGAGCCCTGATCATATCAGTAGTAATGCTCAGTGAATGATAGGTTTATGAGAAATAATAAATGCTTGATGTGTTAAGGTGCCAAGTTGAGGATGATATGTTACACTGCAAAGGCTGATACTGTGCACTGTTGTCTTGCTTCTGAATCCTGTTCACTTTTTTCTTCTATAGATCAGATGCACAGAATTGGATTAGTCATAATCCTTGGCCCATGCAATATCCCATATTGATCTATACATGTAATAGTGTATGTAATCTTTCCTGTATAATATGCCTTTCTATAAATATACTATGATTTATGCACTTTATCATAATGGGCATTTAAGTAGTTTCCAGATTTTGGCTGCTTCAGGAAGTGCTACTATAAACATCTTGTGTTTATCTCTTGGTACATATATTTTCTTTCTCTTTAGTGTGTACCTAAGAGTGAATTGATGAGAATGTAAAAGTTCTCTTTACAAGATAATGCTAAACTTTTTCAAGTTTTAACAACAGTTGTAGCAATTTCCTCCAGTTGAATGTGAGATTGTGTTGCCATCTTTGGCTCTTACCACATAGTACCTTCTTTTGATAGTTAGATTTTCATATATTTTATGTGTATAGCTGTATTATCTCCTGAAGGTAGGGAAGGTATACTTTTTCCTTTGTTACTTTGCCCACACACTTCAGAACATAGTGGATACAAATTAAGTATTGACAACTGGTTCATTTTTATGTACTTTCAAATTAAGAGGCAATATAAAAATTCCTTGACCTCATGTTTCCACTTCAGACTGATGTGGGCATCCCGAATCTGTGCTCATAGATAGCCTGAGAGTGTTCTGTTATAGAATTATAACCATTCACACTCTCTTCAGTTGGGATTAACACCTTGTAGACTGGCGCTTCTTAGTCACCATTGTTTGACCCGATGCTTAATACAGGCATGGTTTCATCAAGTGATTTATTGATAACCATGTGCCAGATTCTGAGCCAAAGCATGGATGGGTGCAGTTTGTTATAAAAGTAGTAATTCTTTGGGTGCTTGGCTGGCTCAGAGCATGCATCTCTTGTGCTCAGGGTCATGAGTTCAAACGCTCCATGTTGGGAGTAGAGTTTACTTTAAGAAAAAGAGTAATACTTAAGAAACATTAATCAGCAGGAGAAATACATTAGATACAGTGGAGCTAATTCTCCCACTGAATTAGAACAGTTGTTAACCTAACAGTATAGACTTAGAAGATGAAGAGAACCGTAAAATGGAAAACAAGCTGGCAAAATATATAGAGAATGTAATGGTCTTACAGATGATTGCTTCTTCCGTGACTTTGACATCCCAGTTGACAAGATATAAATAAGTGATTCACAGAATCTATTTTAATTGGTGGTTTGAAGCTGTTTCCAAAAGCCCTTATATCAGAATTCAAAAACACTTCTAAAATATGCAATTTGAGGCGGGGGGGGGGGCGGTGGTGCCTGGGTGGCTCAGTCAATTGAGCTTCGAACTCCTGATTTTAGCTCAGGTCATGATCCCGGCATCATGGGATGGAGCCCCACGTCGGGCTCCACGCTAAATAGAGAGCCTGTTTAAAATTTTCTGTCTCTCCCTCAGCCCCTCTTCTCTGCTCACACACATGCATATTCTCTCTCTCTCTCAAAAACAAAAAAAAAATTAACTTTTTATTCTTTGTGGGTATTAGTATGCACACACAAGTGTTTAGCTTGGTTGAGTATAATTTTCATTGGTCACTCTGCTCTGAAAGCACAAGAATATGAGTATTTGGGAATAATATCTGTTGACTGAAAAATATTGTCCCAGTAGGTAATGGTAGTAAGAATTGTGCTTATGAATTTTTATTAAACGAAACAAATTTTAAAAGGATGAAAGGGCTCAGCTCTTTGCATGAAATGTGAAAAGTGATAGAGGAGGAAAGCTGATCAAACCTGAGTCATCCAGATTTCTAGGCTGATGGAGACTATAATAACCAAGGCAGAAAAAATGACTAGGTGAAGGGAGTCCAAAGGTACAAACTTTAAGTTATAAAGTAAGTCATGGGAATGTAGAATGTACAGCATGGTAACTGTAGTTAATAATACTGTGTTGCAAATTTAAACAACACCTAAGGGAGTAGATCTTAAAAATTCTCATCACAAGAGAAAAACAATTTCTATGTAGTGATGGCTGTTAACCAGACTTGCCATGACTATTTCGTAATATGCACAAGTATCGAATCATTATGTTGTACACCTAAAACTAAAGTTTTATGTCATTTGTACCTCAATTTAAAAAGTAAGGATTGGACCTGAAATGAGTAAAGTAGTATAAAATGAATAAGATGGCTACAAAAAACAAAAACAAAACCAATACTGTTTCAGTTGTAAATACTGCAGAGAATATGGATAAGGTTGTTATGCTTTGCCATACCACTGTTTGCTTTGGACACAAATTGGGTTTTTTTTTTCTAGTTTACTTATTTATTTCTGAGAGAGAGTGAGTACGAGTGGGGAAGGGGCAGAGGGGAAAAGAATCCCAAGCAGCCTCTGTGCTATCAGTGCAGAGCTCAACCCACAGCTCAGTCTCACTGACTGAGATCATGACCTCAGCTGGAATCACGAGTTGGTCATTTAAATGACTGAGCCACCCAGGCACCCCACAAATACATCTTTTTATGCAAAGGAAAAACAAGTTTCCCATATGTTTAGTCTTTTCCTTGACTTTAAATAGGATGCAACTGTGGACATTTTGTTTATAGTTCCAAAACTTGCACTTGGTTACAGATAACTATGCATTGTTCACTCAGAGGTTTAAACTTTCGACTTACTGAGTATATCTGAGAGAATCAGAGTGTTAAGTTACATGTTATACCGTGTAAGTTTAAGATATTTTCATATTACAGTAGTAATATATATTACAAAAAAATGATTTGTAAGAAAAACATCAAAAAGGAGATAAAAGTTTACTTCATAATCCTTTAAAAATTTAGGCATTTAAAAATTAAAAGTCTGTCTCTCTGATCCTATCAGCAGCATTAATGACTTGTGCATATATTTTCATATTAACATATTCAATTTAGAGTAGTTTTAGATGTCTCCTTTTCAGCACTGATATTTCTGCTATCATCAACCACTTTAATGTTCTATCATTAAAGTCCTAGCATGAATAAATGGGTTAAAAAATATTTCTTAATTAAAATTATTCCCACAACTTGATCAATTGGTTGTAATAAGTTATAAAAAATGAAAAATTGAACTTTGTGATACAGAGTACAAATTGCATTAGTGATTGATAGGTAATATGCGTGAAATGAAAAATTACTAGGCAGGGAGGAAAAAGTGTTTATCCTGCTACCAAATTCTTGGTGAATAGAGTATAGCTGTGATCATCCCTCTAATGTTTCTCATAGTAATTGACAGGAAGAGGTATGAAGAATCATGAGACCTTAATAATATGCCTTGCCATTTTAATTGCTGAGACAAGTAAGAGAATCTTAATTGCCAGGGGACGCATTACTAATTAAAGTGTCATTCTACATTCATTCTGAAATAATTAGTTTGAATATTTGTAAGAGCTGAGATATAAATTTAGTTCCAAATTCAAGAACATACCCACAACAGACTTTGTTAAAATGATCTATGGTTAAGAAAGGTTAACAATCATAAAATTTTTAATGTTTCTTTAATTTGGTACAATTTAATTTTTATTAGATTATTGAACTTGAAAGAATGGAGTTCATAGTATCATAAAACTTAGTATGGTTTTTAAATTGCTATAACACCGAGTTAAATTCCTGAATTCCTTTTGAGATTTATGAGATGTTGCTATTTTGTTTTGGTGTTTATCACAATTTGGGAAAAACCTTTAATGAATAATGATGTCAACATATAGTTACATTATAATGTATGAATTGTTCTGTTATCACTACGTGGCAACTTACAAATGTAGCCATGATTCAGTGGACTTTTAAAATTCAGGAATAAAGTATTTAAGTTCGAGATTAAGTTGTTAAGACCTGTGTACATTGTTATATATTCTTCTAGGTCATTCCTTCTTATATTCCCTAATATCTGTTACATTTTACCTATGCAATCCTCTAACGATGAACACCTGAATTGTCTCCAGTCCATCATCTTAATAGATATTAAATAGATCTTTGTTTCTGTCCACTTGTAGGCCTAGTAAGAATTTGTCCACCACATGTAACCAAGAATCAGACATACACATACTTAATTTCGTCAAGTATTCCAGGTTTACTTTCCAGATTATCTGTTCTTCTTTACAGTCCTACATCCCTGTATCCATACCCAAAATTCATATATATAGACCTTTCTAATTTTTTGCTTTTTCTGATGAGTGTGAAATAGTGTTTGATTATATTTAATAAGCTTGAATATCTACTCCTATGTGTTTCCACTAGTTAGTCTTCTTTTCTGATTCATATGTTCCTCTCCTGCCAGTTCACTTGAAAATATTTTTCATTGTTGTAAAATGTTCTTTCTCTCTATCAACATTGTCCGGTTCAACTTCAGTGATGGAAATATGGACCTGGACTATCCAGTAGGTTAAACCACTATGAAGCTAAGTTGAATTCCTAAATTTCTTTCTGGAGTATTGGTATTTTTTCATTATTGTGTTTCAGGCTTATCACAGTGTGGGGATGATGTGATTTTTGAACACTTGAAATGTAGCTAGGAGCCAATATTTTTATTTTATTAATTAATTTTTGTTAATTTAAATGTAAATAGCCACACTTGTTCATTCTGCTGGACAGAGAGATTTTAGATAATCTTTTGTTGGCTTCAGCTATGACAGATAGCCTCTTACCTTTAATCTTCTGGATAACCTTCTTGAACAGAAATGCTTAATAGTCAAATCCATCAACTTTTTTTCCCATGTGTTTGTGCTTTTGGAGTTGTTTTAAAAGTATCCTTCATCTCTAAATCCCGGAAATAATCTTTCATTTTCTTCGTTTGGTTTTACAGATTTATCTTTAATTTTTAAGTCTTTAACCCATATAGAGCTTGCTTTGGAATATGGTATGAGAAAGGCCTCCAAATTTTCTCGAAAAGCCAGTTTTCCCACATTGCATGTGGAAGGCAATCCGTCCTTCGACCTTTGCTTTTGCTTTTGTGCAGGGTATTGATTGTAGTAAGCTAATCTGACCACTTGTCTTTTTCTGTCCTCTGCAAGGAGCCATTTTTTTCTTCTTAATTTAGTCACCTTTCTCTTTTTTTTATTCTGTGGGCCAGTGCCTCTAGTGTTGTGTTAGTTAGAAGTGGCAGTGGGCAAACTGGCTTTTTCCCAGTCTTAGAGCTAAATCTATTAGTCAGGATTGTCCAGAAAAACAGAACCAGCAGGATACACACACATGTGTGTTTGTATTACATATATCATAAGGGATTGGCTCGTGTGATTATGGAGTCTGGCAGTTCCAAAATCTAGAGAGCTAAGATCTGAAAGCCCCAAGTTACTTTAGAACCAGGTAGAACCGATGTCCCAGTTTAAAGGCCATCAGGCAGGACTTGATGTTTTATTTGAAAGAGGATCAGGAGAAGTGGGTCTTACTGGGAGGGAGGGTCAGCTTTTTGTTCTATTCAGGCCTTCAACTAAGATGAGGTCCACCCACTTTCAAGAGAGCAATCGAAGGGCTACCAATTTAAATGTTAATTTCATCCAAAAAACATCCTCAAAGAAACACCCAAAATAATGTTTCAGCAAATACCTGGGCACCCCCCGGGGCTCAGGCAAGTTGATCCATAATATTAACCATCACCATATCTGAAATTTCTTTCATTAGGCGTATTTGCTTTATGTTCTTGGTATGCAGCTTTACTAAATTTCTTAAACCAAACATGGTTGAACTTTATCAAATGCAAACACTTTCTCCTATCACGTTAGTAGTACTATTTTTCTTCTTTAACCATCTGTATGGTGATTTACATTGGTGGGTTTTCTGACGGTAAACCATCCTTACATTCATAGATACAATGTTTTGTTAAAGTTATTTTAAATTTAAATATTTGCAGCATTGGCAAAGAACACGGATTACCAAATTCATGATCTGTAAATTGAAGACAGTTGATAGCATTCATACACAGATACTGAACAAGTTTAACAACTGTAGTCGGCCTCGAAAATGATGTCTACCTAACAGTGGGATGAAAGAAGAAAGAAAATGTTTTCTTGTTTTAAAGTTGGAATAGATACAGATATTTTATGTGACATGGCTAGAGCACATATCATGTTACAAGCAAATTCTTTCTTATCTGCCAAAAAAATTTTTCACAGATGTAAAATAATCAACATTTGTGCCATGGGTTTTAATTTGTAGGCCACAGATTTTGGGGGGAACAGTGAATCTGTCGGATCTCTTTAAGTTTATTCTCCTCAGAGTTTATTGAACTTCCTTGGTGTGTAAACTAATATTTCTCATCAAATTTGGGAAGTTTTTGGCCATTATTTCTTCAAATACTATCTCCGGCTTTCCTTCTGAGACTTCTGTTATGTGTATGTTGGTTGCTGCATGGGACTCCACAGATCTCTCAGCCATTTGGTGCTCCTCCCCTCTCCATCTTCTTCTGTTCCTCAGACTGGGTAACCTCAATTACCTATTTTAATGCCTATGGATTCTTCTGCCAGCTCAACCTACTATTGAGTCCTTGTAGTGAGTTTCTAGTTGCTTTTACTTTGAAACTCCAGAATTTTTTTAAATAATTTCTATTCCCTTATTGATGTTCTCTTTTTGATGAGACAGTGTTTCATAATTTTCTCTCTAAACGACATTGTCTTTCGTTCTTGAAAATATTTAAATGTTTAACATTGTCTTATGTCTTACTCTGTAGAGATTATATTATGACAAAATTTGTATCTGGAGAAACCCAATCACAAACATGATTTCTATGAGAGCACGTTGCCCTATTACAGGTTTTCTCCCTTTCCACAATAGTGAGAGGTAGTCTGGAATTTCTTCTTTTTTTTTTTTTATTTGTTAATTTCTCCTTTTAATTCTATGATTATATATTTGAAGTGATGTTAACTGCTGATTACACATTTTATTTTTTTAATTTTTTAATATATGAAATTTATTGTCAAATTGGTTTCCATGCAACACCCAGTGCTCATCCCAAAGGATGCCGTCTTCAATGCCCATTACCCACCCTCCCCTCCCTCCCACCCCCCATTAACCCTCAGTTTGTTCTCAGTTTTTAAGAGTCTCTTATGCTTTGGCTCTCTCCCACTCTAACCTCTTTTTTTTTCCTTCTCCTCCCCCATGGGTTTCTGTTAAGTTTCTCAGGATACATATCAGAGTGAAACCATATGGTATCTGTCTTTCTCTGTATGGCTTATTTCACTTAGCATAACACTTTCCAATTCCATCCACGTTGCTACAAAGGGCCATATTTCATTCTTTCTCATTGCCACGTAGTACTCCATTGTGTGTATAAACCACAATTTCTTTATCCATTCATCAGTTGACGGACATTTAGGCTTTTTCCACAATTTGGCTATTGTTGAGAGTGCTGCCATAACATTGGGGTACAAGTACCCCTATACATCAGTACTCCTGTATCCCTTGGGTAAATTCCCAGCAGTGCTACTCCTGGGTCATAGGGTAGGTCTATTTTTAATTTTTTGATGAACCTCCACACTGTTTTCCAGAGCAGCTGCACCAGTTTGCATTCCCACCAATAGTACAAGAGGGTTCCCATTTCTCCACATTCTCGCCAGCATCTACAGTCTCCTGATTTGTTCATTTTGGCCACTCTGACTGGCGTGAGGTGATATCTGAGTGTGGTTTTGATTGGTAGTTCCCTGATGAGGAGCGACGTTGAGCATCTTTTCATGTGCCTGTTGGCCATCTGGATGTCTTCTTTAGAGAAGTGTCTCTTCATGTTTTCTGCCCATTTCTTCACTGGATTATTTGTTTTTTGGGTGTGGAGCTTGGTAAGCTCTTTTAGATTTTGGATACTAGCCCTTTGTCCGATATGTCATTTGCAAATATCTTTTCCCATTCCGTTGGTTGCCTTTTAGTTTTGTTGATTGTTTCCTTTGCAGTGCAGAAGCTTTTAATCTTCATGAGGTCCCAGTAGTTCATTTTTGCTTTTAATTCCCTTGCCTTTGGGGATGTGTCAAGTAAGAAATTGCTGCGGCTGAGGTCAGAGAGGTCTTTTCCTGCTTTCTCCTCTAGGGTTTTGATGGTTTCCTGTCTCACATTCAGGTCCTTTATCCATTTTGAATTTATTTTTGTGGATGGTGTGAGAAAGTGGTCTAGTTTCATCCTTCTGCATGTTGCTGTCCAGTTCTTCCAGCACCATTTGTTAAAGAGACTGTCTTTTTTCCATTGGATGTTCTTTCCTGCTTTGTCAAAGATGAGTTGGCCATACTTTTGTGGGTCTATTTCTGGGGTTTCTATTCTATTCCATTGGTCTATGTGTCTGTTTTTGTGCCAATACCATGCTGCCTTGATGATGACAGCTTTGTAGTAGAGGCTAAAGTCTGGGATTGTGATGCCTCCTGCTTTGGTCTTCTTCTTCAAAATTACTTTGGCTATTCGGGGCCTTTTGTGGTTCCATATGAATTTTAGGATTGCTGGTTCTAGCTTCGAGAAGAATGTTGGTGCAATTTTGATTGGGATTGCATTGAATGTGTAGATAGATTTGGGTAGTATTGACATTTTAACAGTATTTATTCTTCTAACCCATAAGCATGAATGTTTCTGTATTTCTTTATATCTTCTTCAATTTCCTTCATAAGCTTTCTATAGTTTTCAGCATACAGATCTTGTACATCTTTGGTTAGATTTATTCCTAGGTATTTTATGCTTCTTGGTGCAATTGTGAAGGGGATCAGTTTCTTTATTTGTCTTTCTATTGCTTCATTATTAGTGTATAAGAATGCAACTGATTTCTGTACATTGATTTTGTATCCTGCAACTTTGCTGAATTCATGTATCAGTTCTAGCAGCCTTTTGGTGGAGTCTATCGGATTTTCCATGTATAATATGTCATCTGCAATAAGTGAAAGCTTGACTTCATCTTTGCCAGTTTGGATGCCTTTGATTTCCTTTTGTTGTCTGATTGCTGATGCTAGAACTTCCAACACTATGTTAAACAACAGCAGTGAGAGTGGACATCCCTGTAATGTTCCTGATCTCAGGGGGAAAGCTCTCAGTTTTTCCCCATTGAGGATGATATTAGCTGTGGGCTTTTCATAAATGACTTTTATGAGGTTTAAGTATGTTCCTTCTATCCTGACTTTCTCGAGGGTTTTTATTAAGAAAGGATGCTGAATTTTGTCAAAGGCCTTTTCTGCATCGATTGACAGGATCATATGGTTCTTATCTTTTCTTTTATTAATGTGATGTATCACGTTGATTGATTTGCGAATGTTGCACCAGCCCTGCATCCCAGGAATGAATCCCACTTGATCATGGTGAATAATTCTTTTTATATGCTGTTGAATTCGATTTGCTAGTGTCTTATTGAGAATTTTGGCATCCATATTCATCAGGGATATTGGCCTGTAGTTCTCTTTTTTTACTGGGTCTCTGTCTGGTTTAGGAATCAAAGTAATACTGGCTTCATAGAATGAGTCTGGAAGTTTTCCTTCCCTTTCTATTTCTTGGAATAGCTTGAGAAGGATAGGTATTATCTCTGCTTTAAACGTCTGGTAGAACTCCCCTGGGAAGCCATCTGGTCCTGGACTCTTATTTGTTGGGAGATTTTTGATAACCGATTCAATTTCTTCGCTGGTGATGGGTCTGTTCAAGCTTTCTATTTCCTCCTGATTGAGTTTTGGAAGAGTGTGGGTGTTTAGAAATTTGTCCATTTCTTCCAGGTTGCCCAGTTTGTTGGCATATAATTTGTCATAGTATTCCCTGATAATTGCTTGTATTTCTTAGGGATTGATTGTAATAATTCCATTTTCATTCATGATTTTATCTGTTTGGGTCATCTCCCTTTTCTTTTTGAGAAGCCTGGCTAGAGGTTTATCAACTTTGTTTATTTTTTCAAAAACCCAACTCTTGGTTTCATTGATCTGCTCTACAGTTTTTTTAGATTCTATATTGTTTATTTCTGCTCTGATCTTTATTATTTCTCTTCTTCTGCTGGGTTTGGGGTGTCTTTGCTGTTCTGCTTCTATTTCCTTTAGGTGTGCTGTTAGATTTTGTATTTGGGATTTTTCTTGTTTCTTGAGATAGGCCTGGATTGCAATGTATTTTCCTCTCAGGACTGCCTTTGCTGCATCCCAAAGCATTGGGATTGTTGTATTTTCATTTTCGTTTGTTTCCATATATTTTTAAATTTCTTCTCTAATTGCCTGGTTGACCCATTCATTCTTTAGTAGGGTGTTCTTTAACCTCCATGCTTTTGGAGGTTTTCCAGACTTTTTCCTGTGGTTGATTTCAAGCTTCATAGCATTATGGGTCTGAAAGTATGCATGGTATGATCTCAATTCTTGTGTACTTATGAAGGGCTGCTTTGTGACCCAGTATGTGATCTATATCGGATAATGTTCCATGTGCACTCGAGAAGAAAGTATATTCTGTTGCTTTGGGATGCAGAGTTCTAAATATATGTCAAGTCCATCTGATCCAATGTGTCATTCAGGGCCCTTGTTTCTTTATTCACCATGTGTCTAGATGATCTATCCATTGTTGTAAGTGGGGTATTAAAGTCCCCTGCGATTACCACATTCTTGTCAACAAGGTTGCTTATGTTTGTGAGTAATTGTTTTATATATTTTGGAGCTCCCGTATTCGGCGCATAGACATTTATAATTGTTAGTTCTTCCTGATGGATAGACCCTGTAATTATTATATAATGACCTTCTTTATCTCTTGTTACAGCCTTCAATTTAAAGTCTAGTTTGTCTGATGTAAGTATGGCTACTCCAGCTTTCTTTTGACTTCCTGTGGCATGATAAATAGTTCTCCATCCCCTCACTTTCAATCTGAAAGTGTCCTCTAGTCTAAAATGAGTCTCTTGTAGACAGCAAATAGATGGGTCTTGTTTTTTATCCATTCTTATACCGTATGTCTTTTGGTTGGAGCATTTAGTCCATTTACATTCAGTGTTATTATAGAAAGATATGGGTTTAGAGTCATTGTGGTGTCTGTAGGTTTCATGCTTGTAGTGATGTCTCTGGTACTTTGTCTCACAGGATCCCCCTTAAGATCTCTTGTAGGGCTGGTTTAGTGGTGATGAATTCCTTCAGTTTTTGTTTGTTTGGGAAGACCTTTATCTCTCCTTCTATTCTAAATGACAGACTTGCTGGATAAAGGATTCTCGGCTGCATGTTTTTTCTGTTCATCACATTGAAGATTTCCTGCCATTCGTTCTGGCCTGCCAAGTTTCAGTAAAGAGATCCGTCACTAGTCTTATCAGTCTCCCTTTATATGTTAGAGCACATTTATCCCTAGCTGCTTGCAGAATTTTCTCTGTATCCTTGTATTTTGCCAGTTTCACTATGATATGTCATGCAGAAGATCGATTCAAGTTACGTCTGAAGGGAGTTCTCTGTGCCTCTTGGATTTCAATGCCTTTTTCCTTCCCCAGATCAGGGAAGTTCTCAGCTATGATTTCTTCAGTACCCCTTCAGCACCTTTCCCTCTCTCTTCCTCTTCTGGAATACCAATTATGAGTAGATTATTTCTCTTTAGTGCATCACTTAGTTCTCTAATTTTCCCCTCATACTCCTGGATTTTTTTATCCCTCTTTTTCTCAGCTTCTTCTTTTTCCATAATTTTATCTTCTGGTTCACCTATTGTCTCCTCTGCCTCTTCAATCCGAGGTGTGGTCATCTCCATTTTATTTTGCAGCTCATTACTAGCATTTTTTAGCTCCTCCTGGCTGTTCCTTAGTCCCTTGATCTCTGTAGCAATAGATTCTCTGGTGTCCTGTATACTGTTTTCAAGCCCAGCGATTAATTTTATGACTATTATTCTAAATTCACTTTGTTATATTGTTTAAATCATTTTTGATAAGTTCATTAGCTGTCGCTATTTCCTGGAGATTCTTTTGAGGGGAATTCTTCCGCTTGGTCATTTTGGATAGTCCCTTGAGTGGTGCGGACCTGCAGGGCACTTCCCCTGTGCTGTGGTGTATAACTGGAGTTGGAGTTGGTGGGCGGGGCCGCAGTCAGACCTGATGTCTGCCCCCAGCCCACCACTGGGGCCACAGTCAGACTGGTGTGTGCCTTCTCTTCCCCTCTCCTAGGGGCGGGATTCACTGTGGGGTGGCGTGGCCCATCTGGGCTACTTGCACACTGCCAGGCTTGTGGTGCTGGGGATCATGGTGTATTAGCTGGGGTGGATCGGCAAGGTGCACGGGGGCAGGAGGGGCAGGCTCAGCTCGCCTTTTCTTCAGAGATCCACTTTGGGAGGGGCCCTGCACCGGGAGGGGGGGTGAGGGGGGGGTCAGACCCGCCAGAGGGATGGATCCGCAGAAGCACAGCGTTGGGTGTTTGCGCGGTACAAGTAAGTTCCAGGAGCTGGTTCCCTTTGTGGTTTCAGCTGGGGGATGGGCGAGGGAGATGGCGCTGGTGAGCGCCTTTGTTCCCCGCCAAGCTGCAAGCTGCGCTCTGTTGTCCAGGGCTCAACAACTCTCCCTCCCGTTGTCTTCCAGCCCTCCCGTTCTCCGTGCAGAGCTGTTAGCTTATAACCTTCCAGATGTTAAGTCCCGCTCGCTGTCCGAACACTCTCCGTCCAGCCCCTCTGCTTTTGCCAGCCAGACTCGGGGGCTCTGCTTGGCCGGCGAGCCGCCCCTCCTCCCCGGCTCCCTCCCGCCAGTCCGTGGAGCGTGCACCGCCTCTCCGCCCTTCCTACCCTCTTCCGTGGGCCTCTCATCTGCGCTTGGCTCTGGAGAATCCATTCTGCTAGTCTTCTGGTGGTTTCCTGGGTTATTTAGGCAGGTGGGGGTGGAATCTAAGTGATCTGCAGGATGCGGTGAGCCCAGCATCCTCCTACCTGGAATTTCTTCTAAGGTCTTATTATCCCCTCATCCTCAAGTATGGTTGGAAAAGTAAGAGTAAGACTTATAGTGAAAGTTTTGAAAAGTTCCATAAAGGCTCCAAAAAACATGTGAGTCACTTTTGGTGATGTTAGGTTCAATATTGCATCCCATCAACCTGCAATTTTACTGGTATTCTTTAAAACAAGATCTAATTGCCTTGGGATTCTTGTCAAAGTTTTTAATATATGTGTCTTCATCAGTGGTGCAGTTATATTCTTCATTAGTTCTTAAAGGAATGTGTGGTCAATATGAATAATAACTTGTGCCCTTTCTGTACAAGTCTCGTGAACATACTGGGAAGAGTCCTTGACAGCAGCAAGCAGTTATTTAAATAGGACACGTATCCATTATCTCGTAGAGTGTTCTTTATCCGTTATTTATTTATTCATTCATTTTGAGAGAGCGTGCATGCGTGCACATCGGAAGAAGGAGAGGAAGGAGGAGGATCTTAAGCAGGCTCCATGCCCAGCGCTGAGCCCGACACAGGGCTCAATCTCATGACCGCGAGATCATGACCTGATGTGAAATTGTACTGGATGCTTAACTGGCTAAGCCACCCAAGGCACCCCAGAATTTTACCCTTTTAGACTTCACATTTATTATACTATTAATTAGCAAGATGAAGCATATTATTTCTTATAAAATATGTGACATCAAAATAATGTTACAATTTGATGTGATGTTTTATGTGATTTATATGATGCATTTATATATATCATTTGATACTGGTGTCACTATTACATCCATTTGCAGAGAGATTACTGAGGCAAAGGAAGTTAAGGAATTTGATCAGAGTCCTATAACTCGTTAAGTGACTGTGGTTTAAACCTGTTTGTCTGATTCTAGAGCTTGTGCCTAAACCACTAGACAGCACTGCCTAATAACACAATACTTCTCGGAAGTGATTACATTGCAAGTTCACAAGAGTCAAATGCTGCGGAAGGCCAGGCAAATGAAATAAATGCATGAAGTCAATTAAGTATAAGGTCAGGAAAAGTGGAATAGTCAGGATCACGGGAATGAAGAGAACATGAAAAGCAATTCAAACTATATATTTTTAATGCGGTGCTTTCAAAGCACATCTGCAGGCCAGATTTGGCCCATAAGGTCACCATTTTGCCTCTCTTGGTTTATAGAAATCCTCTCTTTCTGTTCTTACCTTTGAATAATGTTTAAGGCTTTGCTGGCTGCCACATACTCAGAAATAGCACTTATTTTTTAATGAGTAAGGGACCTTAAGGAATTACATATTTTTAAATTGATTTCATTGAGATAAGAGAATGAAAGGAATTTTTAAAATATTTTTTAAACCTTCTTCATATGTTCTTTTAAAATAATGAAGTCCTGGGGCGCCTGGGTGGCGCAGTCGGTTAAGCGTCCGACTTCAGCCAGGTCACGATCTCGCGGTCCGTGAGTTCGAGCCCCGCGTCAGGCTCTGGGCTGACGGCTCGGAGCCTGGAGCCTGTTTCCGATTCTGTGCCTCCCTCTGTCTCTCTGCCCCTCCCCCGTTCATGCTCTGTCTCTCTCTGTCCCAAAAATAAATTAAAAAAAAACGTTGAAAAAAAAATTAAAAAAAAATAAATAAATAAAATAAAATAAAATAATGAAGTCCTGGGGCGCCTGGGTGGCGCAGTCGGTTAAGCGTCCGACTTCAGCCAGGTCACGATCTCGCGGTCCGTGGGTTCGAGCCCCGCGTCAGGCTCTGGGCTGACGGCTCAGAGCCTGGAGCCTGTTTCCGATTCTGTGTCTCCCTCTCTCTCTGCCCCTCCCCCGTTCATGCTCTGTCTCTCTCTGTCCCAAAAATAAATAAACGAAAAAAAAAAAAAAAAAGAAATGCTTTAAAATAATGAAGTCCTCATTAATGGACATTGCTGTTACTCTACCATCTAATTAAATGATCTTTTCAGTTGTCTCTTTTTGGTTATTTGATAGTAAGGTTTTAGAGGCCTGGCCCTATTGGCTACTGAATAACCAATTGGAAAATCCTAAACATTAGGGTCTTCATTTAGGACATAACCCAGCATTGGTCTGATATTTACCCTCTGAATTGCATCCATCTCTAGACGTGCCATGATGAATACCTTAATTCATAAGTATGTTTTAAGTCTGTGTCTTGGCCATAAATGCTTTAAGAAGCAAATCTGTATAACATCTTTTAGCCAAGTAAGTAAGTTGATCCCCTCCGTGTAGGTATTTTGCTAAAATAACATTTAAGTACTCTGTTGGGAGGGCTTTGTGGAATAGGCTTTTACATGTTAAAAGCTTAGAATTATCCTAGTTCAAGGAATTTACCTCAGTACAAAAGCAAATGGTTTTGATGATTTAAGTGTAAGATTAGGTAACAAAAGTCCTCGCGTTAAAATGCTCTAGAGCTTAGATAAAAATCACAATCATCCTTTTAAAAGAGTTCAATAAATAGAATTTAGAGCATCACATATTCAGACTCCTAAATCAGTGGCAAATTAGGGACTACACAGGGCTGGAGATGTGAATATTCTATAATGAGGATAATAAAGGAGTTGAATGTGATGTGCCTTGGGTGTACGTTAGTAGCTAATTCCAGTAAGAATGCTTTGCAATCATTTGTCGGTTGAGATGCATGTGTTCAGCTAAATGGAAATCTTGGACGTTCTCTCATACACCCCATTATTTGTAATTGAACACCTGATTTCTATCATGCAACAAATTAACATCTGCACTGAATCTGTCTTTTATGCATATGGATACACTGATTAGAATTTTGCCGATAGGCAGATACTTGAAAACAAAAAGACAACATTGTGAAACACTTCCAGCCATAATTTTTGATTACATATTGAGAATCGTTTAATTATCTTACTCCATTTAATTAGCCCTTCTACTTAGGTCAATTGCTTTTTTTATTAGCATGACGTGTTAGCAGTTTGTTAATTGGCATGAAATAACATGAGACTTTTCTGGGTATTTTGTATGAGATCCATGTTTCATGTGTGCGGAAGAAATTTAAGGGAAGTGCAGAGAGAGAAATGTACTCATTAGCCCCCTTCCAGCTTTTACCGGGGTCATTATGTGGTGCCACCAGAACCTGGGTTTCTGCCCTTCAGTCCTTGTATCATGTCGAATGAGTTTGTTGGTTTGAGTGATGAAAAAAATTGGAGAGCCTGGGCATACATTTAAAATGGAAGAATCTTTTCTGAAATTAAGATAATGATAGAAAGAAGAGGTGTGTGTGTATGAATTTATATATATATATATATTTTTTTTTCCATACATATACACATATACATGCATACTGGTAGATGGGAGGGAGGGAGGCATTACATACATGCATGTAAGAAAGTTACTAAGAAAACGATTTAGTCAGTATCTGGTCTTTTTCGCCATTGTTTTCTATTTTAAATAATTTGACATATCAACAGTTTTCCTTTTGCAGCTAACGCCCCCCAGTTTAGTGATTCCATATATACCCTTTAAAGTAAAAAAATGAAAGTGTAAGCTGATATGTTTTTAAGAGGAATTACAGAATATAATATGTAAACATCTATGGAGTGTATGTAAAGATATCATATCCAGGAAGAAAGTTTATTTTCTTCCCAAGACTTCCTCTAGGATATGGCACAGACCAGTCTCCTGCGTTGGAGAGACAGGTATGTAGCCGGAGCCCATTTAACCACATTGCATTATATTCAGTCCCCTGGGTACAAATCGTTGTTGTTGTTGTTTTTCCTAAGCCCTAAATTATCACAACTTCGAGGAACTGTGTGATGGCAAGAATGGAGAGCACAGAACAGTAATAGTTTTCCTGTTAGTCGTTTCTTTATATTACACTTTTTTCTAAATGAGATTTGTGGTTACTTCCTGCCAACCTAAAATTAAAGAACTAAAAAAGATTTTGGGATCATCTGGCCCAATATTAATGTTGTATAAGTAAAACACTGAGGGCAAGAGTGGTAAGTCTTTCTGAAAAGCGTGCGGGTGTTTATTCAGCTAACCTGTACTGAAGGTGTGCCCGGCAAAGCGCCAGTTTGGGCATTCTCGCAAATACGAAGGCAGGTTTTGCATAAACCCCAGCCCAGGGAAAATCGGTCCATTTTCCTTTCTTGTTAGTATTTTTGTATCCACTTGGGGGCACTATGATCAAATTTAAAAGAAAAAGTTATTCGGTTTATTTCACTTAGAAAAATTGCTTGGGTAAAGAAATCCTAACTGATTATATACTTTTAGGTAAAAATACATTTCAAAATATATAGGTATGGCTGAGGTTTTTGTTTCTGTTGAAGTTTCAAAACAGATCTGGTCTCTGGACCAGGAGCACCAGCGTCTCCTGAGCACTTGCTAGAAATGCAGATGGTCAGGCTTGATCTAGTGACTCTACCTCGGGGCCCAGCAGTCTGTATTTTGGCAGAGATTTTCCTGAGATTTTGTGGAAACTACTGGAAGGGAATACTGCTGCACCGAAGAGAAGACCTCCAAACTTCTTCTGCTACAGTCAGTAGGAAGATCTTCCAGAGATAGGGGTGACTGGATGGTAACATTGGGACTGTGAGTTTGCCCTTCCTGGAGGGATTCCCTCACATCCTTCATACTATGCTAGACCTCAGACATGCCCTAACTCCACCTCTTTTCCTTTCTCTTCCATTGTAGGCACTGCTTCTTTGTTTCTCTTTGTTCAATTAAAGTGGTGTAGAACTTCTAAAAGTCTTTATGCTGAGGGAGAACAAATGATGGAGTCATAGGGAATATGAGAAGCTTCCTGGAAAGCTTGCCATCATTCTCAGGGCCTCTGACAGTTCACCTACTGTCCTCCACTAGCTGTGTTCCTTCCTCAAGAGGCTGACCTGACTTAGGTGGTACCCTTTGAGGATACCCTACTGTTTTGCTTTTAGTCTTTGCTCCAAATGAAGACTCCTATTTAACACCTGCAACCCAGGGAATGGTCTTCTGGCTAAGTAAGCACTTTCTCATTCACAACCAAGCCAGGAACTGGGACACAATGCCTCTCACCCAATATACAATGAGTGGTCTTGATCTCAAAGACCACATTCTCCATATATACAAGGTAACCTCTTCCATGAACACAATTGTTTTATGTGTATAACAACTGGAGGTTGTTCCTTTGTAATTTACTTACGAAATGAATCTTATAGCAAAGCCAAAAATCAACTGAAAATATCCAGTAAAAATTTGTAAGTAATACTGAAGGTAGTTCTTTACATAGTTTTTGTAGTATTATCATAAGTTGGTTATAAACTACATTTGTTGTAGTTTATAGCAGTAACTATACCTACCTTATAGGATTGTTGTATTAACTGAGATTATATATGTAAAGTACAAAAGCACAATGCCAGGAATTCAATAAATCTCTAAAGATAAAATGTAACCTGTTATAATGAAAACAATGAGGGGCATCTGGGTAGCTCAGTCAGCTAAGTGTTTGACTTCAGCTCAGGTGGTGATCTCACAGTTCAGTTCGTGACTTCGAGCCCCATGTGGGGCTCTGCGTGGAAAGCCTGGAACCTGCTTCAGATTCTCTGTCTCCCTCATTCTCTGCCTCTCTCCCTCACAAAAATAAACATTAAAAAGGAAGGAGGAGGGAGGGGGAAGGGAAAGGAGAAAAGAAAAGAATGAAATGCATTGGGAATAGTTATTTGAAGCATATCATTATAAAATTATTCTATGACAGAACGTATCCTAATATAGTCTGCCATTTTACTTTTTTTTGACTTTGTTTTTTTTACTTTCAGATAGCATCAAAAGGATGCTAGCAGAATAAGTCTCACAAGAAACCATATTTAATTTCAAACTTTATTGCTGAACATTCTTTTAGTATTTATTAGAATTCTGTGTGCTTTTTAGAGTTACTAAATATATTTTTATTTGAGGATTGAGGATCATTTATTTTACCTATGCTCGTCTGTCTGAAAATCTCGGACTTGTACAAATTCTCATGATTGTTCATCTTCACTTTTCGTAATACTTTCTACCTTAGGCTAATGTCCTATGTCTTATGTCTTAAACTATACAAAGTAAATATTAAATATCTCTAAAGAACTTTGACTCCAAGATATGTCTCCTAATTTCTGAAGTAAGTTTGTTTTCTTATTTTCCTCTACTTGTATAGCAAAGGAAGGCAGGAAAAAACCCTCTGATAAGTTGAAAGCTATTTGAATTCTTGTCCATTACAGTTACACTGTAATTTATAATAACTTTCTAGTAATTTATGCACCCCACTGAAAGGCAGATACATACGTGCCAGCAACTGAATCAAACCCCAGGATGTAATTATGACACAGACCTTTGAACAGGATTCCCACTTTGTTTTCTTAGGAAAAAATATGTCTTCTTAACTGAAAACGAGCAAATCTCAAATTTCTTTGCAGTTCTTCTGCTATTTAGGTGGTGCCACCATAAAAAGAGAGGTCAGTGTATTCCATGTACTGTTTTTTTTTGCATTCTGTTTTATTATTGTGGTTTTAACTATTAAGAAAAATTCAAATATATCTTTGGAATTGATGTAATTCTTTTCTATGAAGTAATCTTGATATTACAAATTTATGGAACAAAATTCTAATCTTTAGCTCTAGCTGGATGGCTAAATGGAAGAGAGCCTCTGCTTATATTTGTTTTAAAATTACATGCTGGTGTTTTTTAAATAAATTAGTTAAATAGTTATCTCATTTCCTGCATTTATATTTTTCTATTTCATGTACACTTTTGCCTGTGAATATACAACTCTCGAATGATTCCATTAAGAAGGGACTACTGAGTTATGAACTGACATGTATTTGAGTACATTTGAAACAATGTACATTAACCTTGGGGGGAAAGGTGCCAATTTCCCCTACTGACACATGCCTTCAAACACAAGAAAGAGAAGGACCGGATTTTCTTCCAAAGTTGGGTATTAAAGGAAAGTATCTTTGGAAGAGTTAGTTTTTGTTTGATGGAAGTAGTCATATATTTATCCAGTAGGTGGCACAAGCATTCCCTGAAAACAGAATCCTATTTTCTCCTTTGAGTAGAGAACTTGGTGATAAAGGTGGCACTTATTTAAGGAGTATTAAGTAACCTTCAAGACATTTTCTTTAAAAAAAAAAAAAAAGTGTAAGAAGAAAGGTTAGAAGGTGAAGTGGTAGCTCAGTTTGGACATATCAAACTTCTCAAGACATTTTATCAAATTAATGTAGAAAAACTTTAATGCTTAGCAGTAGATGAATGATCAAAGATATCACTAAGGTCAGTTTTAACCAAAAATATGTGAAACTTGAAATTCTGACTATGTTTTGTAAATGTCAAAGGTTTTCTTCTCTTAACTGTATTGATTTCATTTTTCTTTGTATCTTGCATTCATAGGCAGAAGTCTCATAAATACAGTTTATAGACAAATAAATACGTGGAATTCTTAAGCTTTAAAATTAAAGGAGAACAGGAAGCATTTTACAAGCCTAACCCAGTGAATCCCAGCTTGATTGTGCATGGCCCCCTTAATACTATTGCCTTTATTTTGTTATTCTCCAAATAGATGGAGGTAAGAGAGAAACTGGATGTAAGTGTGCATTTTTTCATAGTATTCTAGAATTTTGTTTGTTTGTTGATAAGTAACAGTTTCCTAAGAACCTAAGGAATTTAGTGACTGGGAAACACACATGTATGCTACAGAAATATTACTTGTATCTGATGAATGAGAAAAACTAGTTTTGTCATAACCTGTGCGATATACTGTTATTCTCGATTTTAGAAAAACAGGTTTTTGCCCCACTCTTGGAAAGTTTTTTTTAATGGACAAGTTGGAAAATTCATTGTCACTCCCCTGCACTTGCCGAAGAGTCCTTCGAAAAAGTTAGATTGAAATATTTTTCAGTATATTCTACTACAACTACTATAATAATGATGATGATGCCTTGATTTACCTTGTGCTTTATAGGTTTGCACTTTATAGTTTCAAAGGGCCTTTTACATACATCATTTCACCCTGTTTTTGCACTGACCCTGTCTCTTATACTCAAGGCAGACACTGCTGCTCCTATTTTATACATGAAAAAAGAGAAAGTCATGCTGGGCACATAGAAGTTAAAGGAACTTAAAAGTTGCATGTGTTTCTGTATTTTTGTTCCCCCTCCCTCCCTCCCTCCCTCTCTCTGTGAATATTTTCACTTTTTCATCTCTGTTGCGACAAAACACTTATTGCACACCCCTGATACTTGCTTGCTTCCACGTGGCGGGACCTCCACGACAGTAATACCCCTGGCTTCTCTCCTGTTTTTGGACTTAGCTGAGTGGTTAGCTTTAAAGCAGGAGCTGGGCATGCATAGATCAGCCCTTTCCACTCTGTCCTTTGAAGGTGAGTTGTCCATGGGGAGTGCCTGTTCTCTGCTTCTCCCTGAATAAGTCTGTCAGAGGCAGCATCTTCATGCCTCTGGACATGGACAGGCCTCTCCTGTTCAGCACTGTCTGTGACTGGAGACAATAATGGTGAATGAGGTGATGTTTTTGCCTCTTAACTATATTCTCAGAAGCCAATTTGTTGAGAACTTAGGCAAAGAAAAGAGAAAAAATACTGTATAAAGTATCGGGGCTTCTCAGAGACTCCAACAATGTCCATATATCAGCAAATTAAAAAAAAATAAATAAAAGAGTATTAGTGGAGTTAGGAATCTGGGGGAACTTTGAGATCTTTAGACCTAGAATGTATTCTATTCCATTTTGACTAAAAGGCCCCTGTGATGCTATGACCTTGAGGCTGTTTCCAGCAGTGGTTCAAACTGTTTTGCCTAAAGTTCAGGAGTCTCAGGGGACCCTGACTGGCTCAGTCAATATAGCACGCGACTCTTGATCTCAGGCTTGTGAGTTCAAGCCCGATGTGGAGTGTAGGCCTCATTTCAAAAGTTCAGGAGTGCCTTTTCTGGATAATGGGGTGGTGGGTGGACTGGACTCCTAAAGTTCTGTGCCTGCTTTCATAGCAGTTGATTTATGCTTCTTTTATGTTTTGATTTTCCATGTTAAGTTAAACATTAGGATAACATTCTGCTAAAACTATTTGCTTACTTGTGATTAAATAAGTCTAAAAATAAGAACTTTATGAAATATCCAAAGTCTATCCAATGCTTTTTATTTTACTTTGATACATGTTATATAAATTTTTGCTGAAGGTTGATTTTCTTTATGTTCTTATTATAATTATTCCTTATGACAGACCTAGAAACAGCCATTTAGTCATTCCAAAAATACTTATGGAATATCTGCTATATAAAGGCCCAGTGCTGGGATGGGGTGGTGAGTCATGACCGATGTGGCCCTTGACTTACACAGATTTACGGTCTTGTGCTGGAAATAGACTGATCCAGTATGTCTCTCCATAGGCCATGGCAGAGCTATGGTAGAAGTGTCCGTGTCTTGCCTAACACATGAAATAAAGGAATATGACCTTATTAGGGATATCAGGGAGGGCTTGTGTGGAAGGGTGGTGGCTGAACTGAGAGATGGGAAGAAAGTGGAAAGGTGAGACTCAAGAACTAAATTAATTTAAATTGCGGGAAATTAATGAAAAATGTTAGATGTGTGTGGAACTGATTAGAGGAACAGCGAGAACAGAGTGTCTGTGCCGACGAGTACATGGTGTCAAAACCAAGGGAAGTATCTGCAGATCTCAGCACAGGCAGTGGGTATTTGCAGATGTGAGCCATCACCGATGGCATCACCGATGCCAAAGCAGGGTATCAGAGAAGGATGCACAAGAGCAAAGCTGGGTCCTTGGCCTGGAGTATTGGGTTGCTTATCCAAAAAATGAGGGCAGGGGATAAGACACTGAGGCCAAGGTACAACGTCAGAACTGGAGAGATAGTCCCTGAAGTCTTGAACCAGAACTCCACACAGTTGTGCTGGACTACAAAGAAGATTGGTCACAAGGCATAAAATTGAAATTGAGGTGAGACAGTGTGGGTAGAACAAGGCTATTAGGGCAGGGAATCTGTGAAACACGCTGGGTGTCAGGAGGAATTCAAATGCATTAATAAATGACTCACATGAGGGTAAGTTACTTTAAAGATGGATATAGCTTTCTAAATTTCAGAGTCTTCCGAAAATGTCCTTATTCACTAAGACCAGAGAGAAACATTACAGAGCAAGTGATCTTTCAGAAATCAAATATAATCCATGGAGATTATGATCCAAATTTTACAAAAAACCTTTTATCCCCCAAACATAAGTGTTGACAGATTCCTACGAAAACGATGTTAGAAGTGAAGAAGATATTTTAATTATGATTAGGATTTTTGTTAATTCCGAACAGAATGTGAAAACTCAATTGTATAATTTTATCACTTAAAGACTAATTATCAGTATTCTAGTCTGCCTGATTTCCCAAAGTGTATGCTGGAAAACATTACCCCTACAAGATACTTTCTGAAGAAGATTCTATAATTTTGGAGACGCTACACCTGCTCTTCTCCCTTCCCCTCCTGCTTTTTAGTGTCTCTTCCAGGTCTACTATAAGCTCTTACTCATCCTCTCATTCAGAATGCTTTCAGCTTTCTTTAACTGAGTATTTCTCACATGTATTTGCCCACCACATTTGTTCTTTTTTTCGCATAATCCTTCTTTGTATCCAATTCCCAAGACACACAGTGGAAAACACTGAATCTCACATTACCTTCTCAATGATTTTCATTTTCTTTTTTTTTAATTTAAGTTCAAGTTTAAATAGACATACAGGATAGTCTTGACTTCTTTTGTTTTGTTTTGTTTTTTAAGTTTATGTATTTTGAGAGCGCACACACACTGAAGCAGGGGAGGGGCAGAGAGGGGGAGAGAGAATCCCAAGCAGACTCCTTGCTGACATGGGAGAGGCGGGGTGGGGGGGTCTCCATCTCCCGAATTGTGAGATCATGACCTGAGCAGAAATCAAGAGTCTGACGCTTAACCAACTGAGGTACCTAGGCACCCCATGATTTTCTTTTTAGAGTGTATACAGTTTACAAATGGGCATTTTTTGTGCATATTTCATCTGAAATTTATCATAAATATGAAGAAGGTAGGACAGATATCTCCACTTACAGAAAACTGAGACCTAAAAATTTCTGCTAACTCAGCATTACATATATTGGATGTAATGTTTAAAAGTGATTATTTTTGCTTTGTTTTGGGAATACTGTGTCGAAAAAGAGAACATATTTGGAATAGTCAATAAGATACAGTTTGTTACATAAAAACCCCTTGCTAAAACTTTTGTTTCATTATTACCAAATCGTTTGCATTTTCAGGAAGAGGAGAGTTTAATGGATCTCGCAAAAGTATCTGGGATTGTCTAAGTGAATTATTTCATCTTAATTGGTAGGTGCCCTAGAGCTTTATTGCCAAGTGCAGAGTGTCCTTCCTTTTGGAACGTGTGGTAGATGACCCTCCACCCACCCCCACCCCCCAGATTCACATCTTCCCAGCCTGTACCCTCCTCCACAGAAGATGGAGGTATGGTCTTGACTCTGCAAGTTAGCCTGGTTGGAATAGGTTGCTTAGTACATTATTTGGACATATTTTCACTTATCCCCTTCTGAGATATTTTATAATTAACTTGGAAAGCTAATTTTCTTTAACTTCTAACAAAGCAGTAAGGCTTCTGCACAGGCAGAAAAGTATTACTTATTTTGAAGGACGTTTGAACTGAGGACAAACATGAAGAAACCATGCTTACAAAATCTGCCCTCTGTGTTACAGTATATTAGAATGAGACTCTAACATATTGGTGTAACTTTGTAAAATATGTGAGACCATGATCCATTAAAAAAGTTTTTAAGACTACTTTTCCTGTTGAGATATAAAAGAATACTGCTGATCAGTCATCAAAGATAAATCTAGAAAAAAACTGCCTTTCAAATAGATTTCTCTGTGCGGTTTCATTTAGGTGGTTTGCCTTGTGCGTAGTTATTTAAACATACTTTTCGAAGAGCTACTGTTATAATTTCCCCAGTTTGGTTTGTTTCTGGGTGACTGTGCATTGCTTTTTATTTTGGACCTCTTTTACAAATGGTCATTTGGAGTTCCTAATGTCTTACCCGAGGTTGGGGTATCAGTCTTCCCATGTTGGCAGACTGCCTCCGTTCGTGTTCTGTAGTAGGCAATGGCAAACCGGTGTTTAGAAGACAGCTTTCATACATTAGACTGTTACACTCTGATAATGCTGATACAAGCTGAGAGTTAACTCAGGCTTAGAGTAAACTACCAGAAGATGGGACTTAGGAAGAAAAGGAGGGGTGATTGGTTTTATGTTACTAATTCTATAAAGTGTGGTCCAGAAAAGGAGTGGAGAACTCTACATTTTACTCAAGTTTGCTTTTGTAAGTCTGTTTATACAGCACACACATATCAACTTCTTGTTTAGCTGTAGGGGTTTCATATTTTTCTTTGTTCATAATTTCTCTCAAAATGTTAAGTAGTTTTGTTTGGTGGGGAACCTTCCCTTGCCTCCCCAACCTCATGTACTCTTTCCCTTAGGAATTCAGGAGGTAAAAAGCCAGTTGGAAGGTATTTATTTCTCGGTTTCTTAATGCCCAGGTCACACTGTTGTCTTGAATCAGTTTCTTTCTCTCATCCTTAGCCAAAAGTACCCCCCACCCCCAAAAAAGGCTTATCTTTCAGGGTTAAATAAAAGAAAGAATGCAGTGAAAGGAAGATGCCTTTTATCCAGGCAGCAGAGAACAGGGAACGTGCAGGATGACTGAAAGTGCCTGAGGGCATTTGGTCCCTATTGGTTTTCACATCAGATGCAGTGGTGCCCACAGATAGCCTGTATTGTTGTCAGTTAAATGGGATCATGAGTGTCTGAAAGGTGTTTGAGAATGAACCGAAAATCATTTTCACAAGTGGATGATTACTTCTGCCACATGTTAACCGAACTCTATCAGAATGGCCCAGATTTTTGAGCCTGCATTAATTGCTCTTTCAACCTTGACTGAGGTTTCTCTTTAAGAAAGCCCTTTCCAGGACTAAACGACTCTATATATTGATTTTTTTTCCCTTTCTGTATTTTTCCTTGAAAAATGAAGCCTTGTAGAAGGAAAGGCTTTATCATTCAACATGTAGATTGATTGTTCCATTTCTTTGAATAAAAAGCTGGACTCAAGTGATCCGACAAAAGAAATCGTCCTTTTTTTCAAGCACCGAATAATTCCCATATTCTGTACACAATTATGTTTTTCAAATATTCATTAGTGATGATTTTTCATCACAAAGTGAAACCATGAACTCCCACAGCATGGACTCAGAGCAAATAAATTGTCATATTCTCCTTTCTATTAGAACTGTATGCCACCACTCTAATTGAAACTTAACTACAATATTTAGTAATATGTTTGGAGAATTTTTGTGTGTTGAAGATGCTTTGAGCAGTCTTTAAGTTAGGTCTTATAAAGTGTTTTTAGAGTGTTTGGATAATTGTTATTGGTTATGTTCTCCCATTTTCCATTTCAAATATGACATAGAGAATTTTAGATGTTTATTTACTAGAATAGGATAGGATATATTGGAGCTCAGACACAGTGTGTTACAAAGTTGAGTTAACTCTCAATTTTAAAAACTAACCGAAAAATGAGTTCCTGAAATTTCATTAACTTTTGTGATTATATATTAGCAGAGAATATATACCATTTACAGAAAAATGGTTTAAGTTATTATTAAAACTAATTTGGGGGGTTTTGGGCTTAAAGGAAGACACACCACAGAATGATATATGTGAATCTACTATTAAAAACCATTCACAGGAGCACTGTGTAAGAACAAGCATTTAAAATAATTTTATTTTACAAGCATTGCAATGTAAACATGTAATGAAATCTAAATATCTCCTTGAAAATGCAACAAAAATGAACATGTTGCCAATTTTTGTTTGCTTGATGCTTGTTTTTAGGAAACTCCATTTTTTTTCCAGTCTGTGGTTGAGGTCATTTTCTTGGTAATAATATATATTGTTAATAGGCAGCACATGTCTGAAGAAAAGTGTTTATCCCTATTGTCATAGAACGTTCTAATGGATTTCATAAAGGCTCTGCTTTTGTTTCTCCACAGATGAAAACTTTTAAAAGCACCTTGTCTTATCAAGTTATCACATAACTCTTTTAAGGATGATAGCGATTCCATAAAGATAGTACAGTTTTTAGTGTTGAGATTCTCTCATAGTCATGACAGGGATTTGGTCCCTGTTGGTTTTTTTGGTCCCTACATAGTTATTGACAGAGAAGATGAGAAATAATGCCCTGTTTTCCTCGTTGATACTAACTTGAGGTTTGCTGTTGCCAAAGTTCTTTAATTTTCTTTTCTTTCTTCATGTGACATTTTCCCTGACAGTATCCACGTCGTATTTTAAATATGCAGTCAAAACTCTTGAAAGTGTCACATTTCTTTTATATTTGAGGATAGAGCATGACAGAGAATAGTACCACCAAAAAAAAAAAAAAAAATAGTCCTAGGCGAATGAAACATTGATACACATTTAGGTGGGTCTGTGCCTTATTTTCTAGCAATGATTGCTATGTCTCTTTGGAACAAATAGTACTCTCCATTAGAAGCAGCCCTAGAAGAGGGATTAATTCTTTAAGATTATTGCTGTGTTGATACTGATTTATAAAACCAAATGCTTCAAGGCTTTAACTCTTGTGTGTTAAATCCAAGCTTTGTGCCAGTGCTGTTAATTTCTTTGTTACCTAATCCCCATGTAAGAAGAGAAGATTTTAAAGTTAATCAGGCAATTTTTTGTTCAAAGGGAACAACTTCCTAATACGTTAAGTTGGGTGTATTGATGAAAGCAAACACTATTAAATAGTATCTGAGCAGTTACTCTAAGTAATCCAAAATACTCTAGTTACATGAGTATTATGCTGCATTGGAAATATTTTAATGGAAAAATGTTACATTTAGTACAAATTAGGGATAGAAATCTGTACTTTTCAAATGTGTTATGTACAATAGAATTTTTTTTCCCATTCAGATCATTCTTGGATCAAATTGAATTTTGATTAGATAATTTTTTTTTTCTGAAGGCCATACTCTAATACAGGCTTGGAGAATGTGGCATGACCATGAAAATGGCTGATACAGGTATTCCTTCATTTTCTGTCCATTTGTTACTTAGCTGAAATAATTTAACAAGGATGAGTAAAAATGTTTAAAACCAAATTTTGTAGGCTAATGAAAATGAATAATGTTGAAAGCCCCATGGGAGGACAAAAGAGAAAACTAGCTTTTCTCTTTAAAACCTCTTCAAAATAAGGTGAAAAAAATTCACAGTCTGCATTAGAGACTACTGCTGTCATATATATGATATTTTATTGGATAACCTTATAAGTTGTCAAATAAAGCCCAGTTAAATGTGTGTTCCCAGATTGAGTGGTATTTGGCAGGTCTGATTTACATACCCTTTAAAAAATAACTTTCTTTTTGAGTTAATCACGTAGTCAATTGAGAGGAAGCTAATGATTCAGCAGGTTACAAAATAATCAGGGAGAATACGAGTGCTGAGCACACCCGCCAACAGACCTGTAGTACGCTAGCCAAAGTAGTCTGTCTCCAGAATGACAAATATACTTCCTGGAAGAGACTCTCTACACGTTTATGGGGTAGAAGTAGATTTTATAAGGCAGTAAAAAACCAATTCGTTCAAAATTCAGAAAGAAAGATATTAATAATAGATTTGTTTTACATTCTGAGCTATTTTTATGAAACGGAAATGGATGACAGGTAAATAGCTTTCAAAGATGTGTTTAATACTATTGCTAGATTTAGACCTGTCAACGATACCTTCTCCTTTACAGAATTATGCAGTTATAATTGACATTCCTAATAATGACCCTGAGGTGCCCTAGCATCTTTTCTAAATCAAGTCAACCTGTTGTATACAAAATCCTTAAAAATTCGTTATGGGTATAGTTTCTACATAGAGTAACTCATTTTTCAGTAATTAAGAATACTCAAACATCACTATGTAAATGTAATGAACTGAATCTTAACTGCCTACTAGAGCACAACATGTTAAATGTAACTTTAGTATATTTATCTGAAATAAAGCTTCCTGGGTTTTTATGAAAAAAAATTTTTTTTTTCAACGTTTACTTATTTTTGGGACAGAGAGAGACAGAGCATGAACGGGGGAGGGGCAGAGAGAGAGGGAGACACAGAATCGGAAACAGGCTCCAGGCTCTGAGCCATCAGCCCAGAGCCCGACGCGGGGCTCGAACTCACGGACCGTGAGATCGTGACCTGGTTGAAGTCGGACGCTTAACCGACTGCGCCACCCAGGCGCCCCACAAAGCTTCCTGGGTTTTTAATCTATAAATGAGATAATTTGTAGCCTAACACTCGACATTAAAAACAAAACAAAACAGGTGAGGAGAGAATGCATATTAATTTTTACAGCTGTTTCTAAAAATGGATTATCTGATTATAACCGAATATTCAAATGATTTGGGCTAATTTTTTCCTTACTCTCTCCACAATTCAACTCTTGCGCAGCTAAGACCACCAAACTACAGACTTGAGAATAGCCTTGACACCTGAAAAACCATTGAACTATTAAAGCTTATAGGGGTGCCTGGGTGGCTCAGTTGGTTAAGCGTCTGACTTCGGCTCAGGTCATGATCTCACAGTCCGTGAGTTCAAGCCCCGCGCCGGGCTTTGTGCTGACAGCTCAGAGCCTGGAGCCTGCTTCAGATTATGTGTCTCCCTCTCTCTCTGACCCTCCCCTGTTCATGCTCTGTCTCTGTCTCAAAAATAAATAAATAAAGCTTATAGAAGGAGTTCTCCAATGTACTCAAGATAGCTATAGACCAAAGAGAAGGATCTTTGTCACTGTATTTGACTTTGTCATACCAGAATTACAATTTATGGATCCATAATGAATATATCCCCCAAATCCCTCAGAACAGTAATTTTTTCTGATTATAAGAGGTACTCTCATATATTGCTGGTGGTAATACAAAATTGTGCAGCTACTTTGGATAACCAGTTTGGCAGTTTCATATAAAGTTAAGCACACACTTTAAATATAATCCTGTAATCCCACTCCTAGATATTTACCTGAGAGGAATGAAAATATGGACCCACAAAAAACCTGGACATGCGTGTTTATAGCAATTTTGTTTATGATAGCTAGAAAAATGAGAGCAATCCAAACGTCCACCAACTGGTAAATGGATAAACACGTTGAAGTAAATTCATACAATGTAATAAATTCAGCACTGAAAAGAATGAACTCCTGATATAGACAACAGGGGTGAATCTCAAAAGCTTTTTACCAACTGAAAGAAACCAGACGCAAAAGGGTGTGTACTGTATTTTTCCACTTACATGACATTCTGGAAAACACTAACTGTAACGTTAGAAATCTGACCTGTGGTTGCAGAGCTAGGGGATGTGAGGAGGAGACTGATTATACAAAGACCTCAAGGAAGGTTTGGAGGGATGCAGATGTTCTGTTAGTTCATGGTGGCGGTGGTTACATTGCTATGTCGACACTCACCAAATTATATACCTAAAGTGGATGAACCTTACTGTATGTAAACTATACCAATAAATCTTACTTTAAAAATATGGAAGATATGCTCAGTGTAGAAATTGTGGAAATGTGAAGGCCTAGAAAACAATATGAAGGAGCACCTGGCTGGCTCATGAGGTAGAGCATGCAGCTCTTAACTTTGAGGTTGTGAGTTTGAGCCCCACATTGGATGTGGAGATTACTTTAAAAAATGAACTTCATCTTAATCTCACCAGCCCAATATTAACTGCAGGCTTAACATTTTGATTCATCTTTCTGGGTTTTCTTCCCATGCATATACTATAGGCTCATGTGACAGCTTTTTTTTTTTTTTTAACTTAGCGTTGTAATAATTTTTGCATATTATTTTTTGGCATTATTTTTCATGGCAACTTATTCCTTACCATTGATTCTTAGATGATTTTGAGTTTTTTCTTTTAAACAGTATTGATGAAGGTCTTGTTCTTCATTCTTTCCTTAATGTTAAGTATCTCTTATGTCCAGAATCTACTTTTATACTAGTGAGAAAGCAGCTAGCTAGTACTAGACATCTAACTCCAGAAATCATTCTTAGAGTTAAAAAAAAAAAAACCTCAAGTTGGTTGAAGTTAGGTTTAGTGCATTCTTATTCAGTATAGTTATCTTTTCTGATGTATTCATGTCCATTTTATTTCATAAAATTTTTATCTGGCTAATGTGAAAACTGAAGGACAGAAACTGTCATTTTGCTACATAGCGTTTATGACGTTGCCTTTATGCAGTCTATCTTGTGTTGAACGTAATCTGTTTTCTTATGCAGAGAGCAAAACTCTCATGCTTAGCTACTTTCTAGATATGTGTGATCATTTGTGACTTCTGTTGGTAGTTGACTGATTTCCTTCTTACAGGGCAACACCCCCAAAACACCCCAGAGGCCAAATGCTTACCTTGGTTCCATTCTTAAATCATCTCTTATTCAGTTCCTTACATCTCCCAATTTCTAGTATACGCATGTATGTATCCACCCACTGCTCTGCTGTCTTCAGAGAAATCCTACAGTGTCATTCCCAGTATGTTGAGCCCGGATTTTGAGTGATGTTGCCGCTGGTAGTAGTATTACTTGTGTATCACCTTAGCAAGACTTACACTCGCTTGTGGTGTTGATGGTTTGCTTCTCACTAACTGAGATGCTGAGTGAGACGCTGAAGGAGCTGAGAAGCAGGCAGTGGTCACAGGCAAAGGTGATTCCCAACGTCTTCTGTGGCTCCTCAGCAGCTATTCGGTGCACATCTTGCCAGTGCACTTTTATAGAGGGCGTCTGTCGTGTCCACAGTGTCTGGCTCCTGAGGTCATTGCTGTTAACCCTGTAATAGGAGTTGGGGTGTGTGCATTTCAAGGAGAAGGAAATTACGTACAAAAGACAGAAAGAGAGCAGCTAAGCACCTATCACCAGAACCACAGAAGAGAAATTAGAGCCTGGAGCAAAGGTGGGGCAAAGGGTTTTAACGGGACCTCAGGTGGTGATAGTGAACAGGTGAGCACGGTAGCAGTGGATGTCTCTGTCAAGCAGTCACTAAATGAATATCCAGAAGTGCAGGCAGCGTGGTGTCAGGGGTATTGTCAGAGCCGAGTAGAAGTTCACCTAGATAGCGGATAGGTTTGACACAAAATACGTAATTGATTTGGGCAGTTATGGATGATGATTTCCAATGCAAACGTCTAGTTTCTAGTTTGACTTTTAGTAACTGCATCTTTTTTTGTTGTTTTTGTTTTTGATTCTGAACATTTAGAACCCAATAAATCAAGCTCATAGATACAGAGAACACGTTGGTGGTTTGCTAGAGTCTGTTGGGCTTGGGGTGGGGACAGATGGGGGAAGGGGAAAAAAAAGTAAAGAGTGCCTATTCATTTCTTGCATCACTTTTTAAAGGGGGGGCAAGGGGCGCCTGGGTGGCGCAGTCGGTTAAGCGGCTGACTTCGGCTCAGGTCATGATCTCGCGGTCCGTGAGTTCGAGCCCCGCGTCAGGCTCTGGGCTGATGGCTCGGAGCCTGGAGCCTGTTTCCGATTCTGTGTCTCCCTCTCACTCTGCCCCTCCCCCATTCATGCTCTGTCTCTCTCTGTCCCAAAAATAAATAAAAAAACGTTGAAAAAAAAATTTTAAAGGGGGGCAGAAACGCTTTGCTGTGCAAAAGACAATTATTTTAATACGACAGAAACTAAAATTTCAAGCTAAGATTTTAGTTTTAAAAATTGTGAAACTCTCAAGACTTTAAGCCCCCAAATAAGTGATTAACTGTAGTGCTTTTTTATCACTCAGAATTGTATATAAATTTAGTTTGAATAGCCTTTACAGTGGTGAACCTTCACTTCAGAAAAAAAAAAGGATTCTGGTAAACTATTGAAAAATCTTATTTTAATTTAACAACTAGGCCTGTATTTATCATATTTCAAACTCTAATGATATTTTCCACTTTTGTCGTAAGTGTGTATATCATTCCAAGGTGTAATTTTTTTTTCCCATGATATAATTTTTAAATAGCTCTCCATGACATGCTTATACTAGAGCAGTTTTTTTTTATATATGAAATTTATTGTCAAATTGGTTTCCATACAACACCCAGTGCTCATCCCAAAAGGTGCCCTCCTCAATACCCATCACCCACCCTCTCCTCCCTCCCACCCCCCATCAACCCTCAGTTTGCTCTCAGTTCTCAACAGTCTCTTATGCTTTGGCTCTCTCCCACTCTAACCTCTTTTTTTTTTTTTTTCCTTCCCCTCCCCCATGGGTTCCTGTTAAGTTTCTCAGGATCCACAGAAGAGTGAAACCATATGGTATCTGTCTTTCTCTGTATGGCTTATTTCACTTAGCATCACACTCTCCAGTTCCATCCACGTTGCTACAAAAGGCCATATTTCATTTTTTCTCATTGCCACGTAGTATTCCATAGTGTATATAAACCACAATTTCTTTATCCATTCATCAGTTGATGGACATTTAGGCTCTTTCCATAATTTGGCTATTGTTGAGAGTGCTGCTATGAACATTGGGGTACAAGTGCCCCTATGCATCAGTACTCCTGTGTCCCTTGGATAAATTCCTAGCAGTGCTATTGCTGGGTCATAGGGTAGGTCTATTTTTAATTTTCTGAGGAACCTCCACACTGCTTTCCAGAGTGGCTGCACCAATTTGCATTCCCACCAACAGTGCAAGAGGGTTCCCGTTTCTCCACATCCTCTCCAGCATCTAGAGTCTCCTGATTTGTTCATTTTGGCCACTCTGACTGGCGTGAGGTGATACCTGAGTGTGGTTTTGATTTGTATTTCCCTGATAAGGAGCGACGCTGAACATCTTTTCATGTGCCTGTTGGCCATCTGGATGTCTTCTTTAGAGAAGTGTCTATTCATGTTTTCTGCCCATTTCTTCACTGGGTTATTTGCTTTTCGGGTGTGGAGTTTGGTGAGCTCTTTATAGATTTTGGATACTAGCCCTTTGTCCGATATGTCATTTGCAAATATCTTTTCCCATTCCGTTGGTTGCCTTTTAGTTTTGTTGGTTGTTTCCTTTGCTGTGCAGAAGCTTTTTATCTTCATAAGGTCCCAGTAATTCACTTTTGCTTTTAATTCCCTTGCCTTTGGGGATGTGTCGAGTAAGAGATTGCTACGGCTGAGGTCAGAGAGGTCTTTTCCTGCTTTCTCCTCTAAGGTTTTGATGGTTTCCTGTCTCACATTCAGGTCCTTTATCCATTTTGAGTTTATTTTTGTGAATGGTGTGAGAAAGTGGTCTAGTTTCAACCTTCTGCATGTTGCTGTCCAGTTCTCCCAGCACCATTTGTTAAAGAGACTGTCTTTTTTCCATTGGATGTTCTTTCCTGCTTTGTCAAAGATGAGTTGGCCATACGTTTGTGGGTCTAGTTCTGGGGTTTCTATTCTATTCCATTGGTCTATGTGTCTGTTTTTGTGCCAATACCATGCTGTCTTGATGATGACAGCTTTGTAGTAGAGGCTAAAGTCTGGGATTGTGATGCCTCCTGCTTTGGTCTTCTTCTTCAAAATTACTTTGGCTATTCGGGGCCTTTTGTGGTTCCATATGAATTTTAGGATTGCTGGTTCTAGCTTCGAGAAGAATGTTGGTGCAATTTTGATTGGGATTGCATTGAATGTGTAGATAGATTTGGGTAGTATTGACATTTTAACAGTATTTATTCTTCTAACCCATAAGCATGAATGTTTCTGTATTTCTTTATATCTTCTTCAATTTCCTTCATAAGCTTTCTATAGTTTTCAGCATACAGATCTTGTACATCTTTGGTTAGATTTATTCCTAGGTATTTTATGCTTCTTGGTGCAATTGTGAAGGGGATCAGTTTCTTTATTTGTCTTTCTATTGCTTCATTATTAGTGTATAAGAATGCAACTGATTTCTGTACATTGATTTTGTATCCTGCAACTTTGCTGAATTCATGTATCAGTTCTAGCAGCCTTTTGGTGGAGTCTATCGGATTTTCCATGTATAATATGTCATCTGCAATAAGTGAAAGCTTGACTTCATCTTTGCCAGTTTGGATGCCTTTGATTTCCTTTTGTTGTCTGATTGCTGATGCTAGAACTTCCAACACTATGTTAAACAACAGCAGTGAGAGTGGACATCCCTGTAATGTTCCTGATCTCAGGGGGAAAGCTCTCAGTTTTTCCCCATTGAGGATGATATTAGCTGTGGGCTTTTCATAAATGACTTTTATGAGGTTTAAGTATGTTCCTTCTATCCTGACTTTCTCGAGGGTTTTTATTAAGAAAGGATGCTGAATTTTGTCAAAGGCCTTTTCTGCATCGATTGACAGGATCATATGGTTCTTATCTTTTCTTTTATTAATGTGATGTATCACGTTGATTGATTTGCGAATGTTGCACCAGCCCTGCATCCCAGGAATGAATCCCACTTGATCATGGTGAATAATTCTTTTTATATGCTGTTGAATTCGATTTGCTAGTGTCTTATTGAGAATTTTGGCATCCATATTCATCAGGGATATTGGCCTGTAGTTCTCTTTTTTTACTGGGTCTCTGTCTGGTTTAGGAATCAAAGTAATACTGGCTTCATAGAATGAGTCTGGAAGTTTTCCTTCCCTTTCTATTTCTTGGAATAGCTTGAGAAGGATAGGTATTATCTCTGCTTTAAACGTCTGGTAGAACTCCCCTGGGAAGCCATCTGGTCCTGGACTCTTATTTGTTGGGAGATTTTTGATAACCGATTCAATTTCTTCACTGGTTATGGGTCTGTTCAAGCTTTCTATTTCCTCCTGATTGAGTTTTGGAAGAGTGTGGGTGTTTAGAAATTTGTCCATTTCTTCCAGGTTGCCCAGTTTGTTGGCATATAATTTGTCATAGTATTCCCTGATAATTGCTTGTATTTCTTAGGGATTGATTGTAATAATTCCATTTTCATTCATGATTTTATCTGTTTGGGTCATCTCCCTTTTCTTTTTGAGAAGCCTGGCTAGAGGTTTATCAACTTTGTTTATTTTTTCAAAAACCCAACTCTTGGTTTCATTGATCTGCTCTACAGTTTTTTTAGATTCTATATTGTTTATTTCTGCTCTGATCTTTATTATTTCTCTTCTTCTGCTGGGTTTAGGCTGCCTTTGCTGTTCTGCTTCTGTTTCCTTTAGGTGTGCTGTTAGATTTTGTATTTGGGATTTTTCTTGTTTCTTGAGATAGGCCTGGATTGCAATGTATTTTCCTCTCAGGACTGCCTTCGCTGCATCCTAAAGCGTTTGGATTGTTGTATTTTCATTTTCGTTTGTTTCCATATAGTTTTTAATTTCTTCTCGAATTGCCTGGTTGACCCACTCATTCGTTAGTAGGGTGTTCTTTAACCTCCATGCTTTTGGAGGTTTTCCAGACTTTTTTCTGTGGTTGATTTCAAGCTTCAAAGCATTGTGGTCTGAAAGTATGCACGGTATGATTTCAATTCTTGTAAACTTATGAAGGGCTGTTTTGTGACCCAGTATATGATCTATCTTGGAGAATGTTCCATGTGCACTCGAGAAGAAAGTATATTCTGTTGCTTTGGGATGCAGAGTTCTAAATAGATCTGTCAAGTCCATCTGATCCAATGTCTCATTCAGGGCCCTTGTTTCTTTATTGACCGTGGGTCTAGATGATCTATCCATTTCTGTAAGTGGGGTGTTAAAGTCCCCTGCAATTACCACATTCTTATCAGTAAGGTTGCTTATGTGTATGAGTATTTGTTTTATATATTTGGGCGCTCCAGTATTCGGCGCATAGACATTTATAATTGTTAGCTCTTCCTGATGGATAGACCCTGTCACTATTATATAATGTCCTTCTTCATCTCTTGTTACAGCCTTTAATTTAAAGTCTAGTTTGTCTGATATAAGTATGGCTACTCCAGCTTTCTTTTGGCTTCCAGTAGCATGGTAGATAGTTCTCCATCCCCTCACTCTCAATCTAAAGGTGTCCTCAGGTCTAAAATGAGTCTCTTGTAGACAGCAAATAGATGGGTCTTGTTTTTTTATCCATTCTGATACCCTATGTCTTTTGGTTGGTGCATTTAATCCATTTACATTCAGTGTTATTATAGAAAGATATGGGTTTAGAGTCATTGTGATGTCTGTATGTTTTATGCTTGTAGTGACGTCTCTGGTACTTTGTCTCACAGGGTCCCCCTTAGGATCTCTTGTAGGGCTGGTTTAGTGGTGACAAATTCCTTCAGTTTTTGTTTGTTTGGGAAGACCTTTATCTCTCCTTCTATTCTAAATGACAGACTTGCTGGATAAAGGATTCTCGGCTGCATATTTTTTCTGTCTAGCACCCTGAAAATCTCGTGCCAATTCTTTCTGGCCTGCCAAGTTTCAAAAGAGAGATCAGTCACGAGTCTTATAGGTCTCCCTTTATATGTGAGGGCACGTTTACCCCTTGCTGCTTTCAGAATTTTCTCTTTATCCTTGTATTTTGCCAGTTTCACTATGATATGTCGTGCAGAAGATCGATTCAAGTTACGTCTGAAGGGAGTTCTCTGTGCCTCTTGGATTTCAATGCCTTTTTCCTTCCCCACTTCAGGGAAGTTCTCAGCTATTATTTCTTCAAGTACCCCTTCAGCACCTTTCCCTCTCTCTTCCTCCTCTGGGATACCAATTATGCGTATATTATTTCTTTTTAGTGTATCACTTAGTTCTCTAATTTTCCCCTCATACTCCTGGATTTTTTTATCTCTTTTTCTCAGCTTCCTCTTTTTCCATAACTTTATCTTCTAGTTCACCTATTCTCTCCTCTGCCTCTTCAATCCGAGCCGTGGTGGTTTCCATTTTGTTATGCATTTCGTTTAAAGCGTTTTTCAGCTCCTCGTGACTGTTCCTTAGTCCCTTGATCTCTGCAGCAAGAGATTCTCTGCTGTCAGCTATACTGATTTCAAGCCCAGTGATTAATTTTATGACTATTATTCTGAATTCACTTTCTGTTATATTATTTAAATCCTTTTTGATCAGCTCATTAGCTGTTGTTATTTCCTGGAGATTCTTCTGAGGGGAGTTCTTCCGCTTGGTCATTTTGGATAGTCCCTGGCATGGTGAGGACCTGCAGGGCACTTCCCCTGTGCTGTGGTGTATAACTGAAGTTGGTGGGCAGAGCCACAGTCAGACCTGATGTCTGCCCCCAGCCCACCGCTGGGGCCACAGTCAGACTGGTGCGTGCCTTCTCTTCCCCTCTCCTAGGGGCGGGATTCACTGTGGGGTGGGGTGGCCTGTCTGGGCTACTTGCACACTGCCAGGCTTGTGATGCTGGGGATCTGGCATCTTAGCTGGGGTGGGTAGGCAAGGCGCACAGGGGCAGGAGGGGCAGGCTTAGCTTGCTTCTCCTTAGGTGATCCACTTCAGGAGGGGCCCTGTGGCAGCAGGAGGGAGTCAGATCCGCTGCCGGAGGTTTGGCTCCGCGGAAGGGCAGAGTTGGGTGTTTGCGCGGAGCGAGCAAGTTCCCTGGCAGGAACTGGTTCTTTTGGGATTTTGGCTGGGTGATGGGCGGGGGAGATGGCGCTGGCGAGCGCCTTTGTTCCCCACCAAACTGAGCTCTGTCGTCAGGGGGCTCAGCAGCTCTCCTTCCCTTTGTCCTCCAGCCTTCCCGCTTTCTGAGCAGAGCTGTTAACTTATGACCTCCCAGCCGCTAAGTCGCGCTTGCTGTGGGAACACAGTCCGTCAGGCCCCTCCGCTTTTTGCAAGCCAGACTATGGGGCTCTGCTTGGCCGGCGAGCCGCCCCTCCGCCCCGGCTCCCTCCCACCAGTCCGTGGAGCGAGCACCGCCTCGCCGCCCTTCCTACCCTCTTCCGTGGGCCTCTCGTCTGCGCTTGGCTCCGGCGACTCCGTTCTGCTAATCCTCTGGCGGTTTTCTGGGTTCTTTAGGCAGGTGTAGGTGGAATCTAAGTGATCAGCAGGACGCTTGGTGAGCCCAGCGTCCTCCTACGCCACCATCTTCCCTCTCCCTCACTAGAGCAATTTTTAATTTCTTGTTTTTCCTCCTTGATAAACTTGATAAGCTTACATCTATATATATTCAGTAAGAATATTCTCAAATGATTGACTCCTTTATTCATTTCAATTCACATTGTTAATAGCAATGCACAGTTCAACATAGTTTCAGCCAGGGCTTTTGTTTAATTACACCATGTTCTCTTCACCTGAACTTCATAGTTAGGAAAATTTGCAGCAAGATACTTTCTGTAAATCAGCTAAACCTCCAAATTATGAGGCCGGCAGAGACCTTAGAAATCAGCAAAGCCAGTCTTGCCATTTATAGTTGAAGAAACAGAAACCGAGATTGGTGCTGGCACAACTTGGGGTCACCCAGCTGGACAGTGACCCTTCACTCAGGTTCTTGACTGTACAGCCACTTCTTCTGGGGCCCCACTTCTCAGCCACGGTCATCTGAGAGCTGAAACACTGAGTCTTCTAATCCCCAGTTTGTAGTCTTTGTCTATCCTAAGAAGTGTGTTGTAAGCATAAAATTCCCACTGATTCTTTGATTATTCTTTCTAGCTCCATCGCAGCTCAATTTGTAGTAAGAACTGACAAATTGATAAGCCCCATAAATCAATTCCCTTTCAAGAACCTAGAATAAGCTCAAGTCGTTTTATAACACAGAAGCTACGTGTTTTCTCCATTTTCAAATGAACTAGACTTTGCCTTTAGCAGGCTGGTCTCCAGAACGAATACCTGTGGAAGAAATATGATTGCACAGAGCCACAGCATCATTCATCTAAAATATCTTTTGCTTGTTTTTCTTACCAGGTATTTGTATGCCCTTGGACAGAAGGTCTGGAAAAGATGGAAAAAACGTTACTTTGTTCTTGTTCAGGTTAGTAAGTTTTTTTTCCTGTTACACAACCGGTCTAAGAGCAGTGCTCAAACTTTCGTTTGGTGGGTTATGTCTATAGGTATTCACTGTTAGAAATTAAAACTGAAACTTTTAAGTATTTCATTTTAAAATAAAAGTAGTGAATTTCTTTACATGCCCACACAAGTAACATTTTTATGTAAAATAACTTTTGAACCAAACAATTTAGGGAAATGAGTAATATTATTCCAGGTTTTCACACATCTCTTTAATGTCTAGCTTAATAGAATGCAGCTATATTTTCATATCAGGTTCTACATTCAATCTGTTGTAATATCAGATGAAATTTAGCCTCTGGAAAATTCCACTGTACACACAGAGAATAGCTGTGAGAAATGCAGATGATGTCTGAATATTACAGTTTTGACCTCACAGATTCCCTGAAAAGATCTTAAAGTTCTCCAGGATTGCAAAACCACACCTTGGGAACCACTGCATCATTCTGATATTTTATAGATAAACCATAATACTTAGAAGCTTCCATTTTTACATAAATAGGACATTTTTTTATCACTTATTCACATAACGGTAGCTTTAAATTTCCAGGACTGGTAGATATGTTTGTAATAGGATTCTGAATATTATTGGATTATTGGAATATATGTTCTGGCTGACTCTTCCTTGTTTTGTTAGTTTTTAATCATGGATAACCTTTACTCCTAGAATATACTCATTAAATTAAATTTACATTAAAGAATAACTTCTAAATAGTAGTCATTCCATTCTGTGATGAATCCAAGCTATTTTGTTCCCAGTGGTTCTATAGAAAAAAATGTTCTTGGTGGTATTAACGTAAAACAGTCTCTAAACTCTTGTCGATTCTTACCCACACATTAAGCAAATTTAAATGGACTAGATCAGAATAACATGGTGAAATGCCAAGGAAGGAAAACTGTCATTTTTCTGTCTTCCATAAGTAAGGTTATCTATCCGCTTTTGGATGTGCCACAATGGCATGGTAACTTCATGAAAAGTGTAAAAATTCAGTCAAAACTAGTTTTATCTATGTGGAAGATAGCCAGCCTATTTGGTTAAAATGTAGCATTTTCTCATGTGATTAGAACGAATATTTGGCCAGCTGCTTTAACAAAAGATGCATATATGTGTGCACAGCATACGTTGGCAGTCCTGATATAAATAGATTGAGTAAGGGGCTCCTGTTTGGAGTTGAGTGATCTGCCCTCCAAAAACCATACCCATAAAATGTCTTCTTTGGTTTCCAGGTTTAATTTCTTTCAATTGGCACAAGCATTTAAATGCATTTACCAAGCAGTTTTAATGCAGATCTTTCTGGACATTTGATTTTATTGCTATTTACAGATGTCTCACATCTAATGTGACAAGTTTACATTAGCGACTTGTCTTTATCAAATCTTTCTAAATCACTCAAGTGATTTTTCATAGTAGCTGCTTTTTCATAGTCATACTCAGTGCATTTAGGTAGAATCTTAATTCCATATTTTTAATAGCTGATGTGACTGGCACAAACCTAGCTGACTCTTAATTAGCATGAACTTTTACTTATTAATTATTATGTTTTTTATTTTTACCTTTTTAAAAAAAACTTTATTTTTTAGAACAGTTTTAGGCTCACAACAAAACTGAGAGAAGATACAAAGATTTTCCATATATCCCCTGTCTTCACATATGCCATGGCCTCCCATTATCAACATCATGTGATACATTTGTTACCAAGGATGAATCAACATTGACACATCATAATCATCCAATGTCCATTATTTACAGTATGGTTCACTCTTAGTGTTATATATTATACGTGTTTGGACAAATGTATAATAACATATATCCACCATTAAATGTCGTACAGAGTATTTTCACTGCGCTAATAATCCTATGTTCTCTGCCCATGAATCCCTTCTCTCCCCCATGGCAACCACTGATCTTTTTATGGTCTCCATAGTTTTGCGTTTTCTAGAATGTCATATAATTGGAATCATACCCCATGTAGCCTTTTCAGATTGGTTTATTTCACTTAATAATTTCAATTTCCTCCATGTCTTTACATAGCTTGATAACTCATTTCTTTTTAGCATTACGTATTCCATTGGCTGGGGGTGACTGGGTGGCTCAGTCGGTTAGCATCCGACTTGTGATCTCTGGGTTATAATTTCAAGCCCCACATTGAGTTCCATGCTGGGTGTGGAACTGACTTAAAAAAAAAACACACACACACATTGTCTGGATGAATCATAGTTTATTCATTCATTCACCTATTGAAGGCCATCTTAGTTGCTTGTAAGTTTTGTCAACTATGTTTAAAGTTGCTGTAAACAGTCCTGGGCAGTGTAGACATAAGTTTTTCAATTCCTTTGGGTAAATACCAAAGAATGCAATTGCTGGATGTTTTAAAGAATGAGTCAGAGAATGTTCATTAGTTTGGAGATCTGGTTAAGTGACAAGCTAAGAGAGTTTCTGTTATATTGATCATATGAAAATTGGCTTTATTATTTATTAGATCAGTCTTGAGAGATCAGATGATTGCCTCATGCTTTTGGCCAGGTAAAGTTTTAGGTAATCCTTTTCTGCATACTGTATTTTCTAGCATATGATCGCAAGAATCAAAAGTTACAGAACAAACGTATACTTTGATCACCCTATAAAAGAGTTTAGAAATGAAAGAAAGAATTAGAATACTTTGAGATCATTTGAGGAACATTAACCGTGTCTTTGGGAAGCTAGAGAATTGGCTCAGTAACAAAAATAAGTTTGACATTTTCAAAGGCAAAATTTAAGCCCATAATTAAAATTTAATTTAAAGCCATATACTCCATAATTGGAATTTAGAAAAAAACATCACCAGACAATAATGAATTCAGATTTATTCTACCTGAGGTACCTTCTTAAAATCTGAAGTCCTATTTAAGCCTTATAATTTTGCACAAATATATGTATACACATGCATTCATACAGAGAATTCCATGCCCACATGCATTGAAATAAACATGCCAGTACACTGGCAACTTGTTCGAGTTTTAAATACAATTGAATCTTCCTTTCAATTCCAAACGTAATGGGAAGACAAATTGAATGCGCACATTTCCAAATCAAGATGGATGTGTATGGAGATTCAGTGAGAGTGGCCAATTGGGAGGAACTGGGTAGTTTTTATTAGTATTTTTAAAGATAGCTCTCATTCTCTTGGCATGCAGCCTGTAGGTTCATACCTGCAGGCTGCATTATTGAAAGGTGAAGGAGTCATTTTTCTAGGGAGGACACTGTGCCCCTGCTGTGTCCACTGCTGCCATCGGCAGGATGGTGCTTTGGCGATAATGTGAATCTCATCACCACTTGTGAGTGTGTATTATATGAGTGATATAGCTGGAGATACAGCCATCAGCTCAAGAATTTGTACTCATAAAAATTGATCGCGAGACTGGTTTGGCCAGCTGCAAAGTCATTGTTCAAAGTGAACACTCGAGGGGCTGCTGAGGTGAAAAGACTTTCACATCAACATTTAAAGCAGAGTCCAAAATGGGAAAATAAATTATTTGTTAATATGGGGTGCTTTTCTAGCTTCTAAGTAAGATTCTAAGTAAGTAAGATTTGGTCTCCATTTAGATTCTGAAGTCAGTATAATAACTGTGTTAAATAGATTTTCATGTTTCTTAAGAGGCTGCTTTTTTTTTTTCAATGAATGAATGAAAGTAAATGTTGATTCAAGCCAAACTGAAAGAACAGTTGATTTTGAAGAATATGTTTGAAATCTTATCAAAATTAAACTTATGTTTCTTACTCATTTTTCTTATACTTCTTCAGTGTTTTACTATTTGATTTGGAGTATATCATTATTGTGAAGAACTTATGACACTAATACATTTTTGTTCATTATAGTCCAACCATTTAATAGTCTTAAAATTCTCTAAGATTTAATCAAAAGGAATTATTTCATAATTCTGTGTTCTGCTAATGCCTATTCAAATAACTGTCCCCATGTAGTGCATATTCTGTAATCCAGATATTTCTGAAGCACTCTCACCTACTACTGTAGGTATTGCTGTATTTATTCTAATACTTATTAAGCAATAGTAACAGGCATTTATGCAATGCACTTTTTAACACAGAATGAGGTATGTTTGAGGGATAGGTGTTATGATCCCTGTTGTACAGATACAACTGATACACAAAGGGGTTATGTTATTTACCTGGAATTGGAAAGTTAGTATGTGATAGAGTCAAGCATTCAAATCCACATATAGTCTAGAGAGTAGACTTTTATTTTCTCTGTCATCGTGCTATGATTAAATGGATGCACACAAGTACAGTTGATGTGAAGACAAATAGATATAGGAATAATCTCTGTGGATCATTCATTTCATGAGGTGCAGAGCATTTTTACTAGAAACGGCTAGTGATAGCATAGTGTCGTGCTCATGAAGGGCACTTATTGTGTGACATCACTGGAAACTGACATCAGTGTTGTGTTGACTCTGTATCAAAGTGTTCACTGCTTGTTGTCAGTGTGCCAGAATCATGACTTGAAGTTCTGCAAACAACAGCAGGCTATCAAGACATAATGTTAATTACATGCACATCAGCTGAGTTGGCACAGGATGTAAACAGTCATCCATGTCACTGAGTGATCTGTACATGCTACAAACATGCGAGAAGCACTCTGTTTAGTGAGATGCCATCAAAATCTGCTTTAGACTTTAAAGAAGTGACTGCCCTAGTGTCTTGCTATCTGAAATCTTCAGCACACATGGAAATCCACTGCAGCAGGCTACTGTCACATATCAGAGAAGGCCACTACTGGATGAAACGCTATGGTCTAGATTTAGTCTGAGGTCATCAGCTATGTTGGCTTGTAGTAATATGAAGTGGACAAATACACTGTTGAAAGATGCAGAAAATCATGGGATAGTAGCTCTCTAGCTTTATGTTTTAAATTAAAATTTACAAACCCAGGGCACGTACAGTGTAGGATGAAATCAAATCATACAAAAGTACTTATGGAGAAAATGAAGTGCCTTTATCAACAACACCCCTACCACCATTGCCACATTATTCCATTCTCCTTTTTAGAGGACCATTGCCAAGTAACCATTGCCAGTAGAGTGACCTTTTTTTTCTTTAATTTTTTTTAATGTTTATTTTTGAGAGACAGAGACAGAGCGTGAGTGGGGGAGGGGCAGAGAGAGAGAGAGAGACATAGAATCTGAAGCAGGCTCCAGGCTCTGAGCTGTAGACACAGAGCCCGACACGGGGCTTGAACCCATGAACCCCGAAATCATGACCTAAGCTGAAGTCAGATGCTTCACTGACTGAGCCACCCAGGGACCCCAGTAGAGTGGCCTCCTAAACTTCTACCAGTGTGTGTATGTGTGTGTATGTGTGCACACACACCTATCTTAATGGAATTATTCCATATACTGTGTGTGCATTGTTTTGATCCCCTTTACAAAATATTACAAGTTGCCATATTGGTATATAAAAATCCACTTTATTCTTTTGACCAGATGATTGGATCCCATAGTACGGATAACATAATCTATGTAACAGTTCCCCTTTTCTGGACATTTAAGTTCCTCTTTTTTTAATGAGCAGTGGTACAAGCAGCATATGTACAGTTTTTACATATTAAGTTTTGTGTGTATGTGGGCATATTCTTGTAGAAATGAAATTACTGGGCCAAAGGGCTTGGATACCTATAAGAAAAAGTAAGATTATAAACCTTTAGATGACTCATGAGTACTTAGTCACCAGAACTTCAGCTTGTTTTTTCATTTATTATTTTTTATAGTTAATAAATAGTCCTTATATGTCAAGTAGCATATGTTATTTTGTCTTTCAAATTGCACACCTGTAATATGAAAGAAAATGGAAAATTCTATTGACTTGGGGGCTTATTTGGAACAAAATGTTAGAGGATAAGAAATTTTTTCTTAGGTTTTATTTTTTAAGATAACTTTTGCTTTGTGATCAATTGAGTTTTCCATAGCAAAAAGAATAGTCATTTGATATGATTTACCCTTGGATATTAACTAACAATGCATTTACTCTTCAAAATAGTTCTAAAATATGAACTATTATGTGATCGTTTACCTGTATCTCAAGAGCTAAAATTATAAAAGACAAGGTGGAGTGAACATTAGGCTGGATTTAGTAAGGAGAATCTCATATGGGTTAGGTGGTGATCTCAATGCAAAACTGCCTCTTTTATATAGCCCCTGTGTTCCCTTAAAATGTTTGTTGTTATTTAGATTCCAAGGAAATGTCGGATTCCTCTTATTGTATAGCTCATACCTGCAAAAAAGCGCAAAGGACCTAGGAATGAGGATTGTCTGATGTTGTAAAGTCAGCATTAAATATTGGTGGGCTATTTTTTTTTGAAAATGGCTTTACAAGTGTCCACTTTTAAATGTTGTGTGTACGTATAGCTTATGTGTATATTTACGTGCATGTACAGTATATCTTTACGTATACGTGTACAGCGTGCTTGCCACGTAGTAAAGACTCAGTGAAGATTGAAGTGAATATAGCCTGTCCTTTAACTTAGGCTTCTTCTCAGACCTTTATGTGGACCATAAAATTGGCTTACATTTGGGCATACGTGACAAAACCTAGGTGTCATGTTTGATCTGCAGCCCACACAGTGCCCCACTTACTTCCAGTCCTCCCCGTTTTCTCTGCTGCTGTACTAGCCGAAACCACTGTCCCCTTCCTACAGACTCCCACAGCATTATCCCAGCTGCTTCACCGCCATTCTCCTCACAACCTATTGCTTGCATTGTCCAAATAATCTATTTGAGGCTTAACTCCGATTCTGCTACTTCTCGCTGCTTAAATGGTTCTATGGCTTCCCATTACACTTAGAATTACCCCGACCACGACCTGGGGAAGATGCTACAGAATCTGTCACTAACTTCGTCTTCGGGGAGTCTTTCCCGGTCACACTGAGCAGCACTTCAACTTGCAAGGTTCTGCCCCCAGATAAATTACAGTGCCAAGAATTGTAGTATTGCACCTCACTGTCACTAGCCTCCCTCTCCAAACATATCTCAAATAAATACGTAACATGGGTTTAGTTTTTAGTGTGTGATTATGAAGATATGCCTTGAATTAAGTCCCCTGCCTTTCTTCCATCTATGGTTGTTCGGCGACTCATAAATATCTCTGTAGAAATTCTGAACATTCTATTGCTTTCATTTCTCCGTGTCTGGCTCATTCTATCCTTTCAAGGGTCGGGTCAGATATCATCTCAAATGGGCCTCTTCTGCTCACCCAATCTAAAAGTACCTCTCAACTCACTCCCTGTCCCAGTACCTTATTTTATATTTTTTCAGAGCATATTCCTAATCAGAATGATCTTTTTATTTAAATTGTCTTTGTATTATTTCTTTACCCCTTCTAGAATATATGCTCCATGAAAATAAGGGTCTTGTATTTCTTATAGTCTACTGTGAGTAGAAACTATATGTTAAATTAATATATGTGTGTCACTCTCAGCAGTGTAAAAAGACCGTCTTTCCCCTCTTTAGTTTATACACTGATTGCTAAATCTCTTTTATGCCATTTGGTCAAGGCAATAAATATATATTCCCTTCAAATCCATCATGGTCTTGAAGAAGATATATTCCTTTTCCTTGATTAAATTAAGCTGTGGGATTTTTTTTTTTTTTTTTTTTTTTTTAATAACTCTAGCAGCACCTTTGGCCTCTGCCAAGAACGTTTCCAGCTAAGGATTTTTTAAGCCTTAATCTTTACTGAAATTAGATGGTGGCAGTTGCTAAGCTGCCAGCTGTTAACATGATCTCTGCAGTAGGAATACAACATGCGAACCTGAATGCTGTGGTCTCTAAAAACTCATAGTTAGCCCTTGCACATGTGGACACAGGTGTTGAACAGGTTGGCAATTGAAAATGAAATGGGAGGATTCCCAGAGCAGATGCAGATTTTACCTTGTGGGACCTCAGCCACCTAAGTTAAGGTGCCCTGTCAAAGGTAATGATGCCAAAACCTGATTTAATGCTGTCCTCAGATTAAAGTCTGCTTATATCCCCCAATTCTCAATAAATCCATTCTTTATGGAGTTAAGAGTGGATTGGGTTAAGTATATGAATGTTTATCATTGCTGTGTCTTTCCACCAAAAGGATTTTCAGTTGCAGTGTAGTATATTATACAAGCTTTGTTCAGTAATGTACAAGTAAGCTTTTAAGTGAAAATAAATACTAGGTCAGACCACCTGTTTTTATCTAATTCCCTGGCATGTGGTGATGGGGCAGAGTGCAGGCTGCAAAATCTCTAGCTTGGGAGTGCAGGGAGCAGGGTGACCCCCTTGGTCCCATCGCTCCTTTTAGCCACATGTTTTGACTATTAGTGCCACTTCTTTCAGAGGGCAGCTTCTCCCCGTGACCCTTAATTTGGATCTTGGCTGGCAAGCCAGTAGCTACAAGGTGTTACCACCATTCAGAAGGATTCACTAACATATACGTTGCGGCCTCATTGTAGGGTTTGTTTGCCTCAGGAATGCGATTTCACATGACTTTGCAAAAGAGATGGGTAAAGTAAAAGCTCTTGGGGTTAGTCAAGGAATCCAAAGAAGCTCAAAATGCCACATCATTTTATGGACCTAGAACCAGGAGCCAGTGACTTAAAAGGATGGTGTTCATAGTTAGTTGCTTCTGGAGCCCATGTATTCGAAATTCAAACCGTACTTTGTTCAGTTGTCTCCTGGGTCAGGTTTCCTCATTCTTAGCAGTAGCTTTGTCAGTCTGTGGTGTTGTGTTCCTGTTCCATCTGTACTCTCCGTTAAAACCCTCGGCCCAGTTACCTGTGACAGAGTCTGGGTCTTTTGAGTGACTTTTGAGATGTGAAAATATTAAAGGTACGAAGTAAAATAAAACAAATGTTTAATACCTTATCATTTAAATCCCCATGGCTTTAGAAATTAGGTGATTCCCCTGAGGTTGTGAAGGGGTTTGTTTTTTAGGCTTTAGAATTTCTAAAGATCTTGAATGTGCTTCTCCCAATTTTATATATCTATCATGTTAAATAATTATTTAGAGCTAGCTAGAAATACAACACTAGAAATAAAGCCTAGAATAGCAACTGAAACTGTATTTCAAGTTATATAAAGAAAGAGCACTGATCTAAGCTTTTCACACCGTGTGTAATAAAACAAGCCCTTTGGGTAATTTTGAAGACTAGATCTTAAATGGCAAGCAAACTTTTAGCATTTTAGGTGGGTTACACATATCAAGTCTACGTTCTTTATTTTTATTTTTAATGTTGGTTTATTATTGAGAAAGACAAAGTGTGAGCAGGGGAGGGACAGAGACGGGGAGATACAGAATCCAAAGCAGTCTCCAGGCTCTGAGTTGCCAGCACAGAGCCCGACGTAGGGCTTGAACTTACCAGCCGTGAGATCATGATCTGAAGTTGGACGCTTACCTGACTGAGCAACCCATGTGCCCCTAGTCTGGTTTCTTTAAGGCATGACCACATGAACTTGATATATGTCTCAGAGATCTTTAGAGATGAAACCTTTTTAAAAAGATGAATAATTTTAAAAACCTACATTAAAATCTATAGCCATGATACTATCCATTAGAAATAAAAGGGATACTAGCTAAAACTACATTTATAGGCATCTCTATCTTCTCTTTCTCAGGTTGTTGTTCATTTACATATCCATTCAGCAAGTACTTTAAACATTGTCCACTGTGTTCTTAATGGGAAAGAAACAACCTGGGGAGAGAGGGAGGGAGACAGGGAGGAAGCCAAGCGAGGCTGGGAAACAAGCCGAGACAGCAAAGCCAACAGCCCTCCCATCATTCACAGCAGAGAAGCATATGGCCTCACAATCAGTTCAGTCCCCAAATCAGCCAGGTGCCTCCCCTGTGTTAGAACAACGAAGCACATCTCCAACCCCCAATGAAATGATCCTTGGAATACACAAAGGAAGAGAGTTGAGAGAAGGAAGATGGTTTCCTGACAGCTGGGTTTGGTTGTTTGGGAGACTGCTGCTCCACAGGCAAGCCAGTGCCAGTGCTCCACATCAGTTACCTCTGATTGTCTGAGAAACCCTGTGGCACGCATTATCGTGGTCTCTTTTACAGAAAATCAGACTGAGGTATAGAAGAGTTAAAATGATTTTCCCAAGGTCATGTCAAAGATGAGTTGGAAAGAATAAGTAACTGAGGAGGAATGAAAGTGTGACTTTCATTTTGCAATAACAGACTCGTGTTAAACTGGCCTGTGAAGGGGACTTCACTTCCATTTGAAATACAGTAAAACCTTGGATTGAGAGCACAATTCATTCCGGAAACATGCTTGTAACCCAAAGCACTTGTATATCAAAGCGCATTTCCTCATAAGAAATAATGGAAACTCAGATGATTCACTCCACAAACCCAAATATTCACATAAAAATGATTATGATGCTGTAATATAATACAAAACAATAAAATGCACAATATAAAGAAAAACAAATTAACCTGCACTTACCTTTGAACACCCTTGTGGCTGGTGTGAGGGAAAGGAGAGAGGAGGGTTATTGTGTAGGACAACTTTCACTATCACTAAGGGAATCACTTCTATCTATTGGCTCAATGGAATCTTGTTCTTTAAGTGCAGATTTAACAAGGAACTTATCCAATGATACTTGCTTTTGCCTCCTTTTAAGGATTTCGCAGATATGGGACATTGCATTGTTAAACAGATTTATCATTCTCGCACTGCTACCGCCTTCTGGGGGTTGTACTTTTCTACAAAGTTTGCCACATTTTACACACCTCCTTAATCTCTTTGAAGCGAGGGGTTCCTCTGCCTTTATCTCCTTCTCCTCTGTAGATGATATGCAGATGTTAGACTTCTTATAAAATCTTGCAATTTCAGCCACTTGCATACCTCACTCACACTTCTCGATGATTTCCTTCTTAACATCCACCGTAATCATCATCTTATTGCCTTTCTTTTCAACTTTTTCTGCATGGGGGCCATTGTATAAGCTCACACGATGTTGACTACAGTACAGTATTAATAAACTCTTGTAATATACTGTACTTAACGTAACTGGCAATAAGGTAACAGAAGAAAGAGTCTTTATTTACAGGCAGCCTGACCTAGAATGAAGCAAAGCATTCCTAAGCTTACTCTTGTATGGAAAAGCAAAGGACTATCCATAAATGCTTTGAAGTGACAAAAATACACCAGTGCCAGTTGTGGGCACCTTCCAGTGTTCTGAAAAATCACTGATTTCTGCCAAACACTGTGGCCTGAGCCCAAGCATCTGAGCATGGGAGACGATCACCCACAGTCCTGCACAGAGAGAGAGAGAGAGAGAGAGAGAGAGAGAGAGAGAACAACCCTTTAACAAGTTAAAATTTACTAGAAATGTTTGCTCGTCCTGCAGAACACTTGTAGAACAATCTGTTGGCAATCCAAATTTAATGTACCTTAATATGATTATCTTTAGAGAGCTCTTTTCTGGCCAAATTATCAAAAATATACCCCTTTAACTATCATTCTCTTTACTCTGCTTTTTTTTTTCTTGGAGACAATTCACGACTCAAAATTGTTTTAGATATCTCTTTGTTTATTTGTGATTGAGTCTTCTCCGTTCTCTCTGTGTGAGATTGATTTCATTTTTCTAATTTTTTCTCTGATTCTGATGCTGGGGGATTTGTTGTAATCCTCAAGAACTAGAAATATTCACTCTAGATGCTCAGTGAATATTTGTTGAATGAATAAGAGAGTGTGAAATACCCATAAGAATGGAAGAAGATATGAAAATTATAAATGCACATGAAGCAAAAGTCAGTTATTTACCATTCTGATTAGTAGGCAAGGAAACACTAACTCCCAGATCTGTAAAAAATACCAAAGAAGGACAAAATACAGCTTTCTAAAAGACCAGATTACATTCACATTAGTCTTCAAACTGTTGCGTTAATATATTGTCCCTTAAAATAATTTTGTGCAACTTCTAGATCATTATAACTTTTCACCATAAATTAGTTGCAGTGGATATAGTTTCTAACATAAAACCGTTTATTAATTGTAAGCATGCCTAGTAGAATCTAAATGCTGTTGTGAATCTATATCTACCTGTAACCATGGAAAATTGAATATCAGTAGCTTTTTTCCCCTCGAGTTCTTATTTCCATGGCTCTTTCCCAACAGAAATTTACTCTTGGGAAATAAATATTATGTTTTAGAATCCTATCTGATCACTGTATCATGCTTCTCTGCAATTAAAGAGTCTACAAAATTGGAATTAAAAAAAAATTCCTGTGAAGTCCTAACCACTGGTGTCTTAGAATGTGACTTAGTTGGAAATAGTGTTGTAATTAGGATGAGGTCATAGTGTAAAAGAGGGGGGGCTCTAAGCCAGGATGACTGGTGTCCTCGTAAAGAAGAAGGTGTTTGGGAGTAGTCCTGCACACAGGGAGAGCGTCACGGATAGGTGAAAGCAGAGGTGGAGATGATAGTTCTACAAACTAAGATATGCCAAAAATTGCTAGTAAACCACTAGAAGTGATGGGAGAGACCCAGGATAGATGGTCCCTCACAGCCCTCAGAAAGAACCAACCTTGATTTTAAACTTCTCGCCTCCAGAACAGGGAGACAATAAATTTCTGTTTATGCCACATAAACAAACTTTAGCAGAGAACAGATTGCTAACACATGCAAAAAAATAACATGGGAAAGACAAAAAGCGGCTTTCACTAAAAATAGCTCCATCATTACATCTTTTTTAAATATTTTGTTTTGAGAGAGAAAGAAAGCACATTGCATGAGCAGGGGAGGTACAGAAGGAGAGACTCCCAGGCAGGCTCCATGCCCAGTGCAGAGCCAGATGCTGGGCTTGATCCCACGACCATGAGATCATGACCTGAGCTGAAATCAAGAGTCAGATGCTCAACTGACTGAGCCACCCAGGTGCCCCCATCATTACATCTTTATATACTAAACACCCAGATTTATTTCCCCTTCTCCCTCTGTTTGAACAAACCAAGTTAGTTAAACTACCTCACCTGAATAAAATTAAGACTTTGAAAAGGAGAAAGCAAACTGTTATAAACAAAAGGCTTTCAGTATTAAAAATTATTTTATGTTGATGTACATTTGCAATGATAAGTAGCAGAAAACTGATAAAAGCATATAAATATATGACAAAATTTAAAGGACAATTATTAAACATAAAGTTTATTGGAAATGCCCATCTTAATGAGCTGGATATGGCTTCCCTTCCCAATTTATCTGTAAATGAGTATTTTTCTAAAATAAGAAAAGGTTTCAGACTGACTCCTTGTTTATAGTGTTTGAGATATAAGCATGAATGAACTCGGCTCACCTAAGTAGGTTTATGGAAATGGTTTTGTCACATCACTCAGTTTCTCAACCGGTGTGTGTGTGTGTAAGTTCCTAAATTAGATTCCCCCAGCACATAGTGATATATCATAAAAAAATATTTTTAATATTCTGTCATCTTATAACTAAATTAGTTCCTTTCATAACTTTGCCAAAAGCAAAAAATGCAAAAGCCATCTAATTTTCAAATACTTTGTTTTGCCTCTGAATGTAGAGCACCACAGCACTGCAGCTGGAAAAATTCCTATGCACATCTCACTACATAAATGCCTGCTAGAAAATGAAAATTGGGTTAGAGAGAGCTGTTCATTTCTACTTCTCTCCAGCTTGAGTTTGAAGAGGTAAATCCTCCTGTCAGTTCTCTAGTAGGAGATGAAGGGGAATCAATGAGGATTTCCTGTCATTTGCCGAAATCAGACCTTGCAAGATCACTGTTTGTTTGAGGATGGAGAAAGGGGCAGGGTAGTGTGGAGACCTATGGAGACCTATCAAAGGATTCTGTAATATTAAAATCAAATATACTGATTTTGTTTAATTTATAAGAAACATGGACACTATTGAAAAGTGAAAATGAGAGTTGGCTGAGATTAATAAAAGAGCTCTAAAAAATAAGGCAAAAAACAAGTTGATGTCCACATTTTAGGTAATGTACAGAATGAACACGACATAGATGAAATCAGTAATATGGAAGACCAGAGAAGCTTCAAAAGTGTGAAGTCAAAACCCTACCTACCTATACTAAGGAAAGAAAGCAAATACTCAGTATGACCAAAATCTGCTTATCTAAATGGGAAGAGAGCACAGATAAAACAGAAGTAGTGATAAGAGCAATGGTGAAAATAAAAATAAAAGGAACATTTTCTGATATTTCAAAGAAATTAGTCTGCAGAAATACAGACTTCCCACATTTCAGGAAATTTAGTGAGAGGAAGGTATTTTCGATTTCTTCTAAAACATTTTTTCAATTAAAAATGTGTGTTGAGTGTTACACTCAAATACAGAAATTAGTAGAGTTAGATCTACAGAGAATTAATGGAAAATTGACTTGAGAATTTGGTATACATCCAAGATCTGTAAGTCACCTTCCTGAAAATATATAAAGAGGAGCTCCTGGTATTTGAGATGAAGGAGTATAGTTTCTCGGGAATAGGAAACTTAAAATAGAAAAGAATTAAAGAGTAATGATAGAAAATATAGCTGAATCTCTATTAATGTTATAAAATACTTTGAGCCCAACACTTGTAAACATGAGGATTGTTCCTGAACAAGTTGTGGATGTATGAAGTAATTATAACAAGATGTGAAACATAAACTCAAAGTTAATGAATACAGTAATAAAAACAGGCTGTACTCCTCAAGTTATGTAAGAAACAATCAGAAATTAGTTTATATTTTCAATAGAGAAAATATGGGGTCAACTCTGTCCTTGAAAAGTTTTAAAGTCTACAAATTAGGATGCCTAGAAAACTTTAGTAAACATAAAACAGAAGACAGCAGGGGCGCCTGGGTGGCGCAGTCGGTTAAGCGTCCGACTTCAGCCAGGTCACGATCTCACGGTCCGTGAGTTCGAGCCCCGCGTCAGGCTCTGGGCTGATGGCTCGGAGCCTGGAGCCTGTTTCCGATTCTGTGTCTCCCTCTCTCTCGGCCCCTCCCCCGTTCATGCTCTGTCTCTCTCTGTCCCAAAAATAAATAAACGTTGAAAAAAAAAATTAAAAAAAAAAAAACAAGGCAGCAATAGGCATGTGGTAAATAGAAGTTTTAGGAGTCAGATTCTCAGAATGGGATTAAAAAACAAAATCCATATGTATGGTGACTTTCCAGGATACACCACAAAAAAAAAAAAAAAAACAGTAAGAACAGAGAGAGAAAGCGTGACAATATTTAGACCAAGGAAACTTTAAGAGCAGTATTAAACACATCAAAGGGTTATAATTTTATATTCATTAAAGATATCATCAACAATTAGTATAAAACAAATAATGGTTGTTAAAATGTCAATACTAGCCAAAGCAATTTACACATTAAATACAATTCTAATCAAAATAGCACCGGCATTCTTCACAGAGCTAGAATAAACCCAAAATTTGTATGGAACTGCAAAAGACCCCATATATAGCCCAAGAAATGTTGAAAAAGAAAACTAACGCTGAAGGCATTCCAATCCCAGACTTTAGCCTATATTACAAAGCTGTAATCATCAAGACAGCATGGTATTGGCACAAAAACAGACACATAGACCAATGGGATAGAATAGAGAACCCAGAAATAAACCGACAGATGTATGGCCAACAAATCTTTGACAAAGCAGGAAAGCGTATCCAAAGGAAAAAAAGACAGTCTCTTAAGCAAATGGTGCGGGGAGAAATGGACAGCGACATGCAGAAGAATGAAACTGGACCACTTTCTTACACCATACACAAAAATAAATCCAAAAGGGATGAAAGACCTAAATGTGAGACAGGAAACCATCAAAATCCTACAGGAGAAAACAGGCAGCAACCTCTTTGACCTCAGCCGCAGCAACTTCTTGACATGTCGTAAGAGGCAAGGGAAAGAAAAGCAAAAATGAACTATTATGACCTCATCAAGATAAAAAGCTTCTGCACAGCAAAGGAAACAGTCAACAAAACTAAAAGGCAACCTACAGAATGGGAAAAGATATTTGCAAATAACATATCAGGTAAAGGATTAGTATCAAAAATCTATCAAGAACTTACCAAACTCAATACGTGAAAAACAATCCAGTGAAGAGATGGGCAAAAGACATGAATTGACACTTTTCCAAAGAAATCCATATGACAAACAGAGGCATAAAGAGATGCTCAATATCGCTCATCATCAGTGCAATACAAATCAAAACCATATTGAGATACTACCTCACACCTGTCAGAGTGGCTAAAATTAACAACTCAGGAAACAACAGATATTGGCAAGGATGTGGAGAAAGGAGAACCCTCTTGCACTATTAGTGGGAATGCAAACTGGTGCAGCTGCTCTGGAAAACTGTGGAGGTTCCTCAAAAAATTAAAAATAGAACTACCCTACAACCCAGCAGTAGCACTTCTGGGAATTTATCCAGAGGATACAGGAGTGCTGATTCATAGGGGCATATGCACCCCAATGTTTATAGCAGCGCTATCAACAATAGCCAAATTATGGAAAGAGCCCAAATGTCCATCAACTGATAAATGGATAAAGAAGATGTCACATATATTTATTTATATTATGTTATGTTATACTATATATATGTATATGTATATATATAATGGAATAGTACTTGGCAATGAAAAAGAAATCTTTCCATTTGTGGATGAAACTAAAGGGTATTATGCTAAGTGAAGTAAGTCAGTCAGAGAAAGACAGATCTCACATGATTTCACTCATATGTGGCACTTGAGAAATTTAACAGAAGACCATAGGGGAAGGGAAAGAAAAATAAGTTATAAACAGAGAAGGAAGCAAACTATAGGAGACTCTTAAATACAGAGAACAAACTAGGGTTAATGGGGGTGAAAGGTTGGGGGGGGGGGGTGGGATGAGCACTGGATGTTGTATGTAAGTGATGAATCTTGGGAATTTACTCCTGAAGCCAAGACTGCACTGTATGTTAGCTAACTTGACAATCAATTAAAAGTAAAATAAAAGGCAAAACAAATGAAACAAATGATGTATTGAATATGTACCTGAAGAAGATAATAAAAGAATAATGCATAATGCCTCAAATTACTTGCTATTCAATTTCTTTCTCATAACCTTAGTAGTCTTAGTAGTCTTTTATTATAGATTCTTACATATAACTGTATATTTTATAGCTATCTTAAATGATAATGTTACCATAGAATATATGAGGTAATTGGCTTATGTGGGAAAACAGGATAAGCTTTAGAATGCCAATTATAAAATAAGGTGGTATATTAGAAGGAGTACTAACTGTATCTGAGGAGAGTTATGTTTCTAGACTCAAGATGACATTTTCGTTCTGAGTGACCTTGGGAAAGTCAGTTTGCTCTTCTGTGAACTCTGGAGTAGAGATCATTATCTCCAGGGCCCTGAACCCCGATCCCCCAATACTAGTATGTCCTATGGAATAATCTTATTTTTTCTTTTCATTGAAGCTTAACTCTGGGTTTTAATTATTAGTGATTTAGTGAGACCTGAGTCCTCTAGATATCATAGTCTCTAGTTTCCAAATGTTCTTAAGATCCTCCCCACCCAACTGACATCTATAATTCTATCAAATGTAACAGTATTTTATTCATTAATATTTACTGATTAAATATCTTGTAGAATATTAGGACAATACTATCAGAAAGTAAACCTACAATGCTGAGAAATCCAATCCCATCTATACTATTACATAATACATATCTTACCATTTTTCCTGATGAGTTTTCAGTTTGCAGTGCTTATAATATTTCGGCTTTACCTTTTTCTTATAGTAAAAACATAAAATATAGCAAGGTCTCACATGAATCAGATGTTTTTGAGGAAGTTAAGAATTTCTTTTTAATATAATCACTCCCTAATTGCCATTTTTCAATTATTCTTTGATATTTCATTTTGTTTTTTTCCTAGTGATCTTGTGATTTTAATGGGTTTCTTAGGACTGTGATCACATCGTAGCTATTGGTATACCTGGAAGACTAAGACCTGGTTCCTCCGTGGCTCTTAAAAGTGGGTCCATCACACTCTGGGTGCTTCAGACAGCCTAGTTGGATAAAGGAATGAACTTAGCCTCATGTTTATTGTTTCCTGAACATTTTAAGTACAGTGTTTGACATTTTAAAAAATCTAATATTACTTGAATGGTAAGTGGAGGAGGATTCATTTAAGAGTACAAGTAGGGGGGGCGCCTGGGTGGCTCAGTCGGTTGGGCGTCCGACTTCAGCTCGGGTCATGATCTCGCGGTCCGTGGGTTCGGGCCCGCGTTGGGCTCTGTGCTGACAGCTTGGAGCCTGGAGCCTGTTTCAGATTCTGTGTCTCCCTCTCTCTCTCTGACCTTCCCCCATTCATGCTCTCTCTCTGTCTCAAAAATGAATAGACGTTAAAAAAAATTTTTAAAAAAGAGTACAAGTAGGGTAATTTGGACTGCTAGACTATTAGTATTTTTTTTTAAACAAGGTAAGTATGTGATCTGTCCTAACAAAGATAATAGATTTTCAAACGTTGGCTGAATAATTTTATTAAATTGAAATAAGTTTAATTTCCCAGAGAAATTAAAAGGCAGGGACGATATGCCAGGCACTGTGGGAGCCAGTGAGTCACAAAGAGACAACAGCCAAGTAAATGCAGTTAGGTGTGAAGGGGACAAGTTTGTAAGGGTGCTAGAGGGAGGAGGAGGGCTTACTAGATTAGGAAATCTATATAAATCATGCAATTTCAAAGGTGGAGGTGATCTATTCCTGCTTGGGAGTTCAGGTAGAGAAATGAATAAAAGTGGACAAGTCTTGCTGGGGAGCCTGTCTGGAGTACCAAACACAGTGGTAGCTATAAATTCCGACTAATATTTGTGGGAGATATTTTTGCAAGCCATGCAGAGAAGGCAGACCTTTCTGTGCTAGTCATCTTTCTCCCAGCAGATTCCAGATTGTTCGTGTGGTGATGTGTCAGGAGACTTTCTTTCAGCCAGGTTTATATGATTCTTCCAAATGAAAGAATAAAAAGGGGAACTTTTTGGATAATTGGCTTGATATATTTCCTGTTTTGTTAACAATTGGTCACAGAAGTATTACTTTGTGTAGTAGTCCCCTGAAATCTAATAATTATATTTTAATTATAAGACAAATTTGAACATTTTTTTACACTTTGTATTTCAGCTTTATTTATGCTTCCTGTTAAGAACATCTGAGTTTTTTTTTAATACGAAATTTATTGTCAAACTGGTTTCCATACAACACTCAGTGCTTATCCCAATAGGTGCCCTTCTCAATACCCATCACCCACCCTCTCCTTCCTCCCCCCCTCCAACACCCCCCCCCCCCCATCAACCCTCAGTTCTCAGTTTATAAGAGTCCTTTATGTTTTGGCTCCCTCCCTCTCTAACCTCTTTTTTTCTTCCTTCCCCACCCCACTGTCTTCTGGTAACCTTCTCAGGATCCACATAGAAAGTGAAAACATATGGTATCTGTCTTTCTCTGTATGACTTATTTCACTTAGCATAACACTCTCCAGTTCCATCCACATTGCTACAAAGGGCTATATGTCATTCCTTCCAATTGCCATGTAGTATTCCATTGTGTACATAAACCACAATTTCTTTATCCATTCATCAGTTGACAGACATTTAGGCTCTTTCCATAATTTGGCTATTGTTGAAAGTGCTTCTATAAACATTGGGGTACAAGTGCCCCTATGCATCAGCACTCCTCGATCCCTTGGGTAAATTCCTAGCAATGCTATTGCTGGGTCATAGGGTAGGTCTATTTTTAATTTTTTGAGGAACCTCCACACTGTTTTCCAGAGTGGCTGCACCAGTCTACATTCCCACCAACAGTGCAAGAGGGTTCCCGTTTCTGCACATTCTTGCCAGCATCTACAGTCTCCTGATTTGTTCATTTTGGCCACTCTGACTGGCGTGAGGTGATATCTGAGTGTGGTTTTGATTTGTAGTTCCCTGATGAGGAGCGATGTTGAGCATCTTTTCATGTGCCTGTTGGCCATCTGGATGTCTTCTTTAGAGAAGTGTCTCTTCATGTTTTCTGCCCATTTCTTCACTGGATTATTTGTTTTTTGGGTGTGGAGCTTGGTGAGCTCTTTTCGATTTTGGGTACTAGCCCTTTGATATGTCATTTGCAAATATCTTTTCCCATTCCGTTGGTTGCCTTTTAGTTTTGTTGATTGTTTCCTTTGCAGTGCAGAAACTTTTTATCTTCATGAGGTCCCAATAGTTCATTTTTGCTTTTAATTCCCTTGCCTTTGGGGGTGTGTCAAGTAAGAAATTGCTGCGGCTGAGGTCAGAGAGGTCTTTTCCTGCTTTCTCCTCTAGGGTTTTGATGGTTTCCTGTCTCACATTCCGGTCCTTTATCCATTTTGAGTTTATTTTTGTGAATGGTGTGAGAAAGTGGTCTAGTTTCATCCTTCTGCATGTTGCTGTCCAGTTCTGCCAGCACCATTTGTTAAAGAGACTGTCTTTTTTCCATTGGATGTTCTTTCCTGCTTTGTCAAGATGAGTTGGCCATACGTTTGTGGGTCTAGTTCTGGGGTTTCTATTCTATTCCATTGGTCTATGTGTCTGTTTTTGTGCCAATACCATGCTGCCTTGATGATGACAGCTTTGTAGTAGAGGCTAAAGTCTGGGATTGTGATGCCTCCTGCTTTGGTCTTCTTCTTCAAAATTACTTTGGCTATTCGGGGTCTTTTGTGGTTCCGTACAAATTTTAGGATTGCTTGTTCTAGCTTCGAGAAGAATGCTGGTGCAATTTTGATTGGGATTGCATTGAATGTGTAGATAGCTTTGGATAGTATTGACATTTTAACAATATTTATTCTTCTAACCCATGAGCACGGAATGTTTTTCCATTTTTTTATAACTTCTTCAATTTCCTTCATAAGCTTTCTATAGTTTTCAGCATACAGATCTTGTACATCTTTGGTTAGATTTATTCCTAGGTATTTTATGCTTCTTGGTGCAATTGTGAAGGGGATCAGTTTCTTTATTTGTCTTTCTGTTGCTTCATTATTAGTGTATAAGAATGCAACCGATTTCTGTACATTGATTTTGTATCCTGCAACTTTGCTGAATTCATGTATCAGTTCTAGTAGACTTTTGGTGGAGTCTATTGGGTTCTCCATGTGTAGTATCATGTCATCTGCAAAACCTGAAAGCTTGACTTCATCTTTGCCATTTTGGATGCTTTTGATTTCCTTTTGTTGTCTGCTGATGCTAGAACTTCCAAGACTATGTTAAACAACAACGGTGAGAGTGGACATCCCTGTCATGTTCCTGATCTCAGGGGGGAAAGCTCTCAGTTTTTCCCCATTGAGGATGATATTAGCTGTGGGCTTTTTATACATGGCTTTTATGAGGTTTAAGCATGTTCCTTCTATCCCGACTTTCTCGAGGGTTTTTATTAAGAAAGGATGCTGAATTTTGTCAAATGCTTTTTCTGCATCGATTGACAGGATCATATGGTTCTTATCTTTTCTTTTATTAATGTGATGTATCACGTTGATTGATTTGCGAATGTTGCACCAGCCCTGCATCCCAGGAATGAATCCCACTTGATCATGGTGAATATTTCTTATTATATGCTGTTGAATTCGATTTGCTAGTATCTTATTGAGAATTTTTGCATCCATATTCATCAGGGATATCGGCCTGTAGTTCTCTTTTTTTACTGGGTCTCTGTCTGGTTTAGGAATCAAAGTAATGCTGGCTTCATAGAATGAGTCTGGAAGTTTTCCTTCCCTTTCTATTTTTTGGAACAGCTTGCGAAGGATAGGTATTACTCTGCTTTAAGTGTCTGGTAGAATTCCCCAGGGAAGCCATCTGGTCCTGGACTCTTATTTGTTGGGAGATTTGATAACTGATTCAATTTCTTCACTGGTTATGGGTCTGTTCAAGCTTTCTATTTCCTCCTGATTGAGTTTGGAAGTGTGTGGGTGCTTAGGAATTTGTCCATTTCTTCCAGGTTGTCCAGCTTGTTGGCATATAATTTGTCATAGTATTCCCTGATAATTGCTTATATTTCTTAGGGATTGATTGTAATAATTCCATTTTCATTCATAATTTTATTTGGGTCATCTCTCTTTTCTTTTTGAGAAGCCTGGCTAGAGGTTTATCAATTTTGTTTATTTTTTCAAAAACCCAACTCTTGGTTTCATTGATCTGCTCTACAGTTTTTTTAGATTCTATTTTGTTCATTTCTGCTCTGATCTTCATTATTTCTCTTCTGCTGGGTTTGGGGTGTCTTTGCTGTTCTGCTTATGTTTCCTTTAGGTGTGCTGTTAAGATTTTGTATCTGGGATTTTTCTTGTTTCTTGAGATAGACCTGGATTGCAATGTACTTTCCTCTCAGGACTGCCTTCACTGCATTCCAAAGCATTGGGATTGTTGTATTTTCATTTTCGTTTGTTTCCATATATTTTTAAATTTCTTCTCTAATTGCCTGGTTGACCCATTCATTCTTTAGTAGGGTGTTCTTTAACCTCCATGCTTTTGGAGGTTTTCCAGACTTTTTCCTGTGGTTGATTTCAAGCTTCATAGCGTTATGGGTCTGAAAGTATGCATGGTATGATCTCAATTCTTGTATACTTATGAAGGGCTGCTTTGTGACCCAGTATGTGATCTATATTGGATAATGTTCCATGAGCACTCAAGAAGAAAGTATATTCTGTTGCTTTGGGATGCAGAGTTCTAAATATATCTGTCAAGTCCATCTGATCCAATGTATCATTCAGGGCCCTTGTTTCTTTATTGACCATGTGTCTAGATGATCTATCCATTGTTGTAGCGGGGTATTAAAGTCCCCTGCAATTACCACATTCTTATCAGTAAGGTTGCTTATGTTTGCGATTGTTTTATATATTTCAGAGCTCCTGTATTCGGAGTGTAGACATTTAAAATTGTTAGTTCTTCCTGATGGATAGACCCTGTAATTATTATATAATGTCCTTCTTCATCTCTTGTTACAGCCTTTAATTTAAAGTCTTGTTTATCTGATATAAGTATGGCTACTCCAGCTTTCTTTTGACTTCCAGTAGCATGGTAGATAGTTCTCCATCCCCTCACTTTCATTCTGAAGGTGTCCTCAGGTCTAAAATGAGTCACTTGTAGATAGCAAATAGATGGGTCTTGTTTTTTATCTGTTCTGATACCCTATGTCTTTTGGTTGGAGCATTTAGTCCATTTACATTCAGTGTTGTAGAAAGATATGGGTTTAGATTCATTGTGATGTCTGTAGGTTTCATGCCTGTAGTGATGTCTCTGGTACTTTGTGGTCCCTGCAACATTTCACTCACAGAATCCCCCTTAGGATCTCTTGTAGGGCTGGTTTAGTGGTGATGAATTCCTTCAGTTGTTGTTTGGGAAGACCTTTATCTCTCCTATTCTGAATGACAGACTTGCTGGATAAAGGATTCTCGGCTGCATGTTTTTTCTGTTCATCACATTGAAGATTTCCTGCCATTCCTTTCTGGCCTGCCAAGTTTCAGTAGATAGGTCTGTCACTGGTCTTATCAGTCTCCCTTATAAATTTGAACAGGGGCGCCTGGGTGGCGCAGTCGGTTAAGCATCCGACTTCAGCCAGGTCACGATCTCGCGGTCCGTGAGTTCGAGCCCCGCGTCAGGCTCTGGGCTGATGGCTCAGAGCCTGGAGCCTGTTTCCAATTCTGTGTCTCCCTCTCTCTGCCCCTCCCCCATTCATGCTCTGTCTCTCTCTGTCCCAAAAATAAATAAACGTTGAAAAAAAAAATTTAAATTTGAACATATTTTGATTTTACATGCAAACCCCATCAACAAACTTCTTTTGCTGGAATGTGGTGAATATAATAGTTTTTCTCATATATATGAAAACTAGACCTATTATTCAGAATCTCTATAAAAAAATTAGAATTGAAGGATTAGCAAAAGCATTTGAATTGGGGTCTTGGCTAGTCTTCAATGTAATGCTAAGAATTCTTTTATGGAAAACACCTAGGAATGCTGGGTAAGGTATAATACACATCTTTTTTACATGCATATCTGAACTGCAAGAAGAAAGGAAAACCCCAGGGACCAAAGAGTGAAGCTTGTGAGTTGACTTTGTAGCGGTATTGGAGCTGGACACACAAGGGTGTTGATGTTGGTTTGTAGGGATTTTACTGTTCACGCAAAGAAAACATACCCTGAGGCTTACTCAGAGTGGGAATTTGGATAAGAGATCTTCTCATAAAGAACTTAAAAGATCTAGATCACTGTGAAATGTGGACTAGAAAAAAAAACTGCCCCCAGGCTAGTAAATTTATATTTGGCTCTAAATATGGAGTAAAAATGACTCCTGAGAATTTGTAACTATTAGCCTGTACTCAGAGAATGTTGAAGTTCTAATTTATTTTATACAAATTTAAGGGAGAAATGCTCAAGTTAAGAAATAAACATAAAAAGTACTTATGGATTGGTGATATATCTGAGGCATCTGACATTTTTAAAAAACTTTTTGGAGAGATGAACCTTTAAAGTAGGTTTTATAAAATATCCACAGATAAAATGGTGTTGGATATGAGCTCATAATTTAAAATCACAGAACAATAAACTACTTATTTATACACCCAAGAATTTTAGTAATAACTATCATATGTATAAACTACAAAATAATTAAACTTAGGGTGATGAAATTTATAAACTGATTCAAAACTATAAGAAAAAACACACTATGAAAAATGAACAAGCAGTTTTGGAATAGGACTATGTGGAGCTAGTAAAAATTTTAAAGTCATTGAAATTATATCTTTATTGGACAGGTTAAACAGGTTAGACACATCTAAAGAGAAAATTAGTGATGTAATTAATGATAGAATATTATAATCTTAAGAAATTACTCAGCATAGAGAAATGAAGAAGCATAAAGTATGCAGAGGTTAAAAGGTAGGAAAGAATCTACAGTTCCAAGATACTTGTGATAGAATTTGAAGAAAGAGTAAAGGGCAAATGAGATAGAGTCAACATTTGAAAAGATAATGAATGAGATTAAAATTTGATAAAAGTCACAAATTATCAGATACAAGAAATACTACAAATATTAACCAAGATAAACATTAAAACTCCCTATAATTTCACAGTAAAACTATAGGATAACAGGACTGGCTGGCTCCATTGGTAGAGCATGCAGGGTCATGAGTTTGAGGCGCCTTGATCTCCGGGTTGTGAGTTGGAGCCCATCGAGGGTAGAGTTTGCTTTTAAAAGAAAATTTTTAATTAAAACACAGGATAACAAAGATAAAGAGTACATTTAGGAGAAATTAGAAAAGGCAAATTCACTGCAAGGGGACCACAGTCAGACTCTCATCAAACTTTTCAATGTGGATTATGTAAGGTTTCTGATGATGGAATATCTTCAAAGTGCTGAAAGATTATTAGCCTAGAATATTATATAACCAACTAAACATTCATAGGGTAGGGGCTTCTGGGTGGCTCAGTCAGTAAAGCGTCCGACTCTGGCTCAGGTCATGATCTCACGGTCCGTGAGTTTGAGCCCCGTGTCGGGCCCTGTGCTGACAGCTCGGAGCCTGGAGCCTGTTTTGGATTCTGTGTCTCCCTCTCTCAGACCCTCCCCCGTTCATGCTCTGTCTCTCTCTGTCTCACAAATAAACGTTAAAAAATTTTTTTAAAAATATATAGGGTAGAATTAAAGACATTTTTAAAATAAAAACTGACTGAAAAAGTTTTTACTAAGGAAGGAAATTGAATTCAGTGATGGTGCGTGCCTTCTTTTAAAAACTGGTCATGCCCTAGGCAACAGAGCAGGTTTCAAAAAATACTAAAATTCTGAATCATTCTGGTCACAATGGAATTACTTTAAAACTCAGTAAGAAAAATGTAACCACACATCCAAATATGAAAGCACACTTGTAAATAGTTCATGTGTAAAAAAGACCTAATGAAATGAGAAATACTTAGAACTGAACTAAGGAAAATGCTGTATGATAACTTGTGAGATTAAGCTAAGGTAAACTTAGAATAAACCTAGATATATATGCATTTAGGCTTATTGAACCTATATAATAACAACTGAAAATGAGTAAGCTAAGTAGATGAATTAAAACATTCATAAAAGAATAAATGAAGCCCTCCCAAAAAGAAGGGAGAAATAATAAAGATAGCAGAAATTAAGAAATAGAAACAAAGAATAGGGAGGAGTAACTAAATGCAAAGATACTCCTTGAAGGTGCTCAAAAAGGTAAATAAATCTCTTGCAAAACTGATTATGGGAAAAGGATTTGAATGACTGATAACATTAGGAAATGAGCAAACTTGTTTAATAAAGTAACCCACAGAAAAGAAATCCCAAGTGGCTAATAAAAATAGGAAATGTTCAGCCGTATTAGTAATGAGAATTCAGAGAATTCAGAGAAATTCAGAGAATAGAGACACGCCACGTACCATTCGTCAAAGTTGGTAAAATATTAAAGACTCAAAAACCAAGTTAAGCAAAGATATGTAGTACCGGGAGCTCCCCTGGACCCTTGGTGTATGTATGCACTGGAAAGTAGTTTTGCAATGTCTAGTGAGGATGTAGATACACATGCCCAGCGTAGCAATTCCCTTCCCTGATGTAGCCCTTTAGGCAGCTCTAACACATGTGTGCGAGAATGACCGTTGTGGCACTATTTTTAATGGCAACAAGTGGAAGGTACTGAAGGCCATCATTAAGACACTGGGTAGAGTGTGGCAGTTCAGATAACAGAGTAGGTATCAAGATGGCTAAACATCATGTTGAACTTTTGGGGGGAAAAGTTGCAGAAGAAAGGTACATGATTTATTCATACAAAGTGTTAAAATGTGTGAAGAAGTACTTGATTTTCTCAATTTACTTATGTGGCAATTGTGATTTGTGATAAATACGTACTTGGTCTTTATCCCCATTCTAGCATAGAATCCTTGTACTTTTCTACTGAGTGGTAAAGCTGTCTTATGTTTATGAGATGATTTTAGAGCCCACCTAAGCATGGGGGCTGTTTGCCTAGAGAATCAACAGTGTGATTAGAACTGGAACTTTCACTTCCACCTACCCCCCACATCCTCCCAGACCTCAGGGAGGAGGCAGGCTAGAGGCTGGATAAATTGCCAATGACCAGTGATTTAACCAATCAAGTAAGCCTCTATAATGAAGCCTCTGTAAAAAAACAAAATAAGGGGGTTGAGAGAGCTTTTCAGGTTGGTGAACAGATGGAAGACTTAGGAGGTTGTGGGAAACCCTGATCTGTAGCCAGTCAGAAATACAGGTAATAATTTGGACTAGTGTCTGAAGTACAAGGAGAGAGGGGCATCTGGGTGGCTCAGTCAGTTAAGCTTCTGACTCTTGATTTAAACTCTGGGCATGATCTCATGGTTTGTGAGTTGGAGCCCCTGCAGTTGGGCTCTGTGCTGACAGCATGGGACCTGCTCGGGATTCTCTCTCTTCCTCTATCTCTGCGCCTCCCTTCCTTTCCACCCCCCCCCCCCCCCACCGCGTGCAAATAAATAAACTTAAAAAATGGAGTTCAAGGAGAGAGTGGTAAGAACCTCCCATCTGTAGGTTACAGTCTGGGTTTATGACTGGCATCTGAGGGGGAGTGGGGGTGGAGCAGTCTTGTAGGACTGAACCTTAACCTATGGAATTTGAGTTCTATGTGCTGTGTTGGTATAGTGTTGCAATTGAGCATATTGTAGGATACCCAACTGGTATCCAGAGCATTGCTTGTTATTGGTGTGGAAACCACCCTGCCTATGTATAAACCAGGTTGGAACTGGGTCTAGGAACCTAAAAATTTATGTAATAAAAGTTGTAAAAACATGCCTGGGAATATTAAACACAAAATCCAGCATGATAATTACCTTTGTGGAAAGAGAAAAGAAAAATGGGTTTGAATATATACACACACACACACACACACACGCATATATATACGTTGACTGTATCCAGACAAAAACCTTTAAATATATATGTGTGGGTGTATATGTACATTTATATGTACATATGTGTGTATGTGTATACACACACACACACACACACACACACACACACACACACACACGTTTTTTTGTTTTTTTAAGTAGGCTTCACACCCAGCTCAGAGCCCAATGTGGAGCTTCAGGACCTGAGCTAAGATCAGGCTTAACTGACTGAGTAACCCAGGCACCTCCATAATAGCACTTTTCAGTAATTAGTATAAATATTTTCGTCTGTATCCTGTTCATATGTATGTATAGCGTTTATCCAAAAAAGTACACTCTACATTTTTGTTTTTCCACCTGCTTTTTATGCTATATCTTAGAAATAAAGATATGTCTTTGAAAAAAAAAATCTGTTGTAAGTGCTTTGAAGGCTGAATAGCATTGTACTGTGTGATCATGTTGTAGTGTATTTAACCAAACCGCTATTGGTTTTTCCAGTTTTTGCTTACATTCAGTACTGCAGTGAACATACCACGCATGCATCTTTGAATATTTTCCATTTGTTTACTCAGAATAAGTTCTAAGATTTGCTGGATCAAAGGGATTGCATAATAAACAGTGAGGCTTACCTACTAGGAAGTTTCCAGCAGGCTGGAAACTCAGGAGGTGATGCTACAGTCTTGAAGCAGAATTGCCTCTTCCCTAGTGACACTCAGTTGTTGCTCTTCTCTGTCAGCCCGTATTGATAGGTAGCAGTTCTTTGCTGAATATATGTTTTGCATACATCTTAGTTTATGGCTTTGCCTTTTTATTTCTTTTTTTTTTTTTTTTAACATTTTATTTATTTTTGATAGAGACAGAGCACAAGTGGGGGAGGGGCAGAGAAAGCCAGAGACACAGAATGCAAAGCAGGCTCCAGGCTCTGAGCTGTCAGCACAGAGCCTGATGCAGGGCTCCAACTCACAAATCGCGAGATCATGACCTGAGCTGAAGGCAGACGCTTAACCGACTGAGCCACCCAAGCGCCCCTCCTTTTTACTTTCTTTGTGGTGTCCTTTAATAAGGAGAATTTCTTAACTTTAGCATAGTCTGTGTAACTCTTTTCCATAATTAGCTCTCGATCCCTCTTTAGTTTTTGTGTATTGGAAGGTATTTTTTGTGTTTTCTTACTTTCATTTATGTTTATAAGTGGAAAGGGGGCATAATTCACATTACCCAAACTGTTTTCCATGGAATCCTGTGTTCTACGATATTTTGCAGTTTAAGTGTTAATCCACCAAACATTCTTTTCTCCTGCTGGGAACAGCACTTCCCCTCTCTATTTGGGGGGAACATCTCAGAGCCCACCTATTGGAGCATTTGACATTCTTTGCCACAGATGTAAGCTCTTGACCCATACTGGACTAATGTCAGTTTTACCCCTTAGCCGTAGTGATTGGTCCAAATATGGCCTTAAGACTCCAGGTGGGACAGTCAGGGAGGTGACTGAAGAGCTGTTGGCCACTGTGGTTCTAGGTCACTGAGACCACAGCACAAGAAAATGAAGCCAGAGTCAAAAGAGAAGTAGAATGGAGACACAGAGTGATCTTGGCAGTGTTGAGTCTCTGGCTGCCAAAAAACTCATTCCACCCTGGACCTTCCTGTGGGTTTGCTTATGTGGGCCAGTAAATTCCCAATTTTTATTGAAATCTTTTTATTTGTTTGTTTGTTTGTTTGTTTGTTTTGAGAGCACACGTCTGTGTGCACATACAAGCAGGTGAGGGGCAGAGAAAAAAGGGGAGAGAAGATTGGAAGCAGGCTCTGCTGACAGCTGAGAGAGCGTGACGCAGGGCTCCAGCTCACAAACCGTGAGATGATCATGACCTGAGCCGAATTCAGATGCGTAACCAACTGAGCCACCCAGGCACCCCTGAAATCTTTTTTTTTTTTTTTGAAGTCTGGAAATAAGTACATTTTAAAGTGTAGTTCCATGATCATACACGTTTGAGAATGCTTCTGTTATATCTTACTCTTAGAGATTCGCAAAGTATGTTGGCCTACTAAAGGCCATCACAAAACATGCAGTAGAAGAAGCCTGTTTATCTTTATTTAACCCAGTGATTCTCAAACTTATTTTTAACATGAATACTTTTTTATGATGCTTCTATTAATGTCTCATAGAATCTTGGCCAGCAGATCATCGGCTTGGGAAATGTTATTGTAGGCATGGAAGGGCCTAACTGCAAGCTGGCAGAGGAAAGGTGCTTTCGTTTCTGAGTTAGGTTTTGAAAAATGCTAACACCTATTGAATTTTTAAAATTTGGCAAAGAATCCTCTGATTAAAAAATAAAAGAGATTTAATGCTAGCAATCTGCAAACCTTCTCTTGTGCAGGTTAGCCAGTATACCTTCGCTATGTGCAGTTATAGAGAAAAAAAGTCTGAACCACAAGAACTAATGCAGCTTGAAGGATACACTGTGGATTATACAGATCCCCACCCAGGTAATTCTAAGCTGAATCTCTTTCTCTGCTATGTATTCATGAAATTCTCATAACTCTCCTGTCTCTGTTCTACGTTTCAAGCTCCACTGAATGAATAGGGTGCATATTTCACTGAGGTACCTGGACAAGACTTCATGAGATTCGACTTCTATCTTTCTGCGGACTACTTAGCTTTAGGCTAAACTCATCATTTCTGTTGTCTTTAGGACAAGGATGCAATAGTGAAAGTTACAATAATTGGAAAAATTCTGTGAGCAATATCAGCACTGCTTACATAAACTTCTTTAGTGGAAGGCAAAAAGTTACAAGAGACAAATAGGGAGAGAAATGACCAATGAACTTTTATGTAGTCTATCAATTTTTTCCCCAATAGCACATTCTTATACTTCTCTCCTTACCTCCATATTAATACTAGGTATGTAGTAGACATTTGGTGTCTAAAATTGGTAAGAGAATGAATTAATGAATATGTGACCATGAATGAAATTAATAAAGCAATATTAAGGAATACATAGATTTAATAAATGCAGAGATTAAAAATTTCACATAGATGAAAAGTAGGAATCTGTGATCATGTTCACTAATTGGTCAGTGAAAAATGAAAAATGTCATCTCTGTGAAAGAATTTTGCAGAGGATAAGATGCCATACAGATAAAAGCATCATTTTTGCCTTTTCTGCTAAAATTACCGTATATTTCTCCTGCATCTAGCATTAGAAATGTGCCAAAAGAAGACTTTCTTCTCTGGCCTGAGCTTTCAGGATACACTATATATTTCTATGGAGTAGGTTTATATGGCTTACATAATGTTACTGTGCCATGAACTATTTGTTTCCCTAGGCTATTTTTAATTTTTAAAGTAGTACGGAAATTTAAACTTTTCTTAGTAGTATCGAGCTATTGATATCAAATTCATTCTTTTCTATGAGACCATTTAGGGAATGAGCTTAAAACTCTGCCAACTACGTAAGTTTTTTTTAATGATGTCTTTCTTTCTCCACAGGCCTTCAGGGTGGACAGATGTTCTTTAATGCGGTTAAAGAAGGAGACACGGTGATATTTGCCAGTGATGATGAACAGGATAGAATATTATGGGTTCAGGCCATGTATAGGGCTACAGGTCAATCATATAAACCCATTCCTGCAATTCAAACCCAGAAACTGAATCCTAAAGGAGGGACTCTCCATGCAGATGCTCAGCTTTGTAAGTTTTGTTAAAACATAATTTCATTATCAATTAATAACCTTAATAATATATAAAATTGCCTGAGGCAAATTTGTTCAGTATCATAGTTTACATCATTAACGAATTCCTAATTGAATAAAAATAGTTTGTATTAGTCATAGAATCAGCTCTCTAATTTTTCATACGGATCTGGAATAAATGGTGCCTGGGTTTTCAGTTACAAATTTGCCAAGCATTGGGGTACATTTGGGCATCTCAAGGGCATATAAGAAAATTCTCCAAAACTTCTAAAAGAAAATTTATTTTAATACTTATAATTGTAACGTTTTTTTTATGTGTTTTACAAAAATGGAAAAAGTATTGCAAAATTAAATGGGCATTGATAGGACTCCAGAATACCAAAATCATGAACCATCACTTTCTAGGGTTGTTCTTAACTCAGAAGAATAAGAGGGCTATTTTCTGTTGTAGATTGACAAAAAAGAATGAGTCATCAAGCCAACTTTCTTTATCTAAATACCTTAGTATTCATGTCTTCCTTTTTATGCTAATTTAAATCAAGAATTTTATTCTTCATTTGAATCTACAAGTGATAACTAATGATGTAATAATTACAGAAACGTTTTCAAACACACCTTTAATAATCATTAAACCCAGATATTCTAATTTGTTACACTTGCAAAACTTCTCTGGTCTCTTCTGTAATAAGACTTTTTTTGGTATGACTTTAAATTCAAATTTTGACTTTTCATTCAACACCCTTTACTGTTAAGGTTCTTCTCCAGGAGAATAACATCTTGACTTGCATTATTTTGTTCTCCACATCAAATAACTACTCTCTTTTCTTTTTGAGCCCCCTTCAGTATCACATCTAGGCATCTTAACGGTACATAAGACCAAATAATTAAAGATGGAATATGAGCTCAACTCCAATTACCTTTGTGTTATACCATATGTATAGTATATATACACACATAAATATATATACATATATATATATATACATATAGTATATATACACAGGCACATATATACACACACACCACTGTGTGTGTGTGTATATATATACACACACACTGTATATATAACATATATATAACATAAATATATATCTGTGTAAATATACATATGTATATACACCGTATGTATAACATACACTTTATGTTAGCTAACAGGACAATGAATTATTTTTTAAAAAACTAAAATAAAAAAGAATACTGATCTTGACCTCTATCAGAGAAACCATTTAACTTTCCAGAGAGTAGTTAGCCCTTAGTATTTTCTTCATTCCATGACTTCCATAGCATTACTTTTTCTTCTTTTTTGGTCATCTCTTGGAAGAACAACTTTTAGAGTCATTAATAGAAACTAAGAAGATAACATGAAAATAAAGTGACTAGTTATAGAAATAAATATTCTCCTAATCTATTTAACTATGCTTTTTCACTCCTTTGCTGACCTATAGCTGGTAAAGGTGAGTGTTTTCATGATTTTCTTTTTGCTTCATTGTATTAAAATTTTTGTAATAATGTGATTGTTGAAGGAATATCATGGTCTTATTTACAATGCCAGGCTCCTACTTTCTAGGCAAACCCAGAATATTTAGGTTAACTTTGCCATTTATGAAACAAAAACGTGTATTTTTGCCACAACAGAGAAGTAGAAACAACCTAATATCTACCATTCATATGGGCGTAAAGGTCATGGCTGCGAAGGTATTACAACAGCCTGCAAAACACTACTCAGTAATGTTACGTGGAAAAATACTAAATTGTGTGTATGGTATTTCACTATGTTAAACACAGTTTTATAAATAGAATAAATTATTCACAGTATATGAGTTTAATTAAAGGGACTAGTTGCTAGTCCATTTCCTCTATTTCCTGAATCATCTTTGAAGTATTTATGTTATAACTTAAACCTTTTTTAGAACTAAACATTTTTTAATGTTTAGAGATAGTCAGAAAAAAATAATAAATTTATAAAGTCTAACTTATTTGAAGATAACCTTATTTTAGGATATAAATAAAGGTATGTATTTATAGATTTTTCTAGTAAGTGAATCTATTCAACTTCCCTGTTTCTTTAGCTTTCAGGATATTTAGAAATTTTAAGAAAATAGAGTAAACTGAACAGATAGAGAGTCGGCTTGATATCCAGTTTCTCTGCTTCAGATAGTAGTACGTTGCCTTCTGCCAGACTGACAGGCAGTCTTTGATTAAACTGTCCTTTTCTATGCAAAGCAACTGTTTTTCATTTTTCTCTCATGTATATAATGCAATACAATATGTATGTAACACAATACAGTACAACACAGTTCATTTCCAATAATGTCAAAAAAGAACCAGAAAATTTACGTTTTTATTTTAAGCCAGATTAAAAAAAATCTTAAATTGGAATATAAGCTTACATTTAATTTTATGAGCTTATTTTCTTGATTAATCTAGTAAGTTGAATTTCACACTTCATAGGTATGTTTTATCTTACATTGAATATATTGTATATATTATAACATACTATTTCAAATAATACCTTGCCTGTGATTCTAGTCTGTATGTGTTGATTAAAATTGTCTTGTGAAAAATACTCCTTATTTGTTATTCATTGCAGAAAGCAAGATGTGTAAATTCATACATCCGGTTTTAATCAATTTAACAAAAACAAGCTAAGAATTATTTGGATCGATAATAGAGGTGTGAACAAACTCCTAATTAATATACGTATCAACATTTCTCTTTGGTGTTCAGCATAATACATGTGTACATAAAACAAAAAATATTAACCAAGATCTACATAAAATTTTGTAACCTGGAACTTCCTATTAGTGGCTACGTGGGTGCTATAAAAAGACAAATGGTCCTTATCTGTCCCATGTTTAACTTCATGTGAATTTTCAAGCTCATTGAGAATTTGACCTAAAAGGAAAGTATAATCAGATGTGGATATCAGCAAATGCAGCTACCAGCAAGCTCTTAACCATATGACAGTCTTAAATCAAGTTATTGTATTTGAAAAGATTCATATGCTGCTTAGTTCAGTTCAGGATTTTGCAGAGGAGGTGATGCACTCTTAGGTAGCAACACCTTTTTCATAGTCCTTTTTGGTACCTGAGTCCCAGGTCTGAACACCAGAGTGTTCTCAGAATGCTAAGGGATGCCCGCCTCTTCCCCTGCAGTGTCACATTTGCCCTCCCTCACATCCTATTCTCCCGTTTTATATTCTAATTTCTCTCAACACCAAGAGCAGTGAGTGTACATGCGTGCGCGCGCACACACACACACACACACACACACACACACACACACACACCATCCTTAGAATTAGTTGCAAAAGAAGAAACATTTCAGTTGATTTTTAAAAAAAATTTTTTTAATGTTTATTTTTGAGAAAGACACAGTGTGAGCAGGGGCAGGGGAGGGGCAGAGAGAGAAGGAGAGACACAGAACTCGAAGTGGGCTCCAGGCACAGAGCCTGACACGGGGCTTGAACTCACAAACTGTGAGATCATGACGTGAGGTGGAGTCAGACGCTTAACCAACTGAGCCACCCAGGTGCCCCTTCAGTTAACTTTTTTCCCCCTCACATCCTGAACTCTGACTTCAAATGCCTATTCTCGTGTTTGCATTCTTGAGCACACAGGGGCCGGCTGTGGTCAGTGTCTACCGAAGAGCCCCCTCCCACACACCACAGGGGGGCCTACCAGCCTGCTAATAGTCCTCGCGTTGTTTCCTAGGCTAGCTGTTTTCAAGTCAGTGTTAACTGTTTAAATTGGTACTGTCAGCCTACTCATTCTTTTCCCTGGACTTCCAACAGATGTTACCCTAATGACAAATTTAAATTTTCAGGTTCCGTTTGAATAAGCCTCTATAATTCCATACATCTATAGCAAATAATAATCTTTCTCAATTTGGGTTTTATTCCATCCACTTTTACCACACCTGGTGACAGTACCACCTAAAGACGCTGGCGCATATAGCCAACTGTTACCATAGAAACTCTCCACCAGTATCCTCAATTACCATGTCCCACATCTGTAGTTAGTCCATAGGTTAATCATCACAATTTGTGACAGTTTTGCAGTGTGTTGTTCAAGCTCAAATCTTGTCGGTTTCTTTTGATAATTTTCTTACACCATTTCAGAAGACAAACTGAACTGAAATTTGTCCTTATCGGTGAACATTTGATTAGTGCCATGAATAATTTTTCATTTAAAACTAGTCACCATAATTTTGTGTTATAATAAACATTAATTGAAGATAATCGAGTATAACCCAGTTTTAAAGCCGGTCTCCAAGCTTTGCATTTGGTATGTAATTGATATCCAGATGATCTCTGCATTTTCTAAGAGTAAATGTAGATATGTTACGCCAAGAGAAAACTACATGAAAATATTCTTGTACAGAAATAAGAAACTAGATAGTATTTCAACAATAGTTTTCCTATTGTACTTTGGTTCATGAGCGGGTGTTTTAAAGTGAAATATTTCTCACAGAGATCAAAACTGTTGCTTTTTCAAAATTTATTTCTTCATGAATTTATAGAAACTAATGAATCAGTGGTGCATCGTGAAATATATTTGCATGAAGTATTTCAAATTGTGCTTATAAGGTATAAAAAGAAAGTAGAACAGCTTGGTCTTTGCAGCCTGTATTTTGAAGATGGGGCAATCCCTAAGAATACATTTCACTTTCATAGAAATATAGCCCCAGCGAGATTGTGGGGTTTCTTTCTTTAATAGAATTTTGTTGGCCTGAATATTTTATCACTGTCGATATGGAGTCCATTTTTGTGACTTAAACTGCCATTAGGAATATTTTTATCACGAAAGCCAATTGTTGGCAAAGTAATTTTTCATTCATGTGTGTGATTCAGAAGGGCTTAACACATAGGTAAATGTGTGGTTTAGAGTTACATTTCATGAGGAAAATACTTCTTAAAGTAAATTCATTTTTAAAAATACGATTTGATTGCAGAAATGAACCATAAGTCATATTTTTCAGGACCTTGTAGATTTTATTTAAAGACTGTAAACACTTTGCTTTGGAAGCAAAAAGAGAATTATGTACAATGTATTGTATGTATTTATGTATGTAATGTATGTATTTTGTAGAAGTGTAAAAGAATTGTGGATTTTCTGTGAAATTTATTGTATATCCTATTCTCAACAGATAAGCCTTAAGTGAGTGTTATTTTTAACTTCTTGTTATGACCTTCTCCGTTGAAAGAAATAATGAATAAAATTCAGATGTTTTATAAAACTAGTAATTTCATAAAGATGTTACTAAAAGATTTTTTTCACTCAAACAAATGGAGAAATGAAGATTCTAAGATTATTTAGAACACAAAAACAGTTTTATTATATATGTACCTTGCATTTTTCAATATGCTGTCTACTAATTTGATATTATTTTTGCATTATTATATATGTAACTTTATTTTGAAAGACTATTAGACATACAAATAAAGCACAAGAGAAGTTGGATTGTCTCATTTCTCAATTCAGGAAGAGCAGTTTAATAACATTTGGTGTTCATCCAGTTAATACTAATTTACCACATGTAATGCATTTAATCATTCAGTTAAGTAATTAGTGAATGCAAGGGAATACATATGGCAGTTTCTCCATGCATCACAACCCAATACGTTACATCATCGATGAACACCCATTCATTGCTAACTTGCTGCATTCACATCTGCACTGATGTGAGATTTTTTTTTAATGTGATTCTGAAGACCCTTCAGCTTGAATTACATAGTTCTTCCATCCACAAATATGGCTGAAAGTTGAACTTGACATAGGATCAATATGATCTGGGCTAAATATCTAAATGTGACTGATTATGTTAGCATCATGTCCACAGATCAATATTGAGTTTTATTATGAGCCTGACTCCATAATTGCGTTTAATCAATAAACTTTTGTCTTCCTTCCTTTACAATTTTAGGATTGTACCATATAGGTTTTAAAAATTACATTTGGCTTACATTTAGGACTCTACTTCTTGTGATGACCAGAATGAGATCTGTCTATGAATTTTAAGGAACAATGGAGCCTCGGCCCCACCATTGTCAGGAGAGTCCACTTTTACCCTGATAACTGATTGCTTGCCTGATGCGTGCTACATTTCTAACAGAGCTAATGTAGTAACACCCCAGCACTCCTTTTGGGTGGTGTGTGTCTTTTTTTTCTCTCTACTTAGTAAATAATTCACATTGAAGACTTTGACAAAACATACCATTAATGAAAGCAGTCCTAAAAGCTTGCCTTTTGATAAACCCGCAGGGTCTGCAGGCGTTGAAAGATGCAATCTGCAAAGAACAAGAAATTTGGGTCTTTGATTGAAGTGCCATTTGGGACGTTATGCTTTGTCTGCGTATTTGCACAAACATGATGCTCCCTTTTTCCTATCTCTTAAACTTGAAGCTTGAGAGCATTCAGTGCCATTTCTACATGAAGGTTGGTCCCATTAAAGGCTCAAAAAAAAAAAAAAAAAAAGAAGAAGAAAAGAAAAAGAAAAAAAAGACTGGAAGTGATCCAGCAGAAGCCTGTGTGTTCATTTCTATCCTAGTTTGCCATTTGGAAAGCAAGCTTCTAGCCATCATTGCTATTTTTTTATGACTAGACCTGGGTTCTTTTCCAGTCAATTCCTTCTTTAAACACATACTTAAAATGTATCTACTTTCTTAAAATTGGATGAATATTAGAAGAGGCTCTGATTGAAAGTAGGATTTCCTCATTTCAAATGATCTGCAGATTTTTCCAGATCATTTTTCACTAGGCTGCAGAAAAATTGCAATTTATGTTAATATGCTGGATTCCTGGCATCCTATTTTTTGCAATGAAAATAATGTGTTATCGTGAGGCATGCATTTGGTGTTCAAAAACTGTATTTGCCCATGAGTAAGCCAGGGAAGTAAATGTATTATACATGCTTTTCTGGATTTACAGATGCAGACCGTTTTCAGAAACATGGTATGGATGAGTTTATTTCTGCTAATCCTTGCAAGCTTGACCACGCCTTCCTTTTTAGACTACTCCAGAGGCAGACTTTGGATCACAGACTGAATGATTCCTATTCTTGCTTGGTGAGTACAAGTCTGTCCATCCAGTTCCCTGTGGGTTAGAATGAAAGATTTTTTTTTTAAGTGAGAAACACTTGTTATGAAGCGGCATTTTATTCCTGACCCCTTTAATAACTGTAGTTGGGAGTTAGGGATAAAGGATTCCAATCGATTGCTTCCCAATTTGAAAATTATACACTTGAAGACCACTGCTGTGCCACTCAATAGACAGGAGAATAGACTCAAACAGACACTGACTTGTGGTTTATCAGTCCCTCTGGAGAAGGCTGAATGAAAATAAAGGCTTTAATGAAGGCAAAAAAAAAAACACACACACACACACCTCTGGGATAGGATTTACTAACACCTGTAGAGACATTTTAAGGTTTAAATTCTCACCAAATGTTGATATCTTTCGTTTCTCTCTTGTTTCTAGAAAGACAACCTAAGTGGCAGGGGAAAGAAACAGTGGGATAAATGATATGACAGGGCAACATGTAACAAGAAAGCTTTGGTTTCCTTTAACCTTCCAAAGATAATTTGAATTCCTTAAAAAAAAACTAAATCAAGTAGCTAAACTGCTACTCAATGTGTTGAAACCAGGCAGAATTTGGCATATAAAGTACCGTTTACATATAGAAGGAATGCTTGACCCCTCCGAATGTGGGCATTAAACTGAAGCCTAGGAATTGCACGTACCTTTCCAAGGATTTATATCAGTGGCCATTGCTCTGAAATGTGTCCGGCCTGAATATGCCTGTTTCCATCACCACATGGTCTTTTGACTGCTGAACATGGTATGGCAGCTACCTACAATAAAGCTACGGTCTCTTTAAAGTAAGATTTTAGACAGGATGTGCTCCAAGCTCATTGGACATGTTTGAATAGGCAGGAAGAATTAAAACCACTTACTGCTGTGATCACAATTTACTGTCCTGATAAGTCATTTGTACATTCATTATTAAGTACACTACGTGCATGGTTTAAACCTGATCCAGCCCAAACTTTACAATTATATGGAGAGTGAAATCATCACAAGACCTGATGGTGCCTTTCCGGGGACAAGCACACACACAGTGGACATCAGTGACGGGCTTCCCTTGTGGATTTCCACTCAGTGGAGTTAGGTACTGAATTACAAAAGTTGTTTTGGTTAAGTGGATGACCCCACGTGTCATAAGGAGTCTGAGGAGAGCACTACAGTGTGTCTTCAACTGCATCTAGAGGGTAGTGAGCATGGTGTGATGAGAAAAGGGTGTTTGGAGGCAGGATGGATGGCCCTGGATGTAAATCATGGCCCGACAATCGACTTTCAGTGTCTCGAGCAATTCACTAAATGTTGCTGCATTGTAGCTTATGTGGCTGTGACAGGGAGAGCATAGTAACTACCAGGCACGATGGCTCTAATATTACAGAGAGCGCAGAATATTGTATGTCCAGTTCGGTGCCTGTACCATCACCACAGTAAGTTTTTGAGAGCTTGTTTTTCTCCGTCTTAGTGTTCTTGCTGTCTTAGCTTTCTGCATTTCTCACCAATCTTTTCCTTCTCTTGCGCCATTATTCTGCCCCCTTTTAAAACCATTTATTTCTTAGTTCATATAATCCATCAAAACATTTTATGAACCAACTCTGCCTAACCCTGCCCTCCAGTATTGGCCAAGCAGACACTACCTGCTGGTTCAGTTGGCACACACACACACACACACGCGCGCGCGCGCACGGACACACACACCTTTCACATCTCGTTTCAAGAACACCAAAAACTATTATAAAACATTAACTCTGTTATATTGGTCACAGAAGGACAAACAGAACGAGTACAATGTCCCAAAAATGTAAATTTCCAAATAGCATATGTTTACCGCTGCTAGACTTAACTAGGATTTTCTTAGAAAAGTGCTTCTAGCAACTCGGCAGTTTCGATTATGGTGTCTGATCTACCGTTCTCTTTTTAATTGACTCATTCATGGATCGAAGTTTGTCAGAATGTTTTTCTTCGTGACTGACAATTTTAGATACTGTGAATAAATTTAGTTAATTTTGAATGACGGTGGAGAAAAACCGGTTTCCCGTGCCTTGCCGTGGCAATAAAGAGAGAATGGTGTTAGGTGACCAGCGTCCCAGATCAGGTCCAAAACTGTTGACATTAGCTTTCTGAAAATAACATGCAACATGCTACTAATAAAAAAAATATATCAAAAGACACTTTGATGCAGCTTCTTCTTATAACGTCTAAGAGTGCCTACAGAAAAGCGAATCCTAGTACAGAAAGAAAAAAATTTTTTTTTTCTTTTGCAGGGTTGGTTTAGCCCTGGCCAAGTCTTTGTGTTAGATGAGTACTGTGCCCGTTACGGTGTGAGAGGCTGTCACAGACATCTCTGCTACCTTACAGAACTGATGGAACATTCAGAAAACGGTGCTGTCATTGACCCAACCCTGCTCCATTACAGCTTTGCATTCTGCGCCTCTCACGTGCATGGCAACAGGTATTTTTACTTGCAAACACGCAGTGATATATGTAGGGTTGACTCGGGAAGAGAGAAAAATGTGCTTTGCCACTATCACCTAGTAACAGATTTTAAATAGCAAGCACTTCTTGCAAGAGACGGGAAAAAAACCCACAAAGGAAAAATGTACATCAATATGCTGTTGATTTAGGTTGGCTGCACTTTATGTTTCTTTTTGCCATTGAAGCCACTTGAAAGAGAAAGGAAGAGAATATCTAGGAGATTAGAAGTTGCCTTTTAGTTCTTAGGTACCACCTCACACTCAGGTCTGCACAGCTGAAGTGTCCTCTGTATGTTCATCATGATGCATATGTATGTCTGGGTAGAACTTGTTGATAGGTCCGTGTATACCTAATGGTCCATCCTTGCCTTTCCGCTGTGGAATAAGTTTTCATTGATAAAGCAAGATAAATAAGGAGGTTTATGGGGAGTCTCCTCTTAGCTCCTGCTCTGTACCTTAGGAGCAAGTGTCCTGTTTTAGCACCCTGAGCCAGTGATCTCACCTTTTGCTTTACCAAAAGGACAAAAAAAAAAAAAAAATCACCTAATACAGGCCCCCCACAGCTATGTGCTTTTGAGCTTAAAATCTCTCCATGTCTCATTCCCTACCTTTTCTTCATCCTGTTCCAGGGAACCTTATTAGGGTTCCTCCCACAAAGGGGTTACCCCTTATCCCATCCCCCTTTTGGCTTGTTTCAACCATCATTCCATCTCTCCATCTTCCTATTTCCTTTCTTCCCACAAACCTGTGTAAGCTTTTGCTAGCCTCACAGCATTACAGGATGGTCAAGGGACTCTGAAGTCAGAGTGCTGAGTTCAAAGGAATACAAATTAACAGTGTGAGGTAGGGTAAGCTTCATCATCTAGTGAAGTGTCTGGGTTTCCCTGTCCTTGAGAAGGATAGAATATAGCATCTTTCTCAGAAGTCATGAATTGGCTAGGGATTAAGTGCATTAGTATGTGTCAGGTACTTAGAACACTGCCTGACACATGATTTGTCAAAAAAAAAAAAAATGTTAACTGGTAGTTTATGTTGTCGTAAGTGTTGTTATTATGTCAAGCTACCTTTCCATTGTTCTCTTTATCTCCCCAACCAATCTTCTGTCTCCATTCCCCCATCTGCTTCTGGCTTCTAGCTCCTCACTTACCAACAAGGCTTCTTGAAATAGATTGCATAATGACCTAATCCAGGAACCTCTTCTGCGGCTTCACCTTCGCTACTCCCACTGAAAAGATGATGCTCTTGAATTTCCCAGGGTCTGTGCTGCTTGAACTGCTGCTTATCTCCCTGGTGCCGTACCGCCTCATGTCGGCTCTCCCCTTATTTATTTTTGACCATCTCTTTGCTAATAATTTTTGTTCCTCCAGACTCCCAGGTACAGGATAGCTCTTTTCTCACATCTGTTCTTGAACTTGCTCTTCTTTCTGAGAATTTTTCTACTTCACAGAAAAATTGTACTTCAGTGATCTTGCCCCTTTCCACAGCGACCTCTCTTTTTACAGACAACTCCATCCCAATGACTCTTCTAAACTATAGGTCTCTATTGACCATGGATGGCTTGAATGTTCTGGTACTTTCAACTCTGTGTATAAAATAAGTCTGTCATCTCACTAGACCAGCTTCTGTACCTCTTGTAGCTCTTAGCAGCGTACCTGGCAAAGAGTAACGAAATAAGTGCTCAGTAAACATTTGATGAGTGAATGAATGACTTCACTAGTTATGTTAATATCACTTCCATTAATGACGTATTCATTTTCCATTCATCTTTTGCTTTTACCTTCTAGACCCAGTCTGTTGCCAGTGTCAACACTGAGCACTCCTCAGGTTCGCTTTTTTATCATTTTCATTGCACTATCCTAATTCAAGCCTTCATTTTTTTCTTGCTTATTTATCTTTATACATGTCTCTACTGCTTTTTTTTAAATTTTTTTTTAAGTTTATTCATTTTTGAGAGAGAGAGAGCATGAGCAAGGGAGGGGCAGAGAGAGAGAGAGAGGTAGACACAGAATCCAAAGCAGGCTCCAGGCTCCAAGCTGTCAGCACAGAGCCTGACGCAGGACCCTAACTCACAGAGCATGAGATCATGACCTGAGCTGAGGTCAGAGGCTCAACCGACTGAGCCACCCAGGCGCCCCATCCATCTCTACTGCTTTTTTTAAAAAAATTATTTTAAGAGAGAGCACAATCCAGGGAGAAGGGCAGAGGGAGGGAGAATCTTAGGTTCCACCCTCAATGCAGATCACAATGTGGGGCTTGATCTCAGAAACCATGAGATCACAACCTGAGTTGAAATCAAGAGTCTGACGCTTAACCAACAGAGCTACCCAGGCACCCCTCTCTGCTGCTTTTTGCCCTCCCTACAAAAGTCTAGCAATCACCTTCAAAATTACAGATTAACTTTTATTCTACTCCTTTACAAAAAATTTCAGTGATTCTTGTTTGATTAGGAAATTAAAGATAAGTTCCAATCTATATTGTTAGGGTTTTCTCTACATATTTCTTGTCTGATCTACCCAGACTTCTCTCCCAGTATGCCTCCATATATAATCTTTACCCCAGACAACTCATTTATTCATCATGTCCTATTTGTCGTTTCCCAAATTTGTAATCATCCTGTATCATAAAGCTCCTCAAAGAAAGCTTCAGTTAACTTAAACACTAAAAACCTTATGCCTGTAGTTTTCTTATGAACTTTATCCTGCATACCTACATGCTGCATCCATGCCCACACTCACCTGCTTCTATCCTAGTAGGTCATATTTTAAAGGCAAAACCCAGCTCTCGTTCACCTGTTGTGCTCTGCAGGAGGAGACCACACTGCCTTGTACATTGTGGGCACACAGTAAGTATTCGCTGAGTTGAAGTTGTCATTGTTGCCATTCTCATTCCACAGTAAATGAAAACCAATCCTGGTCTCAGGATCTGGGACCTAATTATGGAACACAACCTTAACTTGAGAATTAAGGGGAAACTGCAGATTGTGGTCATTTCCCATTACCCTAAACTAAATCATCTACACTCCATAAACTTTGGTGGGGGGTGGGGGTGGAGGGTAACGGGGTGGCAACAACAGGGGACAGTCAGGATCACTAATCAATAGCCAACATGAGCAGTTTTTTTGTTTTTTTTAAACTAAAACTGTTTCTTAGCTCCTGGCTCTGTCTTACCTCCTCCTGACCAATGGATGTCAAAAGATACGTCTCCCAATGTTAGTTAGGCAGGATTCCAAAATGCAAGCGGCTGAGAAGGTTGTACTGAAACAGACCTACCCAAAGAATTTGGTACGATCAGATTATTTTCATCATTAACACTGAAAGGGATAATTAAGTTGAGAACCTTAAGTAGGACATTCAGCTAATGCTTCCCCAAAACGTGTATGTTTGAGACACGTTTTAATGGAAAGTTACTGAGGCAGCTGGGAACTGCCACCTTGGAGGCAGGCTGATTTGAATCTATAGGTTGCCATAGTTACTTTTATTCTGTAAAGCTATTGTTTTCTTTATAATGGTACACTGCAAAGTATAATATAAGGTGTGCTTATATGTTCATGCTTGTGTTATGCTTAACATAAATCCATTTTCTGGGTTAAAATGTGTACATTTTCAGATATCTCTGCATGGTATAAAACAAATACGGGTCAGTCTGGGATTCAACATTTAGGTCACGTGCAGCTTAAAAAAGAAAGGAAGAAATGCAGTTTTAGGGAAATTTGAACCTCAGTTTGAGGTAGAAATTATCTAAGATAAGCTGACGGGTATGATGTCATTCAGAAATGTCATGCCATCACAGTGAACGAATAAAAAGAGGCAAAAGATCACTACTTGAATCTAACTCTGAAATCTGCAAACTGACCCATTTTGGGCAAATGACTTAATCTTTCTGAAACCCCCAAGTTCTCATGTGTAAAAGGGGAAATGCTAATATGAAGATACTGGATAATTATCAGTACTTATTAGTTGTTATTCTAACAGTGCTTTTTCCCTTTGCCACCCAGCCACAGGGACGTAAACTGTAAGGAGAAAAAAACGTGAAAAATAGGTAGAGCTGTGGTATCTCATGCTAAGTGGAAATATTTCAGTGCATATGTAATTATAATCTTCATTTCTTTGCTGATAGAATATTCAGGTTTTAGCAACCTCGCCTTATGAGAATAAGCTTCTCTTATCCGAGTCTGCAGTATCTGATATTTATACAGACTTTTGTTAAAAATACCATCAATGTCAAGTCGGACTTTTCTACAGTATTTGCCATAGTCTCTCTTTATGATCTTTTTTATCTGTCAAGACACATTCAGAGCTCCATTTTGCTCATTACCTGAGCTACCTCTGTCAAAAATTCAAAAGGAAAAAAGATTGCCTTTTGTCATTGACTGAAGTGAAGGACAACAGTGCCGTCTGGATCTGAAATTTTTCCGGGAGCACATCCTATTACACAGCATTGAGCTCTCAAGGTGCTCTGTGCCGACCCATCTTCCCTGAATAGCACTCGGAGTGTTTCAGGAATAAAAGAATAGAGTTAAACAGAAAAGGTCTGGCTGGTACTAAGATGGAGGAAGAGAGAGAAAAAGAAAGGAAGAAAGAAAAAAGTGAGTCAAGGACAGAAACAGACACATTCCTCCTGCAGGATGATAGCCGCACGTCTGTGAATAACAGAGCCACTCAGTGATCGTGACACTAAGGACTGACAGGAACGAGAAAAGAGACTTTCAGAGACTATGCATTATAGGGCAAAGTTCTAGGTTGATATGTGTGGTTATGCATCTTGGTTTTGCTTGTTACGCTGAGGGTGGAGAAGCTAAAGCAGCAACACAAAATGGCTTTTATGTGTCAGTTTAATGTAAGGTATGTATACAGGGTATTCACTGGCTTGGCCACAGTTTAGTGGGCCCGCCTTAGAGCTGCTGCACGTCTGACAAAAGCCAGCTCAGATGCGCTTTCAAGTGCAGGGATGGGTTTGTAACATGACTAGAGTTTATATTGAAAATAATCTCGATTTTTTGTGGACTCCAGACTACGTCACAGAGTAGTAGGCAGCCTTCATGGGATCAACCATATTATTATATGATGATGTCTCCATCTTCACAGATAACATTTCCTCTGACGTACCACTTCAGAAATGGTGCCTTAACTTCCTGTCTCTTAATTTTAGGGACAGTGGTGCATGTTTGAGTAAAATCATAGATAATTGCATCAAATAGGCTCATCAAAACTTTTCCTTACCACTTTTTTTTCCTTACCATTTCTTTTTTTTTTTTTTAATTTTTTTTTTAATGTTTATTTATTTTTGAGACAGAGAGAGAGCATGAACGGGGGAGGGTCAGAGAGAGACAGAGACACAGAATCTGAAACAGGCTCCAGGCTCCGAGCTGTCAGCACAGAGCCTGATGCGGGGCTCGAACTCACAGACTGCAAGATCATGACCTGAGCCAAAGTCGGTGGCCCAACTGACTGAGCCACTCTGGCGCCCCTCCTTACCATTTCTTAATTCTAGTCTTTTATGTGTGACTTAGAGAAAATAAGTGTAAATGTCACATCAGTTGTGAATCTGGAGACTCACTTCTGGGACAGGTGGGCAACCAGATCAAATGCCATAAGCAAGGTTCATCTTCATGTAATGCGTCCAGGTGGACAGATTTCATCCTATGTGCACAGAAGGGGAAGGGATAGTGATCAATGAGTGCCTTTTAAAATATACTCTGAGGGTTCTTTGTTGATTCTCTCAGAAACTATAGAATAACCTCAGATCTGTCTCAGTCAGGCTTGCCTAGCAATAACATCTATCCCCACCCAGCCTTGAGTTCAATACTAGAGCAAGGTAAGTATGCCTTTCAAAACAACACAGACAAAAACAGAAAGTGAGCAGTTGAGTGGAAAGACATAGTATGTTGAAACAGAACATCTGTCTTCAGCTCTCCTACTTATGAGCTATTTCCTTTTGATCAGTTGGTCCTGTCTGAGCCTCAGTTTCCCATCTGTTCATTGTGAATAATTACATCAATGCTGCCACCTCATGTTTCTGGAAAACATTGTGGGTCTAACGGGACAGTGGCAAAGACCTCGCCAAAAGCAGGAGTCAAAAACCCAGTCATCAAGGGTAATAAGTAAGCTGCCAGAATGCAACCTGAAGAATATAGTTATTAAAATCACCTAATCAGTTTCCTGTTTTCCTTCCACACCACTCATTCGCAGCACACAGCTCCTAGATTTTTCTGAAATAATGCATAAAAGAGCCCACTGAAGGTAAATCGTTAAGGAAGAGACAAGGCAAAGGGTTTTTTAATACGTGTTAGAATGTAAATCAGGTTAATTTACCTTGTAAATTAGCTCTTGTAAGCAAGAACTACACCAGCTTTTTTTAAACTCAGGGCCTTTAGCGCCTTCTTAGCATCTAGACTTAGGTGTGGAAAAGTTTGAGGTCTTGAGTTGGATTTTCATGTAACTTTCTAATATACTAAAGTTTTTTTTTTAAGAACATAATATGTAATGCTGTTACATAAAAACAAACACAACTATCTGTGCACATCTATACCATTTACTAGTACTCTTGCCAGTTTAGGGGATTTAGATCTATGTTGATGCACAAAATTGGCCTATTTTTTCCCTCTCTCATACGGCTTTTATTGGGATGTGATATTCACGTTACCATAGATAGCCATATACAGTGAGTTTGGGAACTTTGTAGCTTGTTTTGTATAGACGTCAAATGACTTACTGTTTAAAAATTATCAGTGACTCCTCTTTAAAACCATCTGGGCTTTGAGACTTCTAGATGGAAAGATTTTTACCTATCACATTAGTTAATTTTGTAGTTAGCTATACAGGCTTTCCTTCTATCTTTTTGAGTGAGTTTTGTCGGGTTATGGTTTTCTAGGAAATAGTGCATTTTATCGAAGTTTTCAAATGCATTGATACTAAGTTCAAGTCATTCTTTGTACTTTTTGCTCTGCCTACTTTTTGTACATTATAATGTTGTTTATTTGTATCTTCTCTTTTCCCCCTCAATCCATCTTGCCAGAAGTTCTGTAAACTTTATTAGTCTTTCCAAAGAAGTAGATTTTGGCTTTGTTGAACTATACTACTCTTTTCCCTTTTCATTAATTTTTTTTTTAAAAAACAACTTTTTAGAAACATAATTTTAGATTTACAGAAAAATTGCAAGGATGTTGCAGGGAATTTCTATATTTGTTTCCCCTGTTACCGTCATATAATAACATGGTATATTTGTCAAAACTAAGAAACCAACATTGGCATGTTAGTTACCTAACCAGTAGTTCTTAATTGGGTTTTACTAGCCCATTTTTTTGTGTCCTATTTTTTCTTTCCTGTTCCAAGGTCCAACTCAGGATGCCACCCCTGTTGCATTTAGTTGTCATGTCCCCTCTGATCTGTGGAGTTCCTCCATCTTTTTGTTTTTTCACAACCCTGACCGTTTGGGAGAGTTCTGGTCGGGTGTTTTGTCAGATATCTCTCAGTTTGGGTTTGTGGGATATTTTCATGATTAGATTGAGGTTATGGGATTTTAAAGAGATAAAATACTGTCTCATCTCAGGAGGTCCTTGATAACCCCAAGACATCACTGGTCATCTTCACTCTAGGGTCACTTGGGAAAGGTAGTGCATGCCCGGATTCTCCACTGCAAAGATATTATTTTGCTTTCTCTAAACACTAGTTTTTGAAAGCAAGTCACTAAGTCTGACTCACACTCAGTGGGAGAGTGCCACTTTCCTGGAGGGAGGACCAACTAGATATATTATTTGGAATTCTTCTGCAAGGAAATTTGTCTTCTCTCTATTTACTCAGTCAAACATTTATCTATATTAATCTGGATTCATATGTAATTATTTTGTACTTTGGGTTATAATCTGATACTGCTTTATTTTGTTGCTCAAATGGTTCCAGCTTGAGCCATTGAGAGCTCTTTCAGACTGACTCCCTATGATAGGTACTAAAACATGCTCCAAGCTCATCTTGCATTTTCCCCCATCTGGTAAGTGGAAAGCTGTAGCTGCCATAGTGGATTCTTTCTCCTGCTTATGCCAATTTTTGCTTTGTATATTTTGAGGCTGTTTATTAGGTACATTCAAGTTTAAAATTGTTAAATCCTCCTAGAGAATGGGAATTATTATCATTGTTTAATAATGACCCTTTTTACAACTAATGTATTTTGCATTCAAGTTTATTAAATGGTTATTAATGTAGCCTTCTTTTGGTATTTGTCTGATATGTTTATTCATACTTTTAGCCTTTCTGTATTCTTGTGTTTTAGTGTATTTTATAAGTAGCAAACTAGATTCTGATTTAATTCTCCAGTATGACAATTTGTTTTTTAATCAGTTTAGTCCACTTACAATTATGTGTATTGATATAAATGAATTTATTTCTACCATTTTATTTTGGCCTTTGTTTTTTTTGGTTCATGTTTGTAGGCTTTTTGTTTCTTTCTTGGCCTATTGTTTTATCCAGGTTCTTTTCTTCTGTTTCTTTTCCCCCTCAATAGCTTACATTTTCCAACATTTGAGATTTTACCAAGCATGTTGCTAAAAAATTAAGTTTTATACTAATCAACACATTTCTTCTCCCTCTAAACAGTAGAGAGACCTTACTCTCTATGCTTTTATTCTCTGGTATTTCAGTTGTATCCTTGTTTATTTGTTTTCTATTTTATACTCAACACTTGCTTAGATTTAGAATTTTTTCCTTTTTTCCTGAAGTATATTTTTTGGAATTTCCTATTATGGAGCACTTATGGATAGTGAATTTTTATTTGGAACTGTGTGTGTTCTACATTTTTTCAAAGAAAATTTTGCTAGGTGTACAGTTCTAGATTGACCGTTACTTTCTCTCAAAACTTGAAAGATAATACTTGGTTCTCTTCTGGCTTCCTTTGTTATGAGAAAGAAAGCTGTTGGCAATCTAATTGCCATTCTTTTGATGTGGATTTGTCTCTCCTCTCTGGATACTTTTTTTTTTTTTTTTAACGTTTATTTATTTTTGAGACAGAGAGAGACAGAGCATGAACAGGGGAGGGGCAGAGAGAGAGGGAGACACAGAATTGGAAACAGGCTCCAGGCTCTGAGCCATCAGCCCAGAGCCTGACGCGGGGCTCGAACTCACAGACCGTGAGATCGTGACCTGGCTGAAGTCAGACGCTTAACCGACTGCGCCACCCAGGCGCCCCTCTCTGGATACTTTCAAGATTATTTTGTTCATTAGTGTTTTGTGGGTTCACTATAGCATATCTACATGTGGATTTCTTTTCATGTATACTGTTGGGGGTTCCTGTGGATTTCTGATCCATGTACCCTGATATTGAGTAAGTGCAGATTTCTTTGAATTTACCTTGATTTGCGTGTGAAGATCCATGTTTGCCATCGTTCTGGAATATTGTTATCTCTTTAAATGTTGGTTCTCCCCTAATCTCTTTTCTGAAATTTCAAATATCCATATATGAGGCATTTATGTTATGTATGTTTTAATGTCTGTAATACATATTCTGCTTATTTGTCCAGTTGCATTCTGGGTAATACTTTCAGTTCTATCTTCAAAGAACTTGGCGAAGTTTTTCTATAAAGGGCCAGATAGTAAACATAATAAATATTTTGGACTTTGTGGGCCATATGATCTCTGCCACAATTGCTCAAGCGTATGTTTTAGTGCAAAAACAGCCAAGAGTCATATGTAAATGAATGGGTGTGGTTTGTGTTCTAATAAAATTTTATTCATAAAAACAAGTGGTAGACTATACTTTGCCAACCCTTACTCTATCTCATTCTCTCTTTAGTGAGGATATCTACTTTTTAACCCACTCATTGAATTGTTAATTTCAATTTTTTTTTAGTTCTGGAAATTTCTATTTGGTTCTTTTTAAAATCCATTTGATTTTTGTTTTGTTTGTTTTTTTGTTGTTGTGTTTTGAGAGAGAGAGAGTGCGTGCATGCATGATCCAGGGAGGGAGAGAATCTTAATCAGGCTCCACTCTGCCCATGTGGGGCTTGATTGCACTACTGTGAAATCAAGACCTGAACTGCAATCGAGAGTCAGACGCTCAGCTGACTAAGCCACTCTGGCACCCCCATTTCATCATTTCTGAACCTCTCTCATTTGATTCTTGGTTTTTATCTCTCCCTCCTTTTCCCCTTAGACCTTTATAATTATTTTATATTCTGATCAATTTTAATAACTAAAATTTTCTAGGCGTTTATATCTTGTTTCTGCTGACATTTTTGCCATGGTCACTGTTTTCTTATTCAGCTAGCTTTTTTTTTTTTTTTTTTTTTTTTTTTTTTTAGTAAGCACATGTATTTGAAATTAATTTGTGAGAATTCTACAAGGCCTGGTTGAGAATGAGAATACTCTCTTTTAAAGAGGATGTGCTCTTGCTTTTACTTGGTGATTGAGGTGCTACTGGAGCTACTTTAGTTTCTCATCTTGGGGATTTCTTGATTGCACAGGTAGTACCCAGTTTAATGAGGTTGGGCATATGGTTCATATTGTCAGCAAAGACTCTTTCACTCAATCTTTAGATGTTGCGGAAACAGACAGGTTTCCTTGTTGCCTCCCCCTTACAAGAATGTGGATTCTTTCTGGCCCATCCTTTAACTGATAGTACAGCCCAGTTGTTTGTACTGGGCCCAGTTTTTGCAGGAATCTCCGGTTCAGTGGCCCCTGGGGTTGCGGACCCCATGGTGCATTCTCTTGAACATAGCTGTGAAGCCTCCTTAGTATCAGCATTTACCCCCCAAGGCAGCCCTGTTGTTCACATGCACCCCCACTTTGGTTTCAGTTTCTGGTTCCTTTTCATTTTCCTGGCTTTGGAGAATTTTTTTTAACTTTCTTCTAAGTACAGCACATTTAACTACTGTATGCTTGTTATGACTTTGGCAGTGTTTAGGTGTTTTTTAGGGAAAAGGGGCTTTTGGAGTATCAAGTCAACCCACTATACTAGAAGCAGAAGAGTCATATAAAATTTGCATTTTGGAAAAAAAAATTTGAACATCTTGACTATGGAGAACCTGTTGGAACGCTCTCCACAACCTCTGCTTCTAGTTCCACCTGATTAAATGCTGCTTATCTGTTACATCTCAGCTGAAAAATCATTCCAAACCTGACTCCTTCCCTGAAAATCCATACTACCTCAAAGCTTTGTACCTTTGCCCTTCTTTATTGCAATTGTACATTACTGTCTGGTTTTTCTTTTAATGCCTTTCCCTGCTATAAACTCTGTTGGGGCAGGAGACATTTCTGTTCTGGTTATATTTTCCCCAGCACCTAGGCAGGTACTCAATGAATATTTGTTGAGTCAGGAAATGAATGATAGTGGCCATCTGTTTACAAATTTTATAAGTGAAATGTTGGGGCACTTGGTAAGTAGAGTTCACAGTTAAATATTCTGAATGAACCAAATGCGATGATTTTTATGACCTGTGGAGAGATTCTGTGTAAAGCGGAAAGATTGTATCATTTTGCCACCCAGAAATTAATAGATTAAAACAATGAAATACTCTTTTTATGTATAAAATAGAAAATGATTATAACAAATGATAAAGACAACAGTTGATGAGATTGCAGGGAAATGAATCATTTCATGCACATGGGTCACGGAGCAAACATAAGTAAGTGCTTTCTTAAAAAGCAATTTGGTAGTATGTATCAAATTTCTGAAAACATCATTACATTGTCTTAGCTTGGGCCGCCATAAAAAAAAACTTCATCAGTTGGGTGGCTTAAACATTAGGAATTTATTTTTTCACAGTTTTGGAAATTGGAAGTCAGAGATCAAGGTGCCCAGCATGGTCAGGTTCTAGGGAAGGCTCTCTTCCTGACTTGCAAATGACTTCCTTCCCCCCATGTCCTCATATAACAGAGAATAAGAAATCCCACTCTTTCTCTTCTTAGAAGGCCACCCATCCTATCAGTTTAGTGTCCCACCCCTATGACTGACCTCTTTTAACCTGATTACCACCTAAAAGTGCCATCTATAAATACAGTAACATTGGGGGCTGGGACTTCAGCATATGGATTTTCATTCATGGTGGATTCAGTACAATCCATAGTACCACTTATCCAACAATGTACTTTCAAGAATTTACCCTAAAGAAGTAATAAGAGATGGATTAAAAATATTATAGTGTAAGATTGTGTATATGTAAGAATATAAGTGTGGGGCACCAGGATGGCTCAGTTTGTTAAGCATTTGAGTCTTGATGTAGGCTCAGGCCATGATCTCACAGTTCATGGGTTCAAACCCTGCCTCAGGCTTCACACTGACAGTATATGGAGCCTGCTTGGGATTCTCTATCTGCCCCTCCCCTGCGCATGCACACGTGCTTTTTCTCTCTTGCTGTCAAAATAAACTTAAAAAAAAAGTTTACTCTATATATGGTAGTATACATGGTAGGAAGAAATAGAGGAAAAAGTCTAAATTCTAATGGAATACTGGGTAAGTTATGGTACTTCCATAACATGAAATATCATACTTACATTAAAAAGCATAAATGGCGGGGCACCCAGGTGGCTCAGGCAGTTAAGCGTCCGACTCCTGATTTAGGCTCAGGTCGTGATCTCACAGTTGTGTGAGTTCAGGTCCACACTGGGCTCTGCACAGGCAGTGAGGAGCCTTCTTGGGATTCTCTCTTTCTCTCTCTGCCCCTTCCTCACTCATGCTGTCTCTGTCTCTCTCAAAATAAATAAATAAAACTAACAAAAATTTAAAGCATACATTAGGAGAAGAGGTTTATAGTTCATTATAAATAAATTCAAATTATAAATCAGACTTGCAGTGCATGTATAGATTTATAGAACAAAAACTGGAATTACATTTACAAAATGATTGGGACATTTAAAGAAATTTTAAATTTTGTCTTTGTGGTTTTCTGAATTCTTCTCCTTTAGTTAAAATGTTGTGGTTTTTTTTAAATAATATTAGGTATGGGTCAAAGATGACCCATCAATACTATACCAATGTTAATACTCTTTATTTTTATTTAAAAATCACCTTGATATTTTATTTCTATTAAATTCTATAGTTCTATGCAGTAATGATTTTAGTTTGGTTCCAGGAGAGCCCAGTTATCAAACACCTTGATAATGGTCTATGACCTGTTCATCACTAAACACAAAAAACTGAGTCACAAGATCACATATCTTCATAGAGTTGGATAACTGCTTTTTTGTGAATAAGTATCTTTTTTTTTTAATAACTCCCAAAGAAAACAGACCACAGTAGGAAATTCAAATAAGGAATGGATTAGGAGGGAGGAGTGTTTAAAAAGATAATAGGAGTTGTAAATTTCATTTGCAAAGTATTTTTTTTGCAATTCATGGAAAGTGCTGCTTCTGTCACAATGAACGTAGGGGTCGAATTAATTTCTTCTGGATGTTTAAAATAATCAGGGGAAATGACACTGATTTATGTGACCAATCTATGATCATCCAAATGAGATATCATTTTGTTTCAAACAATTAAGAAGTGTTCTAGTTAGGGAACAAAATTGAGAGATTGTTGTTTTCTGCCTCCTCTCCCGTCACTTCTCATTCTTGTGCTGGTCTTCCTCTCCTTTTTATTCTGTTCACAAATGGATATTGGTGGGAACTACACGAAGTGCAAAGTGACTTTGACCTGCTGTGCTGCAGGCCCAGTTGACAATTCCGACAGGCCACTCTCCAGATGTCTCTCCCCTTCTCACTTTGTCCAGAGGAAGCTAAGAGGTCCTACGTTCCTCATAAGACACAGCACGTGAAAAGAAGCCTCTAAGAAACTCAGACACACCATGAACTTTGCTATCTGCCCTGTCATTGCTTACAAAATCTCTTTTGCTGCAAGCCACCAAACTTCCAGGACAAACTTATTTGATGAACTGGGGCGGGGGCGGGGTGGGGGTGGGGAGGCGTTGGTGAAGGAAATCTGTATTTACCAGACTTTTCTTTACAATGGTAACTCCTGATATCTTTCTTCAACCCACAAGCTTCCTGAGCACTCTCTTCCAAGCAATATGCAGGCTTCTAGAGATTATAAAACCAAGGACACTTTTATCCCTTAACTATCTAGAGTCTGTCCGGCTGATAAAATGATTAAGAAAATAACCATAGAATGAATATGTTAACAATTTTCATTAAATAACCAAATATTCATCAGCACTAAATGAGTCTTTTGAAGTGGGAATTGTGGAGAGATCCCATGATCAAATAATTTTGAAAAGTGATGTGAAAGTTAAACAGATTTCTTTACTATGAGACTTCGCAAACGCCTTGACATGCCTTGGTTACATCATGGGCCTCCAGCAAGGTCTCATAAATTATATCGTTCAAAAAACCCTTGAGTGTTAGGACCATCGTTTTTTAAAACCTGTTAGGAGCCAGATGAAATAGATATTTAAATTAGTTTTCATCAGTCTTTATGGGCCTCTGAAAGTCTGTATTATACTGGGAAAAAAGGACCATAAAATGTGTGAAGTGTAAACTGTTCAAGGGAAATGAAGCTATGAGGTTAGATTATACTAAAATATTTAAGCAGATTGCCTCATTAATGTTTGCTCTTCTCCAATGACGGACTCTGCAACCCATTTTTCACACTTTCCCTTTTAGATCTTTCTTGAAATATAATTCTTACCTTCACAGAAACTAATTTCTTATCTGAACTACCCCAAAAGCCATCAGAGATGATAGAAGGTGGGTTATGATACTGTTTCTCTCTCTTGTTCTGAGTGGTCTTTCAAAAACATCCCTCTCAGGGGCGCCTGGGTGGCTCAGTCGGTTAAGCATCCAACTTTGGCTCCGGTCGTGATCTCACAGTTTGTGAGTTGGAGCCCTGCATTAGATTCTGTGCTGAGAGCTTAGAGCCTGGAGCCTGCTTGAAATTCTGTCTCCTCCTCTCTCGGCCCCTCCCCCACTCACACACTGGCTCCCTCTCTCCCCCTCTCTCTCTGAAATATAAACAAACATTAACTTTTTTTAATCTTTCTCAATTTAGAGCTTATTTTGTACTTGTCACCAAGAGTTGCTAGTAATGACAGGATGTCCAGCACATATAATGGATTCTATTTGTTTTAAAATGCCTAATCATCCAGATTGACGAATGGCACAAGTTACAAAATCCATTGTAAGATCTCTTAGTTCATGTAGGAATTTAATAAAATTAATTTGTATAAGGCCTTAATATGTATAGGAACTATTTTTGGATGAATCTGCTTTTCAGAAAAGGTAGTGTGTGTGTCTATACGTGTGAATATGCCTGCGTGTGATTCTTTCTCAGAGAACAGACTGTGACCCCGAGGCAAATGTAAGATGAGGCTCTTTAGCATCAGTCAGAGGATTCCATTGCATGAATTCTTTTTTTTTTTTTAAAGAGTCTATCAAGTACAATTAACATAGACCCAACTACATTTGGTGTTCATTTGTTTATTATGTAATGCCAGAAAGAAGTTCTATGTCATAACTTGTTTGGGTCTATAATTAAAAGAAATGCATCTACTATTACACTGTGTTTTATAATTTGTTAATATCTTAAACTTTCATGGAGCAGTTTTCTTAAAATCATGTGACTTCAGTAGCTGCAGGCCCCAAGAAAAAAAGGAAAGATTTAAATCTTGGTACCTGAGAAGGTCTTTTTGTGTCATTGGAACAGCTTTAATATTTAATTATCAGTCATAGAATTAAGCTCCAAGTAACATTTGAATCAGAAAATTGGCTTTTTATTGTAGAATTGTCAATAACCATATTTTAACGTCATCTGAAAAGATGTCAGTGTCAAAGAGGCATTATTTATTTTACTTTTATTATCTCGGGGGGAAAAATTCTGTTTTTGAGATTTAAAGCAAATGATTTCACTAATAATTAAATAACAGGTAAATACTAAAAATGTTCTGCTAAGTGTAAATATAGCTAACTTTTTTTAGAACTCTTTTACCCAGAATATTAGAGTTAATTCCTGTTCTGTTTGTTCGTCAAAAAATTTCCTGTTTTACCCACTGTGATAGGATTTAAAACATTGCAAATAATCTAATACTAATAAGCAATCATATTTTTGATATTACTAATTCATGAATTTTTATCATCTGTACTTGGTATTTTTATATTCTATGTATCACTTATTCATGTCTTTAGCACTTCTGTATTGAACATCAGTCTGCCAGTTCTGGGTACCAGGGTTGCAGCACAAAGGAGGCAGTTAATAAAAACAAGTCTGTCATGTGTGGGGTGATGGCGGTATGCACAGTGAGCAGCAGTAAAGCATATTAAAGGAGAAGAGACCTGTGGGAAGGGGAGATTACATCTTTACCTCAGGTGTTTAGAGATAACCTCACTGATTCTGAGTCCTTTAGGTTGAGATGAGAAGGGAGTGAGCAAGCCATGTGTGACTAGGAAAGTGGGAGCAGCATATGCAAAGGCCCTGAGGCATGTGTTCTGTGTTTGAGGGCTAGCTAGGAGACCATCATGGGGTGGGGGGTCTGCTGTGAGGGGTAGAGAAGATCAGAGTGTTAAGTGTGGGGGGAGGGGGTCCTAACAGGTCTTGCGGAGCATTATAAAGGTTTGGGCTTTTGCAATGAGTTGTTCGCATGACAAAGTATGACTCATACTTGCAAAAGGCTCACCCTAGTGTGTTGCCAAGACTCTGACATAGAAAAGACTAGAAAAGGGAGACCAACGAGGCTGCAGCCATACCAGGATATGTTTTGAAGGTATAACTGACAGAAACTAATTTATAAGCTAAGTTTGTAAAGCTATTATTTTAAATTTCTATTACCTTGGGTCTACTAGATGAATGTTCATAATATATAACTGTTTTAAGTTTCTCTTAAAGCTGCTTTCTACAAGTACAAATTTCAGAACTGACTTTGTTGAGATTTTTTTAATAGAATTACTGATTCAGTGGCAGGTATTTTGTTTTTGTTTTTGTTTTGTTTTTTTTAATATAATTTATTTTGAGAGAGAGCACACATGAGCAGGGGAGGGGCAGAGAGAGAGAGAGAATCCCAAGTGCAGGGGGCCCCACCCGGGCCTTGATTTCACAAACTGATGAACTGTGAGATCATGCCCTGAGCCAAAATGCAGTCAGATGCTTAACTGACTGAGCGACCCAGGTGCCCTATAGGTATTTTAAATTTTATCAATTTTTAAGCTTGCTGCCATATGTGAGTAATATAGAAAATGTCTGATGTAAGTAAGTATGTTTGAAATATTCCACATTGCTTCTCAGATACAGTTTCCATTTTTTAACACAGATTTTTTTCCTCTTTATTATTTTCTGTGAAAATATCGGGGAAAGAGAATAAGACGTGGGCACTAAGAGCCCTGGATTTGGAATGCAAGAGACCTAGGTTCAAGTCCAGGCCTCTGCACTTATAATCGGTATGACTTTGGGAAAGTCACCTCACCCCCATGACCCTCAGCAGCCTCCTCTCTTGGAGGCTGCAGAATGGATTGCTGTGAGCCTCTTATGTTATGCATATAAAACAGCTAGCATAGTACCAGGGGCACGTTAAGAATTTTGTTTCTGGTAATTGCTATATTTGTTTTGATAACAACCATGACAAGGAAGATCTGATGACACAGAGATATTTGTGTTTATTACGAAGAATAATTTTAGAAGGAGCTGTTACCTGTAGGCATGACTGCAGCTAAGTTATTTGTTACCATCACTTAGGTATAGATGCCCATTCCATATACCTAATATTCAGTACGTAGTCTCGTATATGCACTAAAGGCATGTAAATAAGGACAAGTCCAAAATACTAACTCCTGTGTTTAACTGGTCAGATTTATACCTAATGAAATAATCTCACTAAAATGGCAGCCCTTCGCTGTGTATAACAGTCTTTATTTTAGTGAAAGTTCACACAAGTGATGTTCCCCTGACTTACCTTTCTTGCTTGTCATCACCTAAACCCCTGGCTCCGTTGTGTCAGGTAGGTGAGGTGCCCAAGTGAAGTTTGATATGGCAGGACGAGTTGCTGTATCCTTGTGAATCACAATCTCCTTTGACAGTTGAAGCAAGGTTGACTCTAACATAACTGTGTGGAGTCTGCCAGAGAACAAAGCCAAAGAACCATATCAGTCATCAGAAAACTAAAGATAAGTTCCTTGCCCTTTTTCATCAAAGTATGCATAGGTGAAATACCCACCCACAACGTGGTATGAGTTTTTGTGCTGTGTAATAACATAATGTGGCTATAGTTTTCATCTGAATGCTCAAATTCCCAGGTTAATGATTGATATAGAACTCTCCACTTGAACTTTTGTGATCATTATTGTACTTATTTTTAAGTCTGGGTTGTGTTATCGTCTTCTCAGTGGGCATTTATTCTGAAGTACTATGTGAAAAATCCATTTTATTACCAATGATTATAATATTACAAATTTGTTTTTAATTTTTTTTATGTTTTTATTTGTTTTTGAGAAGAGAGAGACAGAGCATGAGCGGGGGAGGGGAGAGAGAAAGAGGGAGACACAGAATCTGAAGCAGGCTCCAGGCTCTGAGCTGTCAGCACAGAGCCCGACACGGGGCTCAAACTCACAAGCTGTGAGATCATGACCTGAGCTGAAGTTGGATGCTTAACCAACAGAGCCACCCAGGTGCCCCTATAATATTACAAATTATTATAAAACATTGGGTTAGCTCAAAGTTCATTGTTTTGTAATTTCTAGCTCAGACTTTCTTTTCTCCTTCCTAAAAATATTTGAAAACATATTTGAATATTTTTCTGGAGTTCACATTCTGATGCAATGTATTATTCTATGAAATTAAATAATTGATGTTTCCCTATTTAAGGATGAAGTATAATTATAAGAATTTCACAGCATAAATTCTAGCAGCAGTGAGTTTCTGAAATAACAAATTATTTACTCTATAGTGGAAAAGAAATTTTTAGACTTAAGAGATGCCTTGATATCAATAAAAGGTCTTTGTCATAATGATTCAGGTATAACTTTAAAATTAATTGCTTTTATCCTAATTGACTAGTTGCAAGCATCAAAGATACACACACACACACACACACACATATATACATATACATATATGTAAAACAAGAGTGGGAGAACCAAATAAAAACCTTATGGGAAAGTTATATGAAGCATTTCCATAATCATTTCTACCCATTTTATACATAAACATTAAAAATTAGTTAAAATTATAAATATATGTCTTTGGTAACTAAAATATAATCTTTAGAAAAATAAGCTAATTGAGGAAGAAATGATTAGTGTTAATTATCAAATCCAAAAGATTCATTTTGTTGAAATATACACTTTTTGAATGAGATCAATACATCTTTCTCTTTGCATTAACTAAGTTAAAATTCGTATGTTCAAAATTTTTGATGATTGTTGCACAAGCAGACTTAAACTTATATAGTATAAATTCTAAATCCATTATTCATTAGAAATATCTTATACTTTTAATCCTGATCTTAGTAAAAGAAGATGTCTGTTTAGTCTTCATAAAATACTTCTAAAAATTTTAATGAGATCTTGCCTTGATTCCATAGGGATATTTGGCTAAGCACAAAAATCGTGAAACACAGATGGTCTGTCTTCTCTATATGTTTTTATTCAAGTATTTATTTTTATTTTTAAATAAGTTAAAATTTGTGTGCTGACACACTTAAATAAACAAAAATATGGTACGATAAACCACTACATCTATTCAGAATTTCTGTGTTTTTTCAATTAAAATTAAATCTCCAGTTTCACATTAGCTTAATTTTTATTTGGAAGAAGAGCAGTTATTTTAGTTTGTGTTCAGTATGCTTTTATAATATTTCTATCCAGGGGATATTTATTCAATTTGTCAAATATCTGATGCCACTATAAAACACTTTTCACTGTCATCTCAAGGACTAATCATTGTTTTCTGTAGACCTGGAAAATATTTATTGTACTCCTTTACCTTGAAGGCTGTCTAAAACAGAATAGTTTGATTGCATTCATTCCAGGTTAAAATCTGAAACAAATGACTACAAATACCTCCTTTAAATAAATTTCCATTATAGATGCAAGTAATATGTATACTGTGAACCAGTATACATTTTTCTTAACTATTCTTCAGAGAAATATAAAGATTACACACACACACACACACACACACACACACACACACACACACACATAAGGGCAATGGGTGGCTCAGGTGGATAAGCATCCAACTCTTGGTTTCACCTCAGCTCATGATCTCAGGGTTCATGAGACTGAGCCCTGTGTTGGGCTCTGCACTGATGGCATGGAGCCTACGTTGTATTCTCTCTCCCTCTCTCTGTGCCCCTCCCACACTTGCACTTTCTCTTCTCTCAAAATATATGTGTATAAATAAAGATATATATATATATATATATATATGTGTGTGTGTGTGTGTGTATGTATGTATATATATATAAAGATATAAAATACATGATAATAACCATTCTATCAATATAAATGACTGATTTTGATTTTTTCCAGGCCTGATGGAATTGGAACAGTTTCAATGGAAGAAAAAGAGAGATTTGAGGAGATAAAAGAAAGACTCTCTTCCCTTTTAGAAAATCAGATAAGCCATTTCAGGTATATATATTCCATTCATTAATATTAAGTATTTGCTTTCTTCATTCAACACTCCAATCCCCCACAGCTGTTTATCATGTCTTTCTGCTGCTACTCAAGAACTACCAGTAGCTTCTTTTCCAATGCCTGCAAGGTAAGATCCACGTTCCTCAGTCTGTGGTCTGTTTCTAAGCCCACCACCATTCAGTTTCCACCATTCACTAAGGTAGACCCCTTCGCCCTTCAGTGTCCAGTGTGGAACGTATTTCTCACGTGTGCATTTCTCATTCTTGAGTAGCCTCTTTCCCCAGCTCTGGTGACTAGTCCCTTCTCTCAGAATCACCAAGCAAGGAACCTCTTATGTCCTGTCTTCACAGTGCAGCCTTTCTCAGTCATTCCAGCAAAGACTGAAAAACCTGAAGTCTTTCAGCATATATCATCTGTACTTTTCACTAGTCGTTTATCACATAGTTATAACACCCATTTTTTAAGCCATTAGTTATCCTTTTATTTATATTTTCTGAGAACAAGGGTCCCACTGCCTGGCACAGTTTCTTGCTCAAAAAAAATAACCATTTAAACTAAGAAACATTTGCATAGTGAAAGGTCAAAAATCTTAATATTTTTCCCCCTGATTATAGTTAGCTGAACAGAACCTCATGGTTAAAAACAGAAATTTGCCAATATGTTCCCTTTTTTTTTCAATCATTTTTACCAGGTGCTATTGTATGTTGTGTCTTACAACATACTTGTCTTGTTGCAGAGATCAGACTTGAAATTATTTCATCATTACTGAAAACTTGGGTTAATATACTTCTGTAATAGTTCAAGAAAGCTGTTACTTAACCATTACCTTCTAGGCATATTATAAGTCTTCCCCTGTGAGTCTGACTAGCTCAAGAGAAAAGACCTAAAGCCATGGACAATAAAGACTCCCACTGGAACAGCCCAGCCAGATTCTTCTTTAGCAAAGACCATAGCCTACACATACCCACCTTAAGTGCATATAGCTTCCATTCAGGTTTTTACTGCCACACTTTTGAAAATGATCAGACAACCAAGGTCATCAGACATTTGAGGAAAGTATTTAATATGGAAAATAGAGTCTAAAATAAGTAAATATGAAAATAGCAATTGGGAAAACATGGGGAAAGTAAAATTAATGTGGGGACTAAGGCAATGAAAATCTGTTATTGATGTCCTTGGAGAGGTTTAAGAAGATAGGGCAACTATAAAACAAAAGCAGGATGTTGTTAAAAAGAAAAAAAAAATGAATAAACCTCAAGGAACAAATACGAACACATACACGCTATTAAAAATTAAGTTAATGAAACCTTCTAGAAAGTAATAGGAGACAGGTAGGAAAATGGAAATACAAAGATAAGAAAAATTAAGGATTTGCTCAGGAGTTTCATCACCATAAGTAATAGGAATTCTGGAAACATAAGGCTGAAAGTAGGAAATTGTCAATACATTCATTCAAAAACATTTTACAGAAGTAAAAGACATAAGTGTTCACAGTGAAAGAGCTCATTGAGTACCCAGCACAATGGATTAGAATAGACACTCATCAGGGACATTTTCATGAACTTCCAGCATCTTGGGGATAAAAGAGAAGATCCTGAAATACAAAGAATCCAGAATCAGAATTACTTCTCAACATTGATTCGTTCTGTAAACATACATTGAGTACATATTGTGTGTCAGGCAGAGAACAAAGTTAAAGTTCCTTTTCTTCAACTTTCATTCTGATGGGAGGAGCAATACAGATATTCAGAAAACAATGCATCACTGTCTTCAAATTTCTGAGGAAAGATTATTTTCAACCTAGAATTCTATACCAGTAACAGTCTTAAGGGTAGTAGTAGAAAAATATTTTCAGACATTAGGACCTTAAAAGATATGCTTCTTGAGGTGACTGACTGCTAAAGCCAGTAGAGCATGTAGCTCTTGATCTCAGGGGTTATGAGTTCAAGCTCCATGTTGGGCATGGAGCCCACTTAAAAAAAAAAAAAAAAAAAAAAAAAGATATGCTTCCCATAATCCCTTTCTGGAGAGTACAAATTCCAGACAAAGGAAAAAACAAGGAGGGATAATTAAGATCCCTGAAACTGAAAATTGGCATTACAGAGGAAGGGAATCTTCATGGTGATTGTTAATAGAAACCCCAAGTGATGGCTGAGCTTTGAAAGCAGCCAGTTCTGATAAGAGCAGGTCAGAAAAATTCTTCAAGTAAATTAAATTGACAAAATACTAAGATGTTTTAATATGTTGACAGAGAATTTACCCATTTGGAAGTGAGTTTGGAGTTATATTAATTAGATTATATTAGTTATATTGGAATTTGGAATTACATTAGATAAGGTCTATAAAAAGAGGAAATTAGGGGCGCCTGTGTAACTCAATCAGGTGAGCATCTGACTCTTGTTCTCTGTTCATGTCATGATCTCACAGTTGTGAGATTGAGCCCCACACTGGACTCTGCTGTCAGCGCAGAGATTCTTGTGATTCTTCCTCTCCCTTTCCTTCTGACCCTCCCCTGTGCACACATGCACTCTTGTGCATGTGCTCTCTTTCAAAATAAACAAAAAAATATTAAAAAAAATAAAAATAAAGACAGGTATTAAATATAAACAAAATGATGGCACATAAGAAATCACAGTACTGTGTCTCAGTTATCTAGGATATTACATAATATAAATACTCTATTTAACCCCCAAATGGTATAACTGTGTTAGAAAGATAGGAAGGACAGGAATTACATTTACAGTTGGGTAAAGTAGTAAAAAAAAAAAAAAAAATGTCTAAGGTGGGATGATATTTATCCTGTCATCTGAAACAAAAAAAAATTTAAAGACTAAAATATGTGCATAAATGCTTTTCAACACATTAAATATAAGACCGTGAATAAAAGTGATTCTTGAGAGATGAGAAACAAATGAATAAGCCCTTTCATTGCCTCTGCTTAGCATGAGGACAGTGTTTCCAGGCCATGGCCCAGGGAGGAGAATCTCAGTGGACCCTGACTTGAGACAGAGGTGGGAGTCCAGGAAGGACAAGACAGCCAGAATTCTCAGATCAGAGTTCTAAAGAAAGAGAGAAGAGACCTACAGGTATTTGCTGAGGGTCCCCTTAGAGTCTTCAACTAACTATTGATCTGAGCAAGTATGTAAGGAAACTATTTAAAGTCAGGCAAATAATCCTTTCTCTCTGTGGTAGAATTACAGAGGATAATCCCTAAAGCTAACACAGCTAAGAGGAGTACCAGTTTCTACCACCCAGATTGGAAAGCTTCTAAGTCATGAGTATCAGAATACTGAGACGGCTTTGCCTCAGTAATGGAAAAAAAATTAGCCCTGTTTTTATCTCTCCTGATGAGAATTAAAATCAAAATTCAAATAAATCAAACTGTTTTTAAGTAATTTCATTGAATTCCAGAACAAAGTTCAAGAATAGAGGAATACAAAAATATTGAGCCACCAATAATGTAAAACAACACTGTCTAGCGTCCAGTCAAAAATTTCTAGGCATATGAAAAAAAATAGTAAAGTATAACCAATGAAGAGAGCAAAAACAGCCAAAAGTAGAAATAACACAAGATAGAATTAGTAAACCATACTATTAAGAGAATTATTACCAAATGTCTTATGTTCAACCTGTTAAGGGCTTTAATGGAAAACCTACAGCTTCATACTTAATATGAAGACTGAATGTGAAAGATTAAAAGTTTTTCACCTAAGATCAAAAGGCAAGGATGTTTGCTCAGAAATCAGTATTCAAGGTAGTGTGGTATGGACAGTTCAGAAATAGACTCATACACATATGGTCAATGGATTTTCAAAAAAATATATAAAGATAATTTACAAAGTATGCTTTTTTCAGCAAATATTAACCTGGACCCATACCTCATACATGACTGAAAAGTTAACCTAAAATGGATAGATCTAGAAAACAGAAAATGCCTCTGTCCTTAGACTAAGCATAGATTCTTAAACACCAAAATCACGATTCATAAATGGAAAAATTTTACCTTAAACTTCAACAACATTAAAAACTTTTGATCTTCCAAAGACATTGAGAGAATAAGAGATACATTCCAGAATGGGAAAACCTGTTTGCACACTATGTATCCCACAAAAGACTTTTATCCACAATATATAAATAACTCTTAAAACTTAGTAGGAAATGAAACAACTCAATAAAAAATGATGATATTTCACCAAAGACATATGGTGAAAAGGCATATGAAAAGATGCTCAACATCATTACTCTTCAGGGAAATACAAACTAAAATACAATGAGGTACGACTATGTCATTAGCATAGCTAAAATTTAAAAATTACTCCCCAAGGTGTTGGCATGGTTGTGAAACTGGACCTAGCCTATGTCCTAGGCCATTCCACTTGTAGATACTCCCCCGAGAGAAATGAAAGCATATGTCCACACAGAGACTTTTATGTGAGTGTTCAAACCTTAACATACCAGCATTATTCCTAATAAACACAATATGAAAATAAGCCAGATGGCCATCAGCGAGGAATGAACAATGTATTGCAATACTTCTGAGCAGTAAAAAGGAATGAACCGTTGATAGCATAAAAATATATTGAGAGAAATTACATGCAAAGAAGTACATGCTATGATTTCTCTTACATAAAATTATAGAAAATACAAATTATTCCAAATGACAAAGTAAATCAGTGGTTGCCTGGGCCCAGTGGGTGGGGAAGGAACATTTGAGGGTCATGAATATATATATTAAGTTGAATGTAGTGATGGTTTCACAGGTGTTTACATATGTCAAAACTTATCAAATTATATATTTTAAATATGTGCAGTTCATTATATATCCTTTATGCCTCTAAATCTATTAAAAACTAAGTACTTCCATAGTGGAAAGTTAGTAGAATCATATTTAAAACTGAAAAATCAAGAATTAGAAATATTAGCATGTAGGTTAGGAATATAACTTTTAAATACGAAAAGAAGTAGCTAAAAGTTAAAAACTTTTTGTTTCTGAAGAAATTTACTTGGGGAGTGGGGTGGAAATGACATAAAGAAATTTTTTTCATAAAAAGTCTTTAAAAGAAGTTTCCTTTCAGACTATGTGCGTATATAACTCTAACAAAAAGAAATCCTGTATTTTAAAATGGATAAGGAAAGGAAACAATTTGTGGGACATGTCTATGCAGGTTCATTTATCTGTGTAATTAATTTACTATGTTAGGAATCAGGGTGATTTTAATTTATTCAGATTAGATATTAAACTTTGTTGAATTTTATTTGATAATTGAGTATTTTCCCCTTTGCTTTGCTATTAGAGAGCTATCAAAGTGGTAAAAACCCAAAATATTTATCCTGAAAGGCAGAACAAAACTATTCCTTTCTTTTAAAACTCATTTTGTAAAGATTAATTAAGCTTCTGTGTAGTTATTTTCTGTACTTTATTGATTCAGGATTACTTGTACTCTGTAAATGTGCTGAATTATTTACACATCATGGGCAGCTAATGCTAATTCAGAACATACCCAGTGGGACCTCAGAGCCCTGAAATGCTAAATGTAATCTGGGGATCAGTAACATTCCATTCATAAAATGTGTCACCCACAGGTTAATGGAAATAAACAATAGGAAAGACAATGGGTGGATTATGCAAATACACTGAAAAGATTTAAGCAGGGGGAGGGGACTATAAGAACCCAATTTGTGTTTTATTTAAACATGGATTAAGGTTTATGGTACACAAAATGATGAAAGCTACTTTGCTAATTTGCTAATGCTCTAAAAGGCAACACTGCCCAGGAAACAAAACTATCAAAAATAAATTGGTGGTGGTTTTTGTGCACGGGAGCAGAGGGAGGAGTGAGAGAATGCATCGAGGCAAGCGTAAGTGAAGGAAATTTTTGACAGTAAATGAAATGATAAACACTGTTGTGAAGAAAAATTTGAGTGACTGGATTTATGACATTTTTTTGCATTTATCTGAAACTAATAAAAGTTTCATAAAACTAAAACCCAGCCCTAATATAAATTTAACAACTGCTTTGTGAGAAATCAGTCTTTAATCACTCTTTAATCACTCTTCAAAATTCACTCCTGTAAAATAATTTGAATTTAAAATATACGTGCTTTTAAGGAAACCTGTTCAAATTGCCTTGTGAAAACAGTAATTTCTTAGTGAGTTACATCTTAGAAGATGTGTTAACCAAGTCCCTGAAAAATGGCAAAGGACATGGAAATATACAAACTTCAAGTTACTAGTGTCAAGATTTCTAATACAGATCCAAGTGGCAGCCTGTGGACAGCTCAGCTGCCTGGAGCACTTGATCTTGGGGGGGGGGCAGTGGTTGGGGGGGGATGAGGTGCTTTACTGAACTGATTCAACAAAGCGAGGAGCTCCAGCAGGATGAAGTGGCCCTGACATTTTCTGCTCTTTAAGTGGAAAGTGACCTGAAGAGGGACTCCCGTGTAAAGAGCCATAAATCTGTTACCACCATGTGTCAACAAACTTCCAAGGAGCCCACTCACTCCCCCAGCTTCTGACCCTGATTTCAGAATGCTAATGTAACCTGTCCTCCAGTTGTGGGGGTGAATTAGGAATACACAGGACTGGAAAGACTGAGGATGACCCACTCTGCTGGCAAACTGCAGAGCCCCCCAAGGTTTATGTGTTTTGTGTGGGGAGGTGCCACCGGCACAGAAGACAAAAAGGGAGAGCTGAAAGCCATTTTTTGTACTAGAAGTTATGACTGGTGGGGAAGGGGGGTGGTATTTCCATCTCAAGCCACACAGGTACAGGAGGAGATGGGCGAAGTCATTTTGTTGATGATAGGGCTTGATAACAACAAACCTTAAGAAATGTTTAGGGAATATGTTTTAATTATCTCTTTGATAGGACCTTTCTGAACACGTATCGTCAAAACTGTAGAACCTTTTCATCACAGTTGACAGCCTTACTGTTTAAAGAAATTTACAGCATGAACTAGGTAAACTTCTGCTGTTAAAATTTTTCCCAAATGGGCTGATGCTATTTTAACCAACCTTTCACTGTTCTTTAATAATGCCAAGTAATAGAAGAGGGAATTATTTAGCAGTCTTGGATATTAAATGTGTGACTTTTTTTGTTCCTCCTTTTGTTTTTAAAGATACTGTTTTCCCTTTGGACGACCTGAGGGTGCTCTAAAAGCTACGCTTTCGTTACTCGAAAGGGTATGTTTGAACACTACTTTGTAAACACTATTTGCACTCTTAGTGGCTGTGTATTTTAGTTACTAACCCAGGCAGATAAGCCCATTCCTCGCAAGTGTGTTCCCTGAGGCTGTTGGTCACATTTCATCACTTTGTCATCTGCTCTTACTACAACTCCTCCTATTGACTATTTCTTCCTGTCCGAAACCTTTCTGAAGCCCACCCCGGCCATCCTGTGCCGAGTTGATGGCATCTTGGTAGTATCCATTTTCCCCACCTCTTTCTTTCCCTCATGAGATTTTCTAGTCAAGTATAATTATGTTTTTCAGACTTGATTGTTGTCTTTTATTACCACCCTCCACCCCGACTTATTTGAACTTCTGTCATGTTTGTCACACCTATAAGAGTTTATCACTTAATATTTACAAACATATCATGCCTTTCATTCTAAATCTCAGAATTCACTTCAACTTATGTTACTTTAAATGAATACACAAATGGAAGAAATTCATTTTCCCTCAACTAAATAGCAAACAAGGCTTTCATATCCACGCTAAAATAACTTACTAATGAAAATACATTCTTCACTCCTGTTTTTGTGGCAGACTAAATTTGAAAGGGAAGAATCATTTTGATATATTTATAAAACTATATGCTGGGTGGATCCTAACAGTTAAGCAGTGTGGGCAATTCCTTTTCCTTATCGGTATTAGAAACAATTTCTAAGGATCATTTATAGCTCATGATTTGAATGTTCTGGTCCTGATTTATTGACTTCAAACACTTGGTCTTGCCCACTTTCCTGCCAAATGAATTCTAGGTTGTTTATTAGCACTTCTATTAAAAGCAAAAAGGGATTTCACGGATTTAAGCACTTGGAAGATGAGGGCTAGAACTGATGAATGTAATGAGATCTTTGGATTATACATTGGTTTCCGCTGTATATCCCTGTCTTATTGTTCCCTGTGCATCATGTGATAGAAATATTATTATAGTAGTGGCCTGTTTTATTTGAACTTTTATAATAAAGCTGCATGTAACCTAGGCTTTTCAAAGTATTCATTTCATCCAGTTCATTAAGGTATCATAGAAAAGATAAAATCTTTACAGAGAGCTTTACTTTTGGAATGGCATCCCATCCTGGGGACCTAATACAACCTGTCTGTGTTCCGGTTTCCACGGTGGAGCCTCCATCCTCCCCCCATCATGGAAGAGTTAGTAATAGCAGAGATGCTCTCACGCCCTGACAGGCGGCGGGATGAACAGTGACCTTTTTCCCAGTTATAGTCGCTAATCATGTCTCTTGCTGAACTGAGACAGAAATGGGTGGGCGCCTTCTTCATTTTCACGTCTCTGTATTTATTGACATCTTAGAAAAAATAAATCTCCATGTGAATTCTTCATACTTATTATGCCTTGGAAGAAATGGAGAAGATACAGGAGACAAGCTGGGTCTCTCTTTCGCACTTGCGCCCTAACATTGCCCTTTGCCAGGAAAGAGGATACAGTTCCTTCCATTCCAAATTAAATACCCAGCTCCTGGATACTATGAACTATAACCCAATTTCATTCCTGGACTCGTCTCTGTAACAGACCATATACATTCTAATTTCAGCAGCTCTATTATTTAAAAGTGTACCACCAGGGGAAGGCCTGATAGTAAAGTTCATCATTCTGCGTGTGGGACAAAATTAATATTAAATTTAAATCTTACTAATAATCACATTAAAAATAATAGTACACGTTAAAGCTTTTTTTTGTTTTTGTTTTTGTTTTTTACTATGAGCCGAAGGGTTTTTCTGCCTATAAAGACTCTGATGTGTAGTTCTAATTAAAGTTCCAGATACGTGTAAAATATGTTAAAAAATGTTAATATGAAACTATGAAGAATAATTGAATTTGATGGGAAGGACGTTTTTCAGTGATAAAGTTTGCTGTTTTGAAAAGGAAACCTTGCCTGACAAAATTAAAATATGTTATGAAAGACCACCAGTGCTTAAGTGGTTGAATAAATTTGAGATTATAAAATCCTTCGTGCCGAGGCTGATCAAAAGAGAATGAAGTAATAAAGCATGGATGTTTTCATGCTCTTTTGATGATTCTTTAAGGTGAAAGACTAATAGAATAGTAAGAATACTTACTGTTCTTGTCTTCTTTATACTCACGTTTTGCCATATATTTTATAATTTGAATATAAGCAAAACCAGAAAAGCTGCATTAAACGTATGGAAAAATAGATCTGGACTAATGGTATAATCAAAACTGACTGTAAGCAATTTTATCACTGAAAAAGTTTTAAGGAAAATTATCAATGAGTCATTATAAAAGTGCTTAAATACATAATATCTTGAATTCTGGATATGATTGCATTTTTGCCTTGCCAATAATAATACTTATAAAGGAAAAAAAATCTAAAAATACAGTTAAGAACTCAACAGAAAATAATCTGTTCTTTTTAATTTCAGAAAGTTTCTGTGTGTTTTAACACAGAAATGCCATTCATTTCACTAAAACAAAAGATTTTTTTCCCTCTCAGCAGATCACAGGAATTAGTTTGTGAGAATTAGAGATCTTGATTTTTATAGAGCTCAAAAACAGTGCTTGTTATTAATGGAACTTTGTTACTGTTTTCATATATATCGCTCAAAAGATTTAAAGCATTTAAATTAGGGATGTGCAAGAGAAACTTTATTGCTTGTCCCAAGGACTATAATCCTGATCTGAAACAGCTGCTCTAACGGTGTCCTGGGCCCCTGGAGGAAAAGTGACAGTCCTCACACTGAATGGTGGTTTGGCCTAGGGGAGGTTTTGATGTGCATAAATGAGGCTTAGACAGGAGGAGCCAAGATTGGAGGATTATGTTCCCAGTTGTGATGTGCCGACTCATTACTTTCCCTCAATGTTACCTAGGACCCCTTCCTGGTAATAGATATAGGACAATTTGTATAATTTGATTTTAGTATCTGTTTTATGCAATCTCTCCCTGTCTTCCTCTCTTTAGGTCTTAATGAAAGATATTGCCACTCCCATACCAGCAGAAGAGGTGAAAAAAGTGGTCAGAAAATGTCTCGAGAAAGCTGCCTTGATCAATTACACCAGACTCACAGAATATGCCAAAATAGAAGGTCAGTGCAGTGAGCAATTGCCGAAGTGGCAGTGAGAGCCAACAATGCCTATTAACTGAATTTTCTGTGAGAAGTTCTTTCCTTTCCTGAACAAACCTGTACCGTGGCAAAGGGAAATGTCTCATTAAAATCTCAGCTGGTGAACTGAAGAGCTTTTTCCTATTCATTGCTTTAATATGCCTCCTGGGACTCTGCTTGAATGAAAGACCCAGGATTCGTGCTTAAGTGGTCCTTTGTTCTTATTTTGAGTTTTCAGGGAACCAAAAGGTGTTTCCATGGGTTGTATTTTTTGACATTACCGTAAGTATGTCTAACATTTCAACTGTAGGTAGTGTCTTCTTTCCTGATCAGTAACAGTGTAGCATTACATAATTTTGTTTTCTGTTCAGCAGTGTTGCTCAGAGAAGGAGGAAACTTGTTGATTATGATGAGGGCCAAAACGAACCGACAGAATTCCCTGCAACTTCTCACTGCTTGCAATATAGTAACACATTTGAATGATTACATCTCTTGAGAGGCCCGCACTTTTTTTTCCCTCTTCCTTCAGATTCCGCTCATTAAGATTACTGAGGTTTAAGACGCTTAGAAATAACTAAATTGAAATTTGTGGCAAAGACGCAAAAATGGGCTTTATTGGACAATCCTTTGATATGATTAAAAATGATAGAAAGGGCCTCAAAGTTTTTGCTCCAATTATTCATAAAACTGGCTTGTGTCGTCCATGTAGCATTCACTTAGGAAAAGTTTGCAAAGTTAAATGCGTATATCTAAAAATAAAGGCAAATCCTCTGTTAGAAAAATTTTAGTAACTTTTAATATAAAATTGTACTGGATTATAAATTTGTTAATTATTGATGTGAAGATAGTTTTATCACAAGTGGTACGATGAAAAAGATTGATTATAATTGGCTGCGTCATATCCTTTTTTTCTCTCCGAATCCGATCAGGCTAACAAGCACGCAATAACCAACCTCCTGAGTGATTAACAAAAAAGCCATCCCATCACTATAGCAACCAATATTATATCACGAGAGTAACAACATGAAACCTCCTTAGTTACCAGTTTAACATCATTAATTATGATATCATGTTGTGTTAAAGCAAAAGCAATGAATATTAGCTCATTTGGGGAAAGTAGAAGATAAACAGATTGGTTTTCACATCATGAATACTCATTCAAACAATCTTCGTGTTTTGAACATTGTTGTGAACATGGGTTGAAAGAATCATTATAAAAATAGACCTATTAAAACCTTTCAAATCTAGTAAAGGGAAAAAAGTTTGTGCACAACTTGAATAAACACAGTATTGTTTTATTCAAGTGTTTAAACTCAATCCAAAAAAAAAAAAACCCTATGAGAATCCTTTTGTTCTTAACTGGCCATTCCAGTTAGTATTTTTGACCATTGTGCAAGAATACCGAAAACATAGGTTATTTCTATTTTCTAGTCCTAGAGTACCTTTTAACATGGACAAATAAAATTGTCCTAGCCATGGATGACTTTTGTTAATTAGTTAGACAAACGTGTTAACACTGGTGGTCAAAAGACATAGCTGTTCCTCTGGATCACACATGAAAACAAGTCTGTGTTAGAGAAAATCCTATTCTGGGACCAAATAAACAGTGAGCAGGGAGCTCTCATAGCTCTTTCCTTTCTGGAGTCATCTGTCTCTTACTTCTAGTCTACTGTGAGAATATTCTAGAAAATGGATCCTAGGAATCTAGGTGGGACTACTGAGCAGTCTCCATTTTCAGAAAAACAAAATGCATGCTTATCATATGAGAAAACGTCTGTGCATTTCATTTTCTCTCTTCCTTCCCACCCCCTTTTGTGTATGTTAAAAAATAAAGCGCTTTTTGCTTTATGCTCAGGATCAGACCAAGAACAAAATCAAATTTAAGTTAGATATAGGAAGTGGGCCACTTTTCTTTGCTTAATTGACTTTCTGCATTATGTGAGCAACATGGGTAGAGTCTGCTTTTTTCCTAAATTGTCTTTTCTTATGTTTTAGGGCCAGCAGAAAAGGAAGCAGGTAATGGATGTTTGTGCATGCACGTGCTGTTGTTTCTATTGTGGCATGATGTTTGATACTGATGAATAGCTGTCTGCTTTTCAGGGCTCCTATTAGATGACTTTGATTAAGATACTGAAAATACTTTCATTTTGGGAGAACTATTGTTAATGCTCTGTAGGTAAAATACAGGCCGTTTATCTCTGTTAAAGTTCAGCAGCGTTTTTTATACGAAGTCAAAGCCAAAAATTGGAGGCTGTATTAATGTTTTAAGCATGGACATTAATCTTATTTGGCAGCTGTAGCCAATATTTGGAGGGCTCTTACAGCTAGAGAAGAGGACCATCTCTCCTTTATCACTGCTGAAAAATAACACAGTGAAAAGCATAAATGCTATTAAATAAGAAGTAAGAAGCTCTCAACTTTGAAAGTTGCTAATCAGAGGAATGAGCAGGGATTATGAAGTCCTAGTCTCAGGAAATTGCTAGGAAAGTGTTCTCCGGATCTCTGAATTTTTAAAGGTTTTTTTACTTTTCTCTTATGCCACTTATCACAGTTGTAATTAATTTAATTATGTGCTGTTATGTGTTTATCTTGTCTGTCTCTTCTTTAGCCCCTTGCCGGCAGGGTCTTTATGGACTGTGTTTACTGTTGCATCCTGGCACCCAGCCCTGCACCACTGGCCCCAAGTAGGCTCTCGGTGCTTTGGAGAGAGAGGAGAGCTTAGCTAGTTAGGTTCATCCCTGGGCTCTTGCCCCATGGAACTTTCTAGTCCGAGTTTCCCTGTCTCATTTAAAGCCTACATGCAGTGTTACAGACAAGTTTGGGCTGGTTTTAACTGAAGTCTTCGACTAAAGGGTTCTCTTTCTGTTTTCCTAACTCTTTCCATTCTGTTTCAGCATTTGACCCCAGAAAGTGTGAGGAACAAAACACTCTGAGCCAGGAAAAGGGGAAAGAACACGATGACCACTAAAGTGCACTTTTGAGACTACCATCACTTCTTAAGACAGCCCATTGTAATAGCAACAGTCCTGTTCTCTTTAACAAACTTCTTCAAAATCTCTTAGGGCATTTCATCCACTGCAGTGTTCCTGTAGTGAAAATAGGTTTTTATATAGTTGACACACAGGAAGTCTGGGGTTGTTAGGGCTTTCCCACTGACACAGAGTAAATAAATCAGCCAGCTGGGACTTGCATCAGGTGTCCTGATCCCCAGCCTACCAAGGCTATGCTCCTTCCCCTGTGAAATATGAGGGAGTCACAGCACGTCTTCATGAAGGTTGAAGTGGAGGGACCATGTAGAGTTGCACACATTCCCATTAAAAAGAGGAGAGAACGAGAAAGTTGCTGTCCCTCATGTACCTCACTTCCAGACAGAAGCCTTCCCTTCACGCATTTCTGGCATCCATAGGACTGTTCAACTCTAGAGGCTGATGATGCTAGGAAAAATACTTTCCTTAAAATTAAATTCTAAGAGGGGCACCCGGCTGGCTCAGTCGGTGGAACATGTGACTCTTGATCTCAGGGTTGTGAGTTTGAGCCCTACTTTGGGTGTAGAGATTACTTAAAAATCTTAAAAAAAAAAAAAAAAAAAGGCAGGCCCAGATGGAAGAGAGAGAAAAATCAGTGTATAGTCTAGATGATTTCAGTGGATTGAAGGGATAGTTAATCTCAGTTGAAGAATGTTGTGAAATAATAAAAGAGAGGTTTTTAAAAAAAAAATGTAGTTCTATTTCTTTGGTTGCATTTGGTAGCAAGTTTAAGAGAGTTACCTAATGTTCTTGGGGGTGTAAATGACTCAAAATGAGAATGTCAGTTACATGTGTAAGAGCTCAAATGCTTCCAAGCAGTATTCTCTTGGGCATTATGATAATTTTCCTCAGTTAGTTTGTACCGTGTAGACAAGAGTTGAATTCTGCCCAAGATTGGTCTTCATTTTGTCATCTGTTGACAGTTCCCTCAGAGGTTTTGTTTTTGTTTTTGTTTTTTTGTTTTATTTACTCTGCTTCATTAGTTCCTAAAACAACTGTAGAAAACAGATATTTCATAGAAGAGGTAACCAAGACTATAGAAAAAGTCCGTAACTTTCACAAAGGTGTGCTGTTGTTATTCAATTCAGCAGACATGAGATTTGTACCCGTGCCTCTCAGATATGGAGCGTGTTCTGTCCACTGGTTGCCCTGCCTCTGGGGCTGTCCGATTCTGAGGCACAGTGCAAGAGCCAAGGGGTCACTTTTTCCAAAAGTATAGATATTTACTTAATAGTAAGAGCAAACAGTCATTAGTAGGAACTGTTTTAAGCACTTTGCATGTGTCCATTCGTCCTTTACGATAAATATTTCTATTACTGCTTTTTTAGGAAACTAAAGCAGAGAAGTCACTAGTCATACATCCAGAGACCACTAGGAAGCAGGAGATTAGAACACAGTGTCTCCCTTTCAAACTGTCATTTTATTTTCCTTGGTCTTTCTCCCTCCCTTTTCTTAGTGAGCCTGTGTAGTTAAGTTTGTACTCAGTTAAACTGCATGGGCATTTGAAAGGAGGTCTGGAGCGGTGCGGTTCATAGAATTATGATGGAAGCTGTAGATATAACTTACAATTTTCTAGTAATCGCATTAAAGAGGTAAAAAATGGAAAATTAATTTTAATAATAGTTTTTTAACCCAATATATCTAAAATATTCCTTTAAAGTGTATTCAATATAGAAAATTGAGATATTTTACAATATTTTTTCATATGTAGTCCTTGAAATCTGGTGTGTATTTTTACTAGCACATTTTGTCGCCCCATTTCAAGTACTTGTTTACCACATGTGACTATGGCTGCGGAATTAATCTGACAGCACAGATCCCATGGTAAGGCTAGGAACTGACTCCAAAATCCGAAGCTTTTTGTTTTTACGCTCACATATCTCACAGCGTCAGGTGTTGAAAGGGATTAAAATGTGCAACCTTGCCCCCCCGCCCAGCCCATACGTAGCCTCTTTTTCCCTCCCCTATTTTATTTTTCTCTGCAGCACTTGTATTCTAGCACATGATATGGTTCATTCATCCTACTCTTGTCCTAGAGTGGTAGCTCCACCAGGGCAGGACTTTCGTATTTTAGTAGCTGCTGTATCTCCAGTGCCTGAAAAAGGTGCCTGGCACATGTTTGGTACTCAATAAATATTTGTTGAATAAATGAATGAGTTTATGGCACAGAATGATCAAGCTATTTATAGCAGAGAGAACATGTATAAACTGGCAAGCTGGCTTACAAAAGGTCATTCAGATCAATCACTAAATAATCAGAAATATGAGAGCAAAAACTAACCACTTAAAAATAACAAGATTGGAGGGGCACCTGGGTGGCTCAGTTAGTTTAGCATCCAAATTTGGCTTAGGTCATGATCTCGCAAGTGATGAGTGGGTGAGAGCCTCGCCTCGGGCTCTGTGACAGCTCAGAGCCTGGAGCCTGCTTCAGTTTCTCTGTCTCCCGCTCTCTCTGCCCCTCTCTGCCCTCTCCCGCTTATGCCCTCTCTCTAAAAAATAAACATACATTAAAAAAGGTTTTTTAAATAACAAGATTGGACCAATTAAACCAGAATTCCACGCTCTTACCATGGGTGTGGGACACTAACCCTGGATCACAGCAGCCAGAGGTGATGGAGAACAGTGGCGTTAACAGTAGTTAGCATTCTAACCTGTTTCAGTTGTTTCCATAATTCAACATATGCTCAGTTGGACTTCTAGTTCTCTTCCATCCTTGGGAATTCTTCCCATTCTCCATCAGCAGCACGTATTTGCAGAAAAAAGGAATTTTACAACTTTGTAATAAATGAAATAAACGACCTCTCTCTAAATGTCTTCTTTCCTTCTTAGGATATCTTTGCATTTGTTTCATGAGAACAGAGTTCATTTTGAGAACTTAATATTTCTACAAGGCATTTTTTTTTTAATTTTAAGAAATATCTGAGAGCTACACGGTTGCAAAAATCAACTGGTGCTCTTCCTCGATTTAATTTTATCACTACTGTGCATTTAACAATAAGATCATTTTTACAGTATTTATAGTCTAGGGTTCAAAAAGGTACTGCAACTTTATCTTCCTAATTGTGTCTTTTTTTAAATTTAAATCACATACCTTTTTGATGCAAACTAGCTCTTTTTAAAGGAGAATCAATTCCTTACTTCAGGGAGTTTCTTATAGACAAGAACAGCAGTCTAGTAACAGTCCCTGCTATCTCCTGAAAACTACGTATCATATGAGGGCTTATGATAAAAGAGAGAGACGGCTCATTAGAGCTTGCCTTGACCTGAGATCTTTTGCATAGACTTGGTAGCTAGGCTTATTGTGAATCTCAAAACATGGAGGTGCCCTAAACAAAAGGTAGCATGGAATGAACAGGCAAGAGCTTTGTGCACTGAGGATCTGTCTGGGCCCTTTGGTTGCCAGGTTCCCAGGTCTAACCCCCAAGTGCTCTCATTTTCAAAGTCTCGGTTGAACAGGTAGAGATGCTTTCCCAGAGGGCCACACTGCTTGCTTTCTTTGAGAGAAGTTGCACTGTGGCAGGCCTTACGTCATTAGGATGTGTTTGCCATCTGGGTGGCATTTTAATTTAGCGCTCCGCTGTCAAGAGTATAGTGATAAATAATAAATAAAATCCGTTCTTAAGTGTATGTGTGTGTAGAAGTTGAGTAGATCAAAAGCATACTTGATGAAAATATTTTTTTGTCAGTGAATAATTTCTTACTAATATTTCTAGGATAACATAACCATTTTCTCTCATAAAAGCTATATTTTCTTATAAATTTGATTTTAAAAATTTTGAATATTATATGTTATGATGAATTCAGGTTACTGATATCTCTAAATAATAGTCCTGAAATTTTGCATTCCCATAAGAATTGACAGTACTCTGCAGGAAGTGATTTGTGTATTAGAAGAAACAATTCTCACCTTAAAAACTATAAAGCAAAGTTGAAGAATTAAAGAATTTTTTTGTAGCCTTTGTTAGCGTGGCTTGGATAGTAGGACTTTGGCACGAAAACCTTTATGATCATTTGTGCTTCTGAGTCACCTGATGACTTACAGACAAATTGAAAGATGTAATTTCTGACTCTAAAAGAGAATATCTTCTTGTTGTCTTCAAAATGTTTGAGAAAATTAAATCTATAAAGAGCTTTTAGTTTATAAAACTATGTATGTAGCGTAAACATTTGCTGCTTGAGCTACGCCATCTAGATAGGGACCAACTTAAAATTTATTTTTGTACTATATACAGAGAAAAAGTATTTTTCAGATGATCAGTGGACTCTTTAAATTACCTGAGAAGATAAATTTTTCTGATAGCTCTAAGTGACTTTTATTCCATTATCTAATATGCATCGGATGTTAATTTTAAATTATTTTTTCAACATGTTCCCATCAATATGTTGAGTTAAATGTTTTTAACACCCACTTCCTTGCTACCCCAGTAGCCTCATTCTTTAGGTCATATATACCAGAAAATATTATGACCATATTCTCTTTTCAGTACTATGTAAGTAATACGAATTTACTTTGGACGTTTCTACATCTAATTTGGAATGAATGAGGATTTGTAATATGTTTATTTGCTTCAGCTTTTTTCCCACCACCTCACTAGCCTCACAAGATAGCAGCCCCACACTGGATAATTTGTGTTCACACCAGTTAGTTAACTCATGACAGTGTTGACAAATTAATTCCTATGAATCAAGAGATGTTTGGGGGACAAACAGGAGTTGCAGGGATTATTGACGAGAAGAGGCAAATGAAGACTTTGGCTTCCATCCGACAGGGCTTTCCAGCTGTGCATGTACCTTCAGTCAGCTCAAGACAGACTTAAGACAGGAAGAGTGTGCTGTGCAGTTGTACAGTGGCTGTCTGCACACTCAGGTGACCAACTAAGAGAAAAGTCAACTGAGGACACAAGGAGCACCCTGTATACCAGTGACAGTATGATGGTAATGCTTGGAACCCCTCTCAGGACCACTGCATGTACTACCCACAGCTTTAGTGACCAAAGGACGAGGGTTCTGTCAACTCCAGACAAACCATGGAGACACTTAAGGACACTTGGCACTCTCTCCTCTGATATTGGTTCTGTCTGCATTTCATTAATATTCTTCTTGATTCGTTTGTGTTTAATTGTGAGGAAGCATTAGTATCTGTCACTCTGTTAAAAACAACTGCTGACAGTACCGTCCTGCTGCCTCTGGTTATGACTTCTCACCCTTTATGTTGGAGTTAATATTGCCAACACTGGATGATTCGTCGCACCTCCGCTGAGGTGTTCTGTGACCAAATGGAGTGGCATCTGTCCTTGATTCACAGTCTTTGTCGTGAGTCATCCACCATATCCTTCTTTGTTTTTGTAGTAGAAGTTATAATGAATAAGGAGAGTCTCAGTCAGGGATGGTCATAGCTAATCCCATATTCAAGGTGAAGCTTGACTCAATCTTGATTGATGTTCTCTTTCCAAATCAGGCTATCACAGGAATTTGATCTTCAGTTTAAATGGCAGCTAAGTTTAGGGTATTCGAGGGCAGTCCCTTCTTTTCCACCTTGGAAGCATAGTAATCCTCAGCTCTGTAGGCTCTATACCTATAAACTTCTTGGCATCCCCACCCACCCAGGTCTCCTGTTCTCCAGCATCAAGGGATGAGGTATCTTCCTCTTCAAGGTAGACTCATCCAACCTGTGATATTGATCTCAATTGCACCTACTTCTTTTTGGGTGGAATTTACTCCATCATATATCTCTTCTTTCTCCTGTGGTTAGTTCCCCCATCTTCCTTCTACATACTTCATTTCCATCTATAACCATGGTATCTCCATAAATAAAGCAGCTTTACCCTGATCTTCCATTGCTTGCCATCTGCCATCCAAAGAGCAGCTTATGCTCACATTCATTTCAGTCACCTTCACTTCACTTGTCTGCTCCAACGAGTTTGGTTGCCAGTCCCCAGTCTGTCTTGTGGAGAGTTCTAGCCTGGAGTATGGCTGAGCAGAGAGGGAGTGAAGGGTCATTGCCTTGAGACCATCAGTTCCTTTTGCCTTTGGAGTTGGTAGCAGTAGGCCAGATGGCTGTTATCTGTGGCTTTATCAAAACTGGGCCCAGCTGTGCTGCCATGAGCTGAAAACTGGAATGAGCTGAGCCACTCTCAGGCAGTCATGCCTTCAGTCCTCTGTATCCCAACGTCTAGCCTAGTGGATTACAACCTAAGGAGACTTTTGGTCAAGTACTGCAGCTTTGAATCTAGCAGATTAACAGTGAATCCATGTCCTTAGAAGTTGCCTAATGGGTTAGTAGCAAAAGGAAATTAGTAGTAGTATTGGTCTTGTATTCTGGGATCCTCTACTCCAAAGCCTGAGTTTCTCTGTCCTCAAAGGACACACAGGCAAGCACCTGCCTATCATTCCATCCTGAGTTTCTCCAATGACCATGAGCTTTCAAGTCAAAATGGACTCCTGAGGAGTTACAGCCCCTTATAAAAGACAGTAAACTAAATGATATGTGTCATCTAGAACTTACTATTCTTAGGAGCAAAAATTTACCTTAAGCGTAATATACTCAAGGATATATTGGAAGATTCTAGAAATATGCAGGAACAAGAAGTCAGAAACCAATTGGAAATATTGAATATGAAACATTAGGTATGAAAATAATATGGTAAGAAACATTGGATACAGGATGAATACAGCTGGAGAGCTTGTCATCTGGGAGATTAGTGAGAGCAGCAGGAAAGGTGAAGATGTAGACAGTGTAAAAAGAAAGCAAAGTGATGTGGAGAATAGAAAGAGTAAGATAGACTTCCATCAGACTGGTTATGAAAAAAATTCAGGTAAATATAATATGAAAAATAATTACAGACACAAGAGGTATAGAAAATAATGGAAGAGTATTATGAACAAAGACAAAAATTGAAAGTCTAGATGAAATTGATTACATTTCTTGAAAACCTATATTGGTGTGGTCAAGACAAGAAATGAGACTCAGGCTATTAAGTTTTAAAGTAATTGAGGGGCGCCTGGGTGGCGCAGTCGGTTAAGCGTCCGACTTCAGCCAGGTCACGATCTCGCGGTCGGTGAGTTCGAGCCCCGCGTCGGGCTCTGGGCTGATGGCTCAGAGCCTGGAGCCTGTTTCCGATTCTGTGTCTTCCTCTCTCTCTGCCCCTCCCCTGTTCATGCTTTGTGTCTCTCTGTCCCAAAAATAAATAAACGTTGAAAAAAAAAATTCAAAGTAATTGAAATGGTTGTGAAAACCCTCCCTTTCCCAGATCCCTAAGCCTGGTTGGTTTTGGAGGTGAGTTCTACCATATTTTTAAGGAAAAAATCCTATCCAAAATAAGTCCAGTGAAGTGGAAAATGAATGAATCCTGTCCAGTCCATTTCATGAGGCAAATACAATCTTAATTTCCATACCTGGTAAAGGCAGTAGAACAAAAGAACGTTATTACAGGCCCATTTCATTGTGAGCCTATATATGCAAAACCCCTAAGTATAAGCCTACAGAATCCAGCAGTTTATTGGGAAAATAATCAACGGGGTTTATCCCAGAAATATAAAAGGAGTTCAGCATTAGGAAACAAACTAAAAGCAAAAATCCTACCTCAAGAGACGTAAAAAAAAAAAAAAAAAGTATGTGGAAAATTATACTGTGAGCATCTTGGAATTTCTTAGCTTTATAAAACCCATATGGAAAAAAAACCTACACCAAATGTTTTACATAATGAAGGAAGTTAGAGGCATTCCCACTAGGGTTTGTGATAGTTACTTCCAGTATCGTCACAACACTGGGAGTCTTGGACAGCATGAAAGAAATGAAAAAAGTAAATCCAAAGAATGGGAAGAGGAGATAAAACCATCATTGCAGATGAAATGACCATCTGCCTAGAAAATCCAACAGGATCTACATAGAACCTTTTATATGTAAGTGTTCAGCCAGGTTGCCAGCTATAAAATCAGCCTGCTAAAATCCATAGCCTCTCTCTACACCAGTAGTTCTCGAATAATTTAGTCTCACAAACTTAGTACACTCTAAAAATTCAGATCCCAAAAAGCTTTTGTTCAGATAGGTTGTTTACCAGTATTTACCATACTAGAAGAAAAACATAGAGAAATTCATAAAATATTACTCTTTACAAATAGCAATAGCAAACCCATTACCTGTCAACATAAATAGCTTTATAAAAAATTTTTTGCACACCTCTTTAATGGCTGTCTTCATAGAAGACAGCTGGATTCTCATAGGCACTTCACACTGAGTCTATGACAATATGTTATTTTGGTTGATATATGTTTTTTAAAAATCGACATATACTGATCTGCAGTGGGAAAAGGGGAAAGTATTTTAATAGACTTTTTAGATAATTGTGGGTTTTCTTCTGTGTTATACTAAAGCTTGGCAAGTGATAATTTCTTATGGGTTAATTGCAATGTCGAATCTGAAAGCCTATCAATGAATTTTTCATGCTATTAAATCCAATTGGTTCATCATGTACTTTGAATGCGTTTTTCACCATGCATGATTTTTTAACACCATGTACTAATCATTTGGTCCACTGAGTTAAGATACTCTTAGTGTTAACAAGTATAATAAAGTCACCCTTGTTAATATCATCAGAAAAGTCTCAAAGCCTTGGGAAGCTGTCAAGTGCATGACAGATACAGGCTTACTAAAATTCTAATTTTCCTTGAAAGCTTTAATTTTATCATTAGCAACAAATACTATTTAAGTGACAGGTTTACTTAATTTTTCAGAAAACGTCTACCAAATATCCCCAAGTCTGAATAACCATATTTTTGTCCATCGGTAGGCTTTTCAACTAAAAAATGGTTCTCTGAAAATAAAACAGTTCAGCCTAGACTGAAACAAGCACACACTTTTACTTTAGACAATCATTACACTTCAGTATGCAGATGTGCCTAATGCCAAGTTCTCATTTTGTCACAGACGATATTTAAAAATGTATACTCAAGGGGAGAGATTCAATAAAATGGGTGGTTTTTTTTTTTTTTTTTTTTAATGTTTTATCAAGGACTTTTGTATGTAAAACTGGCTTTTTTCTTGCATGCACGGGGGTAAAGAACCCAGTGATTATAATTTAGCACCACAGCCTTGATTCATGCTAAGGTAACAAGAGTTTTACCTGCCACTGCTTTTGTACCATCACTGTGAAGATCAACTAAGTCAAAAAGGCAAAAACATTTCAGTATTATTATGAAAATACTTTTGCACTCACAGATCCCTGAAAGGTCCTGGGGATCTGCGGTGGTCTGCAAACCACAGTCAGAGAACCACTGCCTAGAAACCACTAACCACCATCAGTTAACTGCCTAGAAAATATTAACCAAAAGTATCTTTTACAGTAACCACCAAACATCCAGGAATTAACTTTGCCAAAAACATGCAAAACTTCCTAGACCTCTAAAGAAAATTTTGAAACTCAGAGGTCATAAAGAGAGATCGAAACAGATGTAAGATAGTCCTTGCCCTTAAGAGAGAGGACTTGACAGTATGATATTTAAACTCTCCCCCCAAATGTATAAATTAATTGCAGTGTCTGTTGGAATTCCAGAGGTTTTTTTTTTTTTTAAGAACGTGATAAATTGAAAATATAAGTGGAAGAATAAAGGATACTGAATAAGTCAACTTAAAATAAAATGCATGGAGACTTGCCTTGGCCGACACTAAGATTACAAAACTATCACCAAAGCCTGTGAAGAAGAATCTACAGGCTCACGTACCGATGGGAGCATGCTGTGCTTCATCCATAATAAAATGGACCATAAACCAGTGGGGAAAGGATGGACTGTTTCGAAGATGATGCTAGAAAGAAGGGCTTACTAAATGGACAAAAAATAAACTGAATCCCTTTCTGGTGGAAGCATGGCCTCCAGAGAGATCAGAAACCTCAATGTAATGAAGAAAATGTCTACTGCTATGGATTTAGTGTTTCTCTTTATTTTTTTGAAAGTTTGAGAGCGAACGAGTCGGGAGAGGAAGAGAGAATCGCAAGCAGGCCCCAAGCTATCAGCTCAAAGCCCAGCGTGGGGCTTGATCTCACAACCATGAGATCATAACCTGAGCCAAAGTCAAAAGTTAGACGCTTAACTGACTGAGCCACCCAGGCTCCCTGGTATTTCTCTTTTTGTAACTATCCCCAACTAATGTTTTTACCGTTTTGCTTCCTTGGTAATTTCTCAAGCTTGTCTGGTATCTATTTGAGATATGTAGCAAAATTGTTTTTAACTTTCTGATAAAACCTAGCATGTTCCAGTGTAGTTACTTCATTTTCTACATAGAATTGTCAGCTAACCATCTATCCTTGAGAAAAATACTTGACTGCTCTGAAGTGATGCCGTGAAAGCTTCCATGAATCCTACTGATTCCCAGTTGCAAGAGAGAAAAGATTCAGAAGATAATATAAGGGAGCTACACAAAATAATGCATCAAGAGTACTTAATTGAATATATCCCAGATTGCCCACGAGCTGGAAAAACATTATCTTCCCCCAAAACCTTCTCTTTGATGAATATTTGCCTTCTGTAGAAATTCTTAACCAGAACATAAGCACCTCCTGAGAAAAACCAAGCATTTATGTAATGTCTCCTTCAGTGTGCCCCTTACCAGGAATTATTCCCTCAGCCATGATCTCTAACACTCTGAACAGCTCTTGCTAAAGCCTTCTCTCCTTCCTCCGAAGATGCATGGAAATCTCATTACAAGTGTTCAACACCTGTTCCCTAAAAGGTCTCAAAAAGGATGTCAGTTTACTCAGCTCACTTGACAATGTGTCATGTTTTATTTTTTTTTTTTACTTTCACATGGAATGTGGTGCACAGATAAATGCAGCCTTGGAATAGCAAGTTTTCTTATGAGCCATTTGGTAGAATTTATCATTCTCTAAATCCATAGTTTGAAACCCACTGATTGGTGACCTTTTCATTTATTTACTAACGTGTGTCAACAGGTAAACCAAGTGACATATAGCCCTGTGGCTCCTGCAGCACCTTGTTAATCTGAGTAGTTTAGATGTATTAAAAAGTCTTTTCCAGTTGGACAAAACCAGAGTAATGCAAACTGACAGATTTCACCTCTTGATAGCTCAATAGAGTTTGTAAGTACTCGGAGCCTGGACAGGTGAATAGTTTTAGAAATCAGAGGTTATTACCTATCGGCCGTAACTATATGACCTATAAGTGGCCATATAGCTTCAAGAGCTAAATTAAAAGGCCTAATGAGTGTCTGTAATGCCAGATCCTTTTTTATTTCAAAAGGATAAACCTGTAAAAATACCCCAGAGGCATTTTGTTTACACACATTTTCACAGTGGCTGGCAGACGCAGGATGTTAAAATTGTAGAAACATTCAAGATATCACCAAGCCCAACCCACCTCTCTACACCTGGTCTTTACACTTGTCCAAGTAGGAGACATTCTCCAAATCTAAGCATCAGATATCACCACTAACGCATTAGTTGGCTGCCCTACCCCATCTTGTTTATATCTCAAAGGAGACAGAGATACATACAGACATCAAGATCTTTGACTCATTTCTTAGTACCCAAGGCTACAAATCTTTTCAAAATAGATCTTTCATACTGTTCTCTTTCCTTCTTCAGCTTGCCTCCCACTGGCCAGCCTCTGCAGTCCTGACTTTTCACCCTCCTCATTGCCCGTCATCACCACTACCTCCGGGATCCTGCTTTGCCTGACTGTTCACGGGCAGACCTTCTCCCTGAGAATGAAAGAGAGTTTAAGGGGCAGGAGGAGGATGGGAGAGTGGAGGTGTGATGGTACTTCTTTGATGCGTGAATGTAACAAATGACCAAGAAAACGCTACTTTAAGTAAATGTAATTAGAAGACAAGAACTAGGCGTGAAATTTAAGATGCTATAGCCCTTAATTATGTGGTAATTTAGTACTGGCCTGGCAGTTACTATAACTGAGATCAATTTCTGAATCTGAATTCTGTTGAGAGGATAAGGAGCACTGAAACCAAGGAGACCATTTATCAGTTTCAGCTGCTGAATATATATCAGTGTGTGTGAGATATATGTATGATAGATGTATAGGCTATATAACGGGATAGATACAAAGACCAGTCTTTAGGAAAACCCCTGTTACACAGTTAGGCAGAATTCTCCATGGAAAAATTTTATGCTGTCATTAAAATCCTGCAACATATTTCTAACCAGAGCTAAACAGAGTTAAATAAACATTGCAGAAAGTTTTTTTTCTCTGTCAAGCCTTCATAGTCCTCTCAGCCAGCAATCCTATGAAGATATTTTTTTTTTCCTGTGAGATCCTGGATCTTCTTCACAAACTTGAAAGCCAGCGTCACAATAGTTAAAAAGACAACTCTATTTTTTTTAAACTTTTTAAGTGTTTATTTCTGAGAGAGAGAGCGTGAACAGGGGAGGGGCAGAGAGAGAGGGAGACACAGAATCCGAAGTAGGCTCCAGGTTCTGAGCTGTCAGCACAGAGACCTATGCAGGGCTCAAACTCACCAACCATGAGATCATGACCTGAGCCGAAGTCAGATGCTCAACTGACTGAGCCACCCAGGCGCCCCTAAAAGGACAACTTTAATAAAATCAAGCCAAGGTGTCTGTTTCTCCACTCTTACAAATCACATAACTATAAAAGCCTGTGACAATTTAAGCCTACTAATGTTTCTCTGATTCCATCACCATCACCCCTTATTTTAAGATCTTAAGAGGAGACTGTGTTGCCGTATTCCTCCTGAAGAAAGTCTCACAAAACCTCACTGATGTCTACCTCACATATGTATCTTTTTATGGCCCATTACCCCTGAATCTCCACTTGTTCTTGGCGTCTGCATTTGTTCGGTTTGGGTCCATTCTGGCTGCTATGGGCCTGTACTCCAGTGGCCAATCTCCTTTGATCCAGAGTTGACCATTGGCTTAAAAATGAATTTACTGAGGGGAGAGATAATCCAGGTAAAGTAGCTAATGTGACTGTCACAACAGAACAATTACTCCAAAGTGCTGTATCATTAGCATGGTTAATTCCAGAGGTATTAACTGCAACTGTTGCTTTAAATGGCAGGGTTATTAAGGAAGTTAATACCCAAGGGATTCTTGGAATTAGGCCACAGACCTATTGTTTTCAAACATCTATGGTATTAGTACTCTCAGGGATTTTAAACAGCTGTAGGGAGGCCATAACATTCCAGATATTTTCATTCACACAGAATTGTTCAAATATGTACACCATCCTACTGAATAACATGACAGAAAAGTAAGATGTGTTCAGATTCTACAGAAAAAGTCACCTTTTTTTTCCCCTAAAATGAAATTTATACAAAGAGGTAGCTTGATTTCAGGTAAACGAAATAATCTGAAGTTCCTACGGGTCACCCTGGTATATGTTTGTTTTTCATAAACACTGGTAGTTCTCAAAGTGCATTCCCCAAAGTGGCATCATTGGCAACTCCTAGGAACTTGTAGGAAATGCAGATTCTTGGGTCCCAAACAAGATCTATGGAATCTGAAATTCAGAGGGTGATGCCAGGGAATCCGTGTTTAACAAGCTCTCCGGGAGGTTCTGGTGCATGCCGAAGCTGAGAACCACAGATCTATACGGAAGCTATTCCAGTCATCGATTGCAGCGATGGATGTATTCCAGCACTCTCAAAACTGTACTAACATTTAGGTTGCCATCAGACAATCCAGGAAGGGATCCATGTTAATGCTATTCTCTTGCATTAGCTGAGAGTACCACGTCTTGGGGAGTCAGATACTGGGCAAGGTTGAGTCAGGTTGGCCCTGAAGAGTTGGGGAAGTAGAGTTTAGTTTTAGAAACTGCTTCTCCCCTAGATTCTGAGGCAGTCTTCTTAGCATGTTCTACCCTGTTTCCTCTACGTGGCTAACTCAGGAGTTCCCCCCGGAGTCATCTAGTCACGAGTTCTGAAAGTGGCAGACAGGTTTCAAGAGGGAGTTTTGCCTAATAAGGAAGAATTTGCTCTCTTACCCACCTTTCCCTCTCAGGATGAGAAATCCCATGAGCATGGAGATCTGGCTGGGATTAGGACTCGAAGAAGCCTGGTCGTGTTAGGCTCTGGCACTCTCACTCACCACAGGTTGCTGTGCTAGAGCCAGAGGATAGGTCAGAAGACCTCAATAAATTTTAGACTTTCCAATTGAGTCATCAGTCTGGATCATGCAAAGTGGGAGAACATTAACACCAATAAGAGTTAAGGTTACAATTAGGGACAGACTAGAGTCAGTAGACATTCCTTGAGCCAAGGGAAATACAAATCAGAACTATGATGTACTACCTCACACCTGTCAGAATGGCTAAAATTAACAACTCAGGCAACAGCAGATGTTGGCAAGGATGCAAAGAGGAACCCTCTTGCCCTGTTGGTGGGAATGCAAACTGGTGCAGCCACTCTGGAAAACAGTATGGAAGTTCCTCAAAAAATTAAAAATCGGATTACCCTACGACCCAGCAGTTGCAACTATGATGTATTTATCCAAAGGATACAGGAGTGCTGTTTCAAAAGGGCACGTGCACCCCAGTGTCAACAATAACCGAAGTATGGAAAGAGCCCAAATATTGATAGACTGATGAATGCCTAAAGAAGATGTGGTATGTATATACAATGGAATATTACTCAGTGGTCAAAAGTGATGAGATCTTGCCATTTGCAACAACATGGATGGAATTGAGTATATTCTAAGCAAAATAAGTCAGAGGAAGCTAAATATATGATTTCACTCATATGAGGAATTTAAGATACAAAACAGATGAACATAAAGGGAGGGAAGCAAAAATAATATAAAAACAAGGAGACAAACCATAAGAGACTCCTAAATACAGAGAACAAACTGAGGGTTGCTGGAGGGGGTGTTGGGGGGGATGGGCTAAATGGCCGATGGGCATTAAGGAGGACACTTGTTGGGATGAGCACTGTTATATATAAGTGTTATGTAAAAGTGATGAATCCCTAAATTCCATTCCTGAAATCGTGATTACACTATATGTAAAGCAGTTAGACTGCTGCTGACTTTCTCTGATCTAAAGTTTCTGACCTCACAGACTCACTAAAAGAAGCTTTTATTTCTGAAGATCTCTTTATGTTACCTATGAGCAACTTAAAGCCTTCCTATTGACGTATCTTTGATCATATTTCTTGCACGATAATAATGCTTTTCTTGCATGTTGAGTCCACTTAATTCCCTCTGTATCAGAGCTTTATAGCAGAACTTCCTCATATTGACCAAAAGCCTATGGTATAGAGCTATCCTCTATACCATATAACCTGCCAAGAGAGAAAGACACATAACTTCTTTGAAGCCTGAAATATTACCTTGTTCATCATCATATCCCCTTAGTTGTTAGCAGACTACCTTCCAGGCAATAAATGTTGACTCAAATTCAGGGTCACAAAATCTGGGGATGTTGAGGAACCAGGCAAGAAATCTTAGTTCGTATATAGGAATTACTTTTTGATGTACTCTAGCTGGTTATCATGACCTAGATGCAAGGGAGAGAAGTATTATGGTAGCATTATTGCCATAGTCCCTTTATCCAACACCATCTTTATTGTTTGGTTGCAAGTATAGATATAAGTCTGTTAAGACTTAAGGTCAAATACCTTACAAATTTCTCCATATCCTATATGGGGGAAGGGGGGGACTGAAATGATCTTACTGGTCTTCTCCCCAGGTTCCCTTGCAACCTTCACTCTGAGCATCACTGTGTGTCCACCACTAAGGATTTTGACAGGAAACGGCTAGAAGGGAGGCAGCTGGGGAGAATATGCTAAGAGTATGCAGTAGGGAACAGAATTAAAGCCTAAAGCCTGCTAAAGCAAAATAGTCCAGCTGTCTTCTCTACCTCCTTACCTTTTTTCTGCTGAGATATTTTCTTCAATGTACAGAGCTATAATGAAAAGGAATTGCTTTGACCAGTCAGGGAGTGTTAACTGTAGAAAATTAAAAGTGGTGCAAAATGAAGAAAGCTTGTCCCCAAGAGCAGTGCATTGAAAAGTCATCAAGCAACCTTGCTACTTCGGGCATATTTGTTTCAAATGACACTATTTGAAATGTATTACAACAATCATCAGCTTGGTGCGAAGCTTGAAGAATATAGAGACATAGGTAATGCTGTGAAGATGTTACAGAAAGTGAACATTTTGAGGAGGAATTCTCAAATATTCAGTGTTCAGATTTGTAATGGAGCCATTGATAACCTTGTTATCTAATAGAGTTCTGACTATAGACATGCATTAAACTTCTTGGCTGTAGTCAAATGAGTGACAGCCAGAGATGGTATACACAGGGTACTTGATAAAAATGCTATTTATTTAAAGTATTAGAGTGGCCATTATGTTCAAGTACAAAGTTCTGCTCTTCTCAGTAAATTTAGTCTGGAAAAAATAAAATGTTTTAAACTGTTTTTAAGTTTCAGAAGGACACAGGGTACTCTCCAAGTTTTTACTTAAGATAGTGTCAAATGTAAAAGCTGGTTTTGACATAGTCACCTGTAAACAGAAACAAGTTTTCAGGTTCTTTCTGTGATTATTTTCCATTGTTGCATACTTGTGGCTAAGGATATGGTGACTTAATAAACTCTTCAAACCTGCAGCCATTTCAGAAGCTTCTATTGAACGTATACAGTCAGTCGAGTGTGTGTGTGATTCCTATTCAAAGAATTGAAAATTAAAAAGGATTCAGTCCTTGTGTTATTGCCGCTTACCTGACATCAGAGGTAAGATTTTAATCCATTCTCAGCCGGTATCCTGTATGACCTTGGACACCTTCTTTAACCCCTCCAAGGACTCTCTTAATATGGAAATGGGGGCCATTATTTTCTAACTTGCAGAATGGTTGTAAGGATTCAGTAAATAATGTAATAAAGAAGGTAGGAAAGTAAGTTCTTTTGTGATAATAAATTTTGTTGCTTTTCTATTTCCTTATGAAAAACACATGATATAAACATAGAAATATGTTTAACACAATCCAATGTAGAGAAAGCCCAACATTTATGTTTATAGGAAGCATAGAATTTCTTAGCTAGAAGGAATTGTAGAGATTATAGGATTTGGTGACTCTTAGCATTTGTTTAGTTTATGAACCACTTTGAGAACCTGAAAGGTATGATCCTTCTCTCCCCGCAATGCCTTCATACCCAAAACTTAGCAAATAATTTTAAGGCTGTGCCCTAAAACCTGTTCCTAATCTCTAAATCCCTTGGGTTGAGAATCCTCAACTCAATACCTTCAATCTAAAGATGGAAAAATTAAGGAATATAAATTACAAATTACAAATATGTCTTTCTCTAAGAATACAGCATTCATCAGATTTTTGAGCATTATTCTCAAACTGCAGCCACATTTCATTGGTGGACTTGCCGATTCTGTCACCCTTGTCATGTTAGTGACAGGAGCAATTTGCAGTCATACACAAAGTTAAGTGATTTGGGTATTTACTTTTAACACAGTTTTTCCCAAAAAGGTATATTCTTGCATCGTCAATAAACTTTCATTAGTTATCTGTGATGGTCCAAAGCCTATTCAAAATATTGAGGGTACAAGATAATGAGATCTAGTTTCTGACTTGGATCTGGGCATAGACTCATAAGCCCCTAAGAGGGGAACTCGGAGGGAGGAGTAACTCATTCAGCCCTAGAACTTTAAGAAGGTCCCACATTTAAGGCAACATTAAAGTTGTATCTTCAATGATGAGTAGGGGTTTTCTAGGCAAAGAATCCAGATGTCTTAACTCCCTGTGTGGGAAGATTTTACATGGCTTAGTTGTCTTTTTAGTTTAGAATCATTAACTGATACATATATGGCAGTCCTAAAATATATAGGACGCCCCATTGGAGACCCATTCCCTGGTTTTACAACCATGCATTCCTCATTTCCTGAGCCACACAGTCTCCAAACCTCAGAGTCATTCTCCTCTCTGGCCTGCAATTTCTAGTAACTTTCAAGGGCTTGCAAATTTGTTCTTCAAAGCATCCCTGCGCCCTCCTCTTACCATCTTCCCATAGTTCTCCATATTGCTAGACCTGACCCTTGGAATCCTGGTCACACAGCCTCACCAATCCTTCCTTTTTCTGCACAACCACAAATACATTTTCCTAAAATCAATTTAATCTGAAGCCTTTCAAAGCAACGCTTGCTGTGTTATACGTAGGATATAGTTATCCAGTGTACTTATGATCTTACTTAAAGCCTGCCACAGTCCGAGCCCAAACTCATCACCTATTATTCTCCTGCATGCCAGGCAGGGGCAAAGCAGAAGTGGTAAGAGCCCACATTAAGTTCAGTTCTCCCTTTTCCACTTGCTAGCTGTTGCACTTCATCCTTCCAGGCTTGTTTCCTTATTTGTAAGTTAGATGAAGAAATAACCAAACAAAGCTGTTAGGGAAATTAGTGTGGTGATGCATGGAAAGTGCCTGGCGCTATATGCCTGACACATAATTGACTCTCAATAAATGGTAACATTTGTAATCATTATCTTCCTCTGAAACGCACCTCTCTGTCATAGAGACATTTCTAGAAACCTGTCCTCTACCTACCAGGTCATTTGTTACTCCTTTAGGACCTGCTTCAGGTTCTGCTTACCTTCCTGCTGATTCCTCCCTCCAAACCCACCTGTTCTCGGCTGCTCTCACATCTACATTACTGCTGTGTTTGCTCTGCGTTGTTTTCAAACTTTTCTTAAGGAGCTTGTCTTTCTCATCAGACTGTAGTAGCTAGAGCTGCCCCCAAATGGAGGAGATCATTGTGCAAAGCCATGATCTCCTTGACTTCACCCTCTTTTGAGGATTTTGAAGTGATCGTGAAACAGGTGGAAGATTGGATTGTTGATGTCTAAGGATCCTTTTCAGTAGTGATTTTGGAGTCTGAGTTGTTACAGATCAGGGACATGGCTTACACCCCCTCCTCCTCACAGCTTAAGAACATGTAGGGGCACTCAATTATGTGGTGTTTGGCAGACTGGCTTTCTGCTCTTGACCCCTGTCACAGACAAGCGGTGGCTTTCCATCCTGCAGGGAAGTTTAGGAGAATGAGTGCAGGGTTGGGGGATGGAAACCCCCACATCTATCACACTGTGACCTGTAGTACGCTTATAATAAATGTTTAATGAGCAAGCACCAGCCGTAAGCAGTGTTTCACTGCCTCATTGTACAGCCCTTGGAAATAAGAGCAATTGGAAGAGTGTCTTTCAAGTTTAAGGCTAAAGTTTTAGGAAGAAGTTGAAGGAAAATATCCATTGCCAAAAATCAGAACTCCTTAGGTTCCGCAGAAAAAAGCCATTTCTCGGGGCGCCTGGGTGGCTCAGGCAGTTAAGTGTAAGACTCTTGATTTTGGCTCAGTTCTTGGTCTCCCAGTTTGTGCGATAGAGCCCCCACATCAGGCTCTATGCTGACAGTGCAGAGCCTGCTTGGGATTCTCTCTCACCTTGCTCCCTGCCCCTCCCCTGCTCCTTGTGCACTCGTGTGCTCACCCTCTCTCTCTTTCAAAATAAACATTTTAAAAAGAAAAAGCCCTTTTCCTGAAAATTTTATTTCCCTTCTTTACAACCTCCTTACTGGGACAAAGAGTCCATGAACGTAGGACAGTGTTTATCTTCAGTGTGCTTGTTCGAAACTCTGTTCTTCACATTCAGTTTGAAACAGTTTCATTATATGAGGCACTGCTGATTTCTGCCAGTTTGTTGTATCTCTAAAATCAACTGCTTTTCCTTCTCTGTTGCTGAATTTCAGGTAGCTGTACTTAATCTTATTGTGGCCTTGCCTTTTTATACCAGTTTCCCTAATGCTGAGAGAACCTTCAGCTTCAAAGAACTCCTCCCCACCCCTCTCCAGTTGGAGGAGGGCAGTGGGTGGCATAATGGCAGACATGGAAGGATGGGGTGGGGGAGGGGGAGGAATCAGTTAATCGCAGGATGTCCAGATTGTTTTAGGTGGCTTTATATTTCTTGAATTTAAGATCAATGTAAACTATAAACATTTCAGGCTGAGAATTTAAATGGCAACAAAAAACCATGGTTTTTGCTAATGTCAGGAATAACTCATCTGGTGAGAATGGTATTGTATTGATAATACAATACAGAGAGAAGGAAAAGACTATAGTATCGTCTCTCTTTGTGTTTCTGACCTTGAGGAGAATAGTAACTTGTTTGTTGCAGAAGTTGAGCATCTAATGTGCTGATGCACCTGTTCTTATATATTAAATGGCAAAGCACTTGCAGTTCTGTGATTGCTTTGTGAGGGAAATATTTTCTACAATCTGGTGAACTGTTTTTGTTTTTTTTTTAAGAATGTATTTATTTGTATTTTTTGCATCTCTTATTTCTCAAAAATATGCTTTCTATTCTACTTCAACACCCTGATCTCCTCATTACATATTGGAGTATGTTTGGCTTTTTCTTTTCAAGGTAACATTATCACGATTTCTTTTTAACATAGAGACCATGAACCAGGCAACTCCTGCCAGAAAGCTGGAAGAGGTCCTTCACCTAGCAGAGCTCTGCATAGAAGTCTTACAGCAGAACGAAGAGCATCATGCAGAGGTGACGACTTGCTTTAACTCTCCTATAAAGCTGCACGTGATGCTTTGCCATAGTGGGAATAGCACTGAAGAAGTGGCCTGCCCGTAGACTTTGATAGGTAGCTAGCCATCTACCTGTAAGAAAAACTGAGAATGTATGTGCATTTCCTGGGTATCCAATTCCTGTATGTTACAGAGGGACTGTAGATGTATATAATTTATTATCTGTTCCTGACAACAGTCACTCTGTGAGGAACACGGGAGGACTTATGGGATCTGCCAAACACGTACAGGTAATCAGAAGCAGAGCTGGAACACAAACCCATCTCCTGATGCCGGATTCCTTGCGTCTCCCCCATGCTGGGATGGCTTTAGTTTAGAAATGGAAATTAATCAAGATGCAAAAGGAAAAGTAGTGATAAACTATAACAAAATCAAATAGAAGACATGGATAACTACATGACTGATAATTAGTCTTTCATTCTTACCATCAAACTTTTCTCTAAATTTTCACTAAACCTGCATTCTTTATAGTGTTAAAAGTTTTAATTGTGTATTAACATTCACTCTGTAGAGTGGTATTTCACCGGGCCAACTGCTTATTCTAAGACTTAAAACTGCTGCTCTTTTTAATAGTCATGAGCGTATTAAAAAACAAAACAAAACAAAAGGGGGCACCTTGGTGGCTCAGTCGGTTAAACCTCTGACTTCGGCTCAGGTCATGATCTCACAGTTTGTGAGTTTGAGCTCCACATCGGGCTCTGTGCTGACAGCTCATAGCCTGGAGCCTGCTTCAGATTCTGTGTCTTCCTCTCTCTCTGCCCCTCCTCCTTTCCTGCTCTGTCTCTCAAAAATAAACATTAAAAATTAAAAATTAAAAAAAAAAGAATTTTATGACTTTGAATTCAGTTTGGAAAATATATGGATTTAAGTAAGTATAATAAATTTCAGGGCCTTAACAGTGCTTTTATTCTTGAGGAAGCACATGAAATGGGCAAGAGTTTTTTAAAAGCCCAGATACATAAGACTTTATAGAACATTTATATGTAATGAGGCCAAGTTCTTAAAAATATGAGAAACTATAGGAAGTACATTTTAAGCAAATTCTTAAAAAAGAATATTCAGGAAACCTTACTATAGGTAACTAAGATTTATGGTATCTGATTATAAATATGATCATTCAAAACATCTGCTTTTAGCTCACACTATGGAATCTAGTTTTTACCTTACATCTGTCATGTGTGAACTTGTTATGGATATTTTATTTTAAACTGAAGAAACAGCTGCTTCAATAATGTGAAATGAATCCCCATGAGGATCTTCTCTAGGCTAGTACTACTGCTATGCTACAATGAAAATGATTATATGCTGAGATATATATATGTGATGTCTTTGTCTTTTGTTAAAAGGCATTAGCATCAGAGTGTTAGACATTTTTGAATTAAAAAATATTTCTGATTGGATATTCAGCTTCAGTGTATTTCACCTAAATGGGTACATCTAATATTCCCCTACATTTCACAAAAATAACATTTAATTTTCCTGTACTCATAGGGAAAATAATTACTCTCCTGTCTTTTAAATGCAATGATTAAGTGTTGTCTACTCCACGCAGTCACTAAATGCTTGTTAAAGGTAATGTATTCAAATATAATTAAAATGTAAATAATATTTTGTAATCCACAAAAATATGGTTGGCGAGATGGATAATTAAAGCTCATAAATATCACTCTACTATATGCTGAAGTATAAAATTATTATAATGACCTCTTTTTAAAATGCTTTGTAACACTCTGGCCTTTTCCATTACCCAATGCTTCCAAAATCTTGGAATCCATCAGGGAAGAGAGGTGAGTAAAACTGTTCCCACTGTTTTTCTAGCATGGAATAAATAGCTCTTTTAGTGAAGATTAGATAGAACCCACTTTGATCGTAGTTACTTTAACACCAAGTTACTTCTCCTCCTTACAATTAAAGATTATTTCTTTGAATGGACTTATCTTGGTTGTATCGTTTCTATAAATGTGTCTTAATAATTGTGTGCATAATTACTGCTGGCCATCTAAGTAAGGTTTTTGAAAAGGTTTTGATGATTTGGTTTTATCCTTTTTTTTTGCCTTTTTCTTTTCTTTCTTTCTTTTTTTTTTTTTTTTTTAAAGATTTTTATTTTACTTTTAAGTAATCTCTACACCCATTGCGGGACTGAAATGTACCACCCTGAGATCAGCAGTTGCATGACCTACTGACTGAGCCAGCCAGGCACCACCCCGCCTTTTTCTTTTTGTAACCAGCAGAGCAACTTTTTCTTTGAACAGTATTGGGGAGAGAATTGGTCTGATGCTAACGTCATTTCCAGAGTAAGTTAGTAGACTGCACTCTGCACTGATCTTTATTCTGCTGGGTGTTCACATTGGAGTCTCTTTACTCTGCACGAGCACCTGCTTGGCTCCCTTGGTGGAGGTCAATGTGTCTGCCTCACAGAGCCCTCCCATTGGCTCCTGTGTAGGCTTCTTTTACTTTTACTGTACCTCTTTCACAGTGGCAATTTAGTTTCAGGGCTAAGAGGTGGTTTCTATCAGCAATTTCCCAGTCAAGCAGTTTTCACTTCTTCACATTTTTAACAGCCCTCCCTTCTCTCTGATGGCCTCTCCACTTCTCTTTTGAGGCCTTATTTCTGACCTTGTTTTCTCTTTAAAAAGATAGTTTAAGATCCTTTCCAGAAAATCTTTAAGGCTGTCTCCACATTCCAGTGCCTAGACTGTGCCTGACCAGAAACGTAGGCAAACCGATCTGTCAACTGTCCATCCAGAGGCCACTCACTTTGACAATGCCGGGAGGACCCAGATGTTGAGGAGAAAGCCCTGGGCTCCCACCAGCACTCCGTCTCCACGTGCGCCATTTGACTGATAAGCAAACTGACCCAGAAAGGTTGAGCGACTTGCCAGAAATGCACAGGTGGTTGGTGATGGGACTGCAGACCTGGGTGCTTTGCAGTGAACCACATTGTTATTTCTCGTTGACTGGAGGGGCAGAATAGTTGTCTTACCCTGGTCTGCTGCCAAGTTTCATACCGGGCATCATAGCAGGGATGGCAATACAGAGGGGATGATTATGGTGCAAGCCTGGGGATGCCCCTTTCCATTCATTCTCTTCCTTTCCTGGCTGTCTGGTGGATCCTAGGACTCTGCCTAAGGGAGTGGAGTACTGAAAATATCAGTAGATGGGAGGAGAGAAGAAACATCATCAGTGCAAGCACAGCTCAGGTTGTTCCTTTGTTGCTCATGATTACAGCAGGACCTAGATTTAAGGTCGCTGAAATCATCGAAACGTAATATTGTCCGCCATATCAGGGACACTGTAAGAAAAAAGGATGTTGGCAGTAATTTGATATTTGTGGCACAGATAGCTCTCAGTTCGCTGCACATCGGCGATTCTTCTTGTGCTTCAGCCGGCTGTGTCCCAGGCTCTTCCTCCGGCAACGGAGGCAGGACAGGAAAGGAGTTCAGGGTGGACACACGTATTTGTGCATACACTCACTCATATGAACATCGGTATCTGAACCACATGATGTTTCTGGATGGATTCTAACGTGAAGAGAGAGGGTATTTGATTTTTTTCTCCATTTATTTTGCCGCTTTGTGTGTGACCCTACTCTTCTCACTAACATGCACATCCAAGGAGCATCTTAAAGTACGGTTATTTGTTCATGAACGAGATCTGCTTCCTACCGACTACTGACTAAACTACAATAATCCCAACCGTTGAGTTAGTATTAATTACGTAGTATTTGTATCTCGATAGCCAGTGAGATAAACCAACATTTTTTAGAGTGGTTTTACTATTGGGTTAGATTAGCCTCTGGTCCAACAAATGTCCCTTATTTTGAAAGAAGATAACCAGCAAGTGGCTTTCAGATGGCAAAGTTATAGAGACAGAGTTCCATTTGCTGCAGTGACTCTCAAATGGAATTCCATGAACATCAATAGCCTACCAAAAATGTCTGTTAATTATTTAGTAATGTTTAATACTGTGTGTATATAATATATATAATACTATATAATAATAAGAGTAGTACTTGCCTCTGAAAAGTACTTTCCCCTAAGATATGCTTTGAAATATTTTCAGTTTGCTTTCTCTCTTGATTATTTCAATATTGATATTCATGTATGAATCCAATGAGGGAGAGATTTTGTTGAATCCAAAGAGCCATAAAAAACCTATGGCTAGGTTGACGGTGGTTTAGGTGTCGTCCTCTAGACCATTCTACTGGTTCCTCAAAAGAGCGTACATGTTTCTGGAATATGGCCCCTTAGTGTTACATTGCTCTCTGTGTATGTGTATGTTGGAGCTGGGGGATCTTCCAGACACTAGACTTGTCTCCAGAGCTTTCAAGATTGTCTATAAAATACAGGATTGCAAACTGATCTTTTCCTGAGGAAAAAAAAATGAGCACATAGTGCATTTCAAAATCAGATTCACTGTTTTTTGCTCATTTATGTAGTTATCTTTTTTTTTGTAAATTATAAATTTTAACTATATTTTTTAGGGTAAAGTTAATCAAAAGCTTCTGACCTCAAATAAATTAGAAAAGACATAAAGGAATATTAATAGATGTTCTGGCAAGAAAAAACCAGAAGACATTAACAGTGGTCTGATCTGCACAACATGATAGACATACAGATAGGAGGACAAGTATTGTTGATTAAGAAGCATCTACATGTGTAAGAGCTTGGTCTCTATACTCCAGCTGACTGAGATTCAAATTATTGTCCTGACACCTACAAAGTGTATGACTTTGGGCAAGTTCTGTAAACTCTGTGTTTGCTAACATAGAAAGCAAGGATAATTATGCCATTGACCTTTCTGGAAGGGTTGTTTTGAGGATCAAATAATATAATGTATAAAAAGCCTTTATAATAGGGGCGTCTAGGTGGCTCAAGTAAACATCTGACTCTTGATTTTGGCTCAGGTCATGATCTCACGGTTGTGGGATCGAGCCCCACATTAGGCTCCATGATGAGTGTGGAGCCTGCTTGGGATTCTCTCTCTCCCTCTCTCTCTGTGCCTCCCAAGCTTGCTTGTGCTCACTCGCTCTCTCTCTCTCTCTCTGTCTCTGTCTCTCTCTCTCTCTCTCTCTCTCAAAAAATAAATAAGGGAGGTGAGGAGAAGTATTGCCAATTTGCAGAAGAGGAAATGGAAATTCACCGAGGGAACTGATTTGTCCATGAGCACTCAAGTCTCACCACTAAGTGCAAAAGATTGGTACTCACTTCTAGTTTCAGTGTCCATTCTTACCTGCACTGTTTTCAACTATGCTTAGAAGACAAACACAGCTTTCAAAGTATTGTCACCTTGTCACATACATCATTTTCACTGTATAAGATCTTTTTGTTGTTAGAATGTTGGTAGAAATGGTATGGCTGAAGGATTACAATCAAGTTTTGTATTTTCCTCTTAAACAATTCAGCATTACCTTCTGCCTCTGTCATCTCATATACAAAAATTAGTGGCTTAGCTCTAATGCTAAGATAACTGTAACCCAGGTAATCATGACTTGATTGGTGCCCTTCAGATGGCTACATTTCTGGGTGGGGTTTCCTCCTCCCTGGTGGAGATCTTGACGCCATGGAACCTCCACAATCCTCCGTAAAGTGGTCCTTGAGGGAGGACATCGTACAGCCTCTCTTCTTACAGTCCACGGTGGGATGACTGCCACCTAGGGGGATGGCAAAAAAGTAAGTGGGTAGGTGTCAAAACCACCCTGTTCTCAAGGTAACGGCCTTTGACCCTTTTTCTTTTCAAAGACTGTGATTGCTTAAAGCTTTCTCTGGTCATCTTAGGAGAACAATAAGCGTTCATCACAGATTGGCTTACGTTCATCAGGAATACAGTTTGAGACACAGAAGTACACTTCTGTAAAAATAATGAAAATTGTGAGTTGATCGCAAAATCTTGCCATCCTGAAGTTACTTTTTTTTTTTTTAGATAAAATTCTGTTCCATTTTATTTCATTCCCTACCGTGGCTTTGTCTTCCAAGTTCATTTTAAAAAGAGCTCTGTAAATTTTTCTGAGCCTTGAAACAATCCTTGACATAACATGATGGTTACTTTCTTAATCTTTTGAGATTAAAAATTTTAATCTTTTGTGAAAGTACTGGTTGTGAACTACAAGTAAGACCACAAGTCCCTCTTTGCAGCACCGCATTTTTGCTTGAGTTTCTATCCTGCTGCACCTAGAGTCAGGAATCTCCGGTTCCTCTTATGTCAGTCATTGCTGTAGCTCTAAAAGATAGGAGTAAGACATATGTAATGAAATGACACTGTTTTATTTTTTACTTTTATATTATTTGTCACATACCCATTTTTTTTAATGTTTGTTTATTTCTGAGACAGAGGGAGACAGAGAGTGAGTGGGGGAGGGGCAGAGAGAGAGGGAGACACAGAATCTGAAACAGGCTCCGGGCTCTGAGCTGTCAGCACAGAGCCGGATGTGGGGCTCCAACCCACAAACCATGAGGTCATGACCTGAGCCAAAGTCGGACGTTTAACTGAGCCACGCAAGCGCCCCTGTCACATACCCATTTAAGTAGATAGTTAAGAAGTATTCAAAGATAATATTTTGAAAGAGCAATAGCTCATGACATAAAGCATACCATTTCCAACAGTTTTTCACGTTTATATATTTGTAGCAGCAAAGTTCAAGTCCTAAACACCGAGCTGGGCGTTAAATGTCCCTAACTCTCACATCTGTTTGTATTCTTCCTGTAGGCAATGCTTTCTTACACTTGCCATCCATTATTTCATTACATGGCGATGTTTTGTATTAATAAATTGTGGGGCGCCTGGGTGGCTCAGTTAGTTGAGCATCTGACTTCGGCTCAGGTCATGATCTCATGGTTCGTGAGTTCGAGCCCCGCATTGGGCTCTGTGCTGACCGAGCCTGGAACCTGCTTCAGATTCTGTGTCTCCCTCTCTCTGCCCCTCCCCCACTCATACTCTGTCTCTATGTCTCTCAAAAATAAATAAAACATTTAAAATAATACTTGTATTAATAAATTGGACATTATCTTGTGATACAAGTTTTTAAGAAAATACCCAATGGGTTGATATTTTATAATCCATTTTGTTTTGTGGTTTGACACTTAATGTGGTTTTAATCTAATTTACATTTGAAGAAATTAAATGAAGTTTTACAACCATGTATCACATGTTCTTAGAAAGTTCTTGAAAGTAAACGTTGACTTATCTGGCTATAGCATGATGAATCCTTTTTTTTTTTTTTTTTTTTTTTAACGTTTATTCATTTTTGAGAAAGAAAGAGAGATGGGAGGAGTAGAGAGAAAAGGAGATACAGAACCCAAAGCAGGCTCCAGGCTCCGAGCTGTCAGCACAGAGCCTGGCACGGGGCTCGAACTCATGAACCATGGGGTCATGACCTAAGCTGAGGTTGGAGGCTTAACCAACTGAGCCACCCAGGCACCCCCATGATGAATCCTTTTTAAGTGATTAATTCTAATTGGGAACTAATGGAAACTTCTGTATCACAGAGGTGTAAATATTTTGTATCTATTTGGTTAACACACCACCAAAAGGTAAATTTTAAAAGGGGGAGAAAGGGGGCTCCTGGCTGGCTCAGTAGATAGAGCATGCAGCTCTCGGTCTTGGGGTGGTGAGTTCAAGCTCCACGTTGAGTACAGACTTTATTTAATAAAGAATTTTTTTTCTAGGCTGGGGAGGGGGGGAAGACCTGAAAAACAATTCACTAAAAACAGTATAAAGAGAGCCCTTATGGATATGAAAAAATGTTCAAACCCATTCATTATTAGAGAAATGCAAATTAAAACAGAACTGAGATGCCATAGCCAGACAAATCCACATTATTTTTTTTGTGTGAGTGTGATAAGAGCACTTAACACAAGATGTAGCCTCGAAGCAAAATGTTGAGTATGTAACAGAGCACTGTTAACTCTAGGCACTGTACTGCACAGTAGATCTCTAAGACTTGTTCATCTCGTATAATGAAATCTTTGCACCTTTCACTAATGCATCCCTGATTCACACTCCGCCCAGCTGTTCTGCGTCTGAATCCACCACTCCACACTCTGCTTCTAAGGATTTGACTAGCATAGATCTCACTCAGCATAAGATCTTCTAGATTTAACCAGGTTGTGGCAAATGGCATGATTTCCCTCCTTTTTAAAGGAATTTCCATTGTATATCAATGCCCTATTTTCTTTACCCATTCATCTGCTGGTGGACATTTAGATTGCTTCCATGTCTTAGCTATTGTGAATAATGCTTCAGTGGACAGGGCAATGCAGATATCTCTTTGAGATTCTGATTTCAATTCCTTTAGATATACTCAGATATAGGATTGCTGGATCTGTGGCACTTCTATTTTTAATTTGTTGAGAAATCTCCATACTGTTTATCATAATGGCAGTAGCAATTTACATTCTCAGCAACAGTATACAAGAGTTCTCCTTTCTCTACATCTTCAACAAAATTTATCTTTTGTGGTTTTTTTTAATAATAGCCATCCTGATAGGTGTGAGGTGATAGCTCATTGTAGTTTTGATTTGCATTCGAAAATAAAAGTATGATTAATGATGCTGAGGACCTTTTCATATGGCTGTTGGCCATTTGTCAATCTTCTTCAGAGAAATGTCCATTCAGGTCTTCGCCCATCCTTTAATCAGATTATTTGGGTTCTCATGCTATTGAGCTGTAGCGTTCTTTATACACTTTGGATATTAACCCTTTATCAGAGAAACTCTTTGCAAATATGTTCTCCCGTTCCATAAGTTGCCTTTTCATTTTGTTGATGGTTTCCTTTGCCATGCAGCAGCTTTTTAGTTTGATATAGTCCTATTTATGTATTTTTGCTTTTGTTGTCTGTGCTTTTGGTGTAATATTCAAGATATCATTGGGTAATAGTCCCTTTTGATCTTTTTTATTCCCATGGCATTGGTTTTAATGCCTTCTCTTTCATTTATGATTTTATTTGCATCGTCTTTTTATTAGCCTAAAGTTTTCTTGGTATTGTTTATCTTTTTAAAAATTTAACTTAGTATCATTGATATCTTCTATTACTTCATATTTTCTATTTCATTTAAGCTCTAATCTTTATTATTTTGTTTTTTTCCTAACTTCAGACTTAGTTATTTTTCTAATTCCTTGAAGTGTGACATGAGGTTGTTATTTGAGATCTTTCTACTTTTTTAATATAGGTGTTTATTGCTGTAAACTTCCTTCTTAGTACTGCTTTTACTGCATCCCATAAATTTTGGTATATAGTGTTTTTATTTTTTGTTTGTCTCAATATATTTTCTATTTCCCTTATGATTTTTTTGTTTGACCCAATGGCTGTTCAAGAGTGTCTTGTTTATCTCCATATATTTGTGATTTTTCTGTCTTCCTTTTGTTACTGATTTCTGATCTCCTTCCACTGTTGTAAGAAAAGATACTTGGGGTGATTTCAAAAGTTAAGAATTTTTTTGTGACTTAGTATGGGATCTCTCCTGGGTATTGTTCTGTGTGTACTTGAGAAGAATGTGCAGTCTCTGGCTGGTGGGTAGAATGTTCTTTATATGTTCTTTTAGGTCCATTTGGTCTAAAGTGTTATTCAAGTCTGCTGTTTCCTTATTAATTTTCTGTGTGGAAGAGATCTATTCATTATTGAAAGTGTAGTCTTTAAAGTCTCCGAATATAATTGTATTGCTTTCTATTTCTCCCTTAAGAGTGTCAGTGTTTGTTTTATATATTTAGGTACTCTGAGCTTGGGTGCATATATATTTATAATTATTCTTTCTTATTAGTAAATTGACTCTTTAATCATTATATAGTGACCCACTTTTTTTCTCTTACGGCAGTTTTTTACTTAAAGTCTGTTTGTTCGATGTAAGTGTAACCACCCCTGCTCTTTTGGTTACCATTTGCACGGAATATCTTTTACAATACCTTCACGTTCAGCCTATGTGTGTCCTTAAATCTAAAGTCTCATAAACATAGAGTTGGATCTTTTTTTTAAAAAAAAAATTTTTTTTTTAACGTTTATTTATTTTTGAGACAGAGGGAGACAGAGCATGAACAGGGGAGGGTCAGAGAGAGAGGGAGACACAGAATCTGAAACAGACTCCAGGCTCTGAGCAGTCAGCACAGAGCCCGACGTGGGGCTCGAACTCACATACCGCGAGGTCGTGACCTGAGCCGAAGTCAGACGCTCAACCGACTGAGCCACCCAGGCGCCCTGTTTTTTTATTCATTTATTCAGTCTGTGTCTTTTGATTGGGGAGTTTAATTCATTTATACTTAAAGTAAGTATTCTTAGGTAAGGATTTACCTTTTAATTGGACTCCACACCTTTTAACAGTGGTAACAACTTAAATTTAAAACACTACACTTTTACTTACCCCACTCACACACACCTACGTTATGCCATTGATGGGAGAATTGACTTCTTCTATACTGTGTATCCATTAACAAATTTTTCTGGTAATAGTCATTATTAAAAATTTTTTTATGGTAAAAACCTTTTGTTAACACCCTTCATACTCATGAGGAGGGTAATAAAAGTTGAATTCAGACAGTTTTTATCCGTAACTGAAACTTACCATCTTGATCAGTTGACATCAGACTTCACATAGCCCAGTTACATTTATAAAGCAGAGTAACCAGTCTTTTCAAAGCATGGGATTAGTATAGACTCAAACATTTTGATAGTCTATCCTTGAAGGACTAGGAGAAAAGTATGTTCTAATCGTTTACATGAGGACTCTATGTTCTTTAACTCCCCTTACTATGTATTAAATTTGTAGTTCCCACATTAAAGAAGACCTGAGAATGTATCCCCAAAAGTGTGAGCTTAAAATACAAGACTGCCATATTAAAATTTTTGTTGACATTAGATCTACCAAAGGCTCTAGGGGGAAAAAAAAGTGCTGACTGTAAATGCCTTCTATTTATGTACATAAGGATTTCTTAGGAAGCTTGATGCTCCATTAAAGGTATTTTTAATTCATTGGGCCAACTTCTAAAATGTATGGCACATTTAAAACCTATACCATAGTTTGCTTCTTTATATAAATCAAATAGACCTAAAGGAAGTAGACACTTAAATCTTTGTATTTCAGTATGAGTTATCTGATTTGGATTTGATTTTTCGTTATAAAACCCACACTCACTCATTAGAGTCATATTTATCTACTTAGCAGTTTAGGGAAGAACTTGGCAATTTTGTGGTTTTTGAGATTATCATTCTCTTAAAGTGCCAGTGTTTTAAAATAGTGTTCTTGTATGCAATTTTACAAGCTTTTGTGGTGGAGTGCTGTTTTGTTATATAATTTTGACTTGGATTCTTTCAATTTGCATTTGTTTGTTTAATTTCAGGAGAAATACTGAACATCTGAGTCCTGGGTGATACTAATAAACTAATAATTGCAGAGGTTTTTTTCTTTAAAAAAAAATACTTTCCTGGGGTTCCTGGGTGGCTCAGTCGGTTGAGTGTCTGACTTCAGCCCAGATCATGACCTCACGGCTTGTGGGTTCAAGCCCCGTGTCAGGCTCTGCCCTGACATCTCAGAGCCTGGAGCCTGCTTCGGATTCTGTGTTACCCTATCTGCCCCTCCCCCACTCATGCTCTGTCTCTCTCTCTCTCTGTCTCTCTCTCTCTCTCTGTCTCTCAAAAATAAACATTAAAAAAATTTTTTTTTAAAATACTTTTCTCTTTTAGATTTTATAGTAGAATTAAAAGTGATTTGTTCACCCCTATTATAGTATTATATTGCTATTAGTCTATGTATTTACCTTTACCAGTGAGATTTATATTTTCACACATATTTTTGTTGTTGTTGTTGTTGTTTAATGTTTATTCATTTTTAAGAGACAGAGAGAGACAGTGTGTGAGTGAAGGGCAGAGGGAGAGGGAGACACAGAATCTAAAGCAGGTTCCAGGCTCTGAGCTGTCAGCACAGAGCCTGGCATGGGGCTCAAACTCACAAACTGTGAGATCAGGACCTGAACCAAAGTGGGACACTTAATCAACCGAGCCACTCAGACACCCCAATATTTATTTATGTATGTATGTATGTATGTATGTATGTATGTATGTATGTATGTAT
>NW_024412391.1:22876229-22921504 GCF_014898765.1 Herpailurus yagouaroundi
TATGTATGTATGTATGTATGTATGTATGTATGTATGTATGTATGTATGTATTTATTTATTTCTTGAGAGACAGAGCACAAGCCGGGGAGGGGTAGAGAAAGAGAGGGAGAGAGAGAATCCAAAGCAGGCTCCGCACCATCAGTGCAGAATCCAATGCAGGGCTTGAGCTCAAAATGACAAGTTCATGGCCTGAGCTGAAATCAAGAGTAGGACGCTCAACTACCCAGGCACCACTATATTTTCATATATGTTTGTGTTAATGTTTAGCATCCTTTGTTTCAATTTGGAAGAATGCCCTTTAGCACTTATCTGTAAAGGCAAGTCTAGTGGTAATGAGCTTTTTCAGCTTTTGTCTGGGTAAGTCTTTACTTGTCCTTCATTTTTAAAGAACAAGTTTGCTGAGTATTCTTGGTTGGCGTTTTTTTGTTTTTTTTTTTTAGCATTTGTATGTATCTTACCACTCTCACCAAGCCACCAAGGTTTCTGCTGAGAAATCTGATAGCTTTGGTGAGGTGGTGGGGGGTGTATATGATGAATTACTTTTCTCTTGCTGGTTTCAAAATTCTCTGTCTTTGACTTTTGACAGTTTAGTTATAATGTGTCCTGGTGTGGACTTTTTTAGGTCAAGCAATTTGGTGTCCTTTAGGTTTCATGAATCTGGATGTCCATTTCCCTATCCAGGTTTGGGAGGTTTTCAGCCACTATTTCTTTTCTTTTCTTTTTTTTTTAAATTTTTTTAAATGTTTATTTATTTTTGAGATACAGAGTACAAGTGGGGGAGGGGCAGAGAGAAAGGGAGACACAGAATCCGAAGCAGGCTCCGGGCTCTGAGCTGTCAGTGCAGAGCCTGACATGGGGCTCGAACCCACAAACTGAGATCATCACTTGAGCCAAAGTCGAACACTTAACCGATTGAGCCACCCAGGTGCTGCAGCCACCATTTCTTTTAAAAAGGCTTTCTGCCCCTTTCCCTTTCTCTCCTGTCTTTGGGACTCCCATAATATCTATCACTGGTTTATTCAAAGGTACCTCATAAATCCTGTAGGCATTCTTCACTTTGTTTGATTCTTTTGTTGTTATTGTTCCTCTGACTGGAGAACTTCAGATTACTTGTCTTCAAGTTCATTGATTTGATTCTTTCTTCTTGATCAACTCTGTTGAAGCTCTCTGTTGAATTTTTCAGTCATTGTTCAGTTCTAAAATATTTGTTTAGTTCTTATGGTTTCTGTCTCTTTGTTGAACTTCTCATTTTTTTAATGTTTTCCTGAATTTATTTAGTTGTTCATCTGTGTTCTCTCGTAGCTCATTGAGCTTCTTTAAGATGATGTCTTTGTATTCTTTCAGGCACTTTGCAAATCTCCATGTCTTTAGGATCTGGATCTTTATTTTGTTCTTTTGTTGATATCATGTTTCTTTGATTCTTCATGGTCCTTAAAGACTTGTGTTGGTGTCTGCACATATGAAGAAGCAGCCATCTCTTGTAGTCTCTACAGACTGGCTTCCTCAGGGAAAACCCTTCACTAATCATCCCATTAAGAGATTCTTGGTGGGCTGGTTGGTAGGGACCATGGGAGATTGGGCCTGCTGCTGGATTCCATGGGCAGGCAGTCTTGGTGCTGTGGTCCATGGTCAGACCACATGGTTTTCAAGAACTTTCTAGGAAGTAAATATTATTTTCACTCAGATAAACAGCAGATTTTTTTAAAGTGAATATTGCCATGACCTAAAAGGCACTAGAAAATGCCCAGCTGACTATAAAATAAATAGAACATATACAGACTTGTCTTTGTAGTGTTACTGTCTAATTAAGAGGCAGAAATTAAAATATTCACATATATAGTCATATATACAATGCCAAGACCTGCAAAATTAAAATGCTGGGCATCAGAGAGACTATGGAAGACTAGTTACGACAAAGACCATTGGAGCACCTAATTAACATCAGAGTTAAGAAATCCCTCCCTTTGAAAGTATATTTTAGCTTTACACCTTAGATTTATTTTTTAAAGTACTACAAATAAAAAAGTAGTATTTTTTAAATGTGAGAAAAAATGTTATGCACAAATTTTAAATAAGCAAATTTGGCATTGAATGAAATAGGAAATCTAAAATAGAATTAAAATGCAAAATGACATTTATCACTTCACTTTAAAAATACATGTTTAATATATAACATTTGAAAATATAAAACAAAAAATCTATTTCATAATTTAAGTATAACTACTTATGAATGTTTTTGTGTATTTCTACTATCGCTTTTTTCTGTGAGTAGACTTATTTTTAAATGTGTTACATATCCTATTTGATAGCATTCTACAATTTCACTTTTAATGACATGTTTTCAGGTGGCAGGGTATTTGTGTGTGTTTCTAAGAAGTAATCTAAGTTTACATTATTTATTTATCCTTTTATAGGCATTTGCCTGGTGGCCTGATTTATTGGCAGAGCATGCAGAGAAATTTTGGGCTTTATTCACAGTGGATATGGATACTGCACTGGAGGCCCAACCACAAGACTCCTGGGATAGTTTTCCTCTTTTCCAACTACTTAATAATTTCCTCAGAAATGACAGTAAGCACGTGCGTTTTCTTTCATATATGAAATGGGGAGGGGAAGGTCGATGAAGAGAATGTTGTGTGAGTGAATGTGTATTTATAGAGCTCTCATATTCACTGAACAAGATTGACATTGATAACATTAATGTTTTCTCAGTCTCCCTGACTTTTTCAAGCTGGGTTCTGGGGGAAACCAGTAATATGCCCAGATTTCTCCACTGGCCTCTGAAGTTCCTCTTATTTCTACCCTTCTGCTTTTATTAAGAACTGATAATTACAGACATCTTCGCTGTACCTTGTGAATCAGAAAATCTTCAGAGGTTAGCATTTCTAAAGCACTTGAGAATACTGGCATCTCTGAAAGACAACTTAGAAATGTGCCATTCTTCTAAGAATCATGCTATGTTAAGGCTTCTACTGATATGCATTCTGACAGTTTTGTTTGCCTAAGAGGGATTCACTTCCGTAATGATGGTGTAATATTGCTGTGTGGTGTGGGTTGCTCTCTCAGTACTTAGAAATTTAGGAGGATGTAAAGGTCCTCTATTGAGACATTTCTTTCCAATGCAATAACAACTTCTACAACTTTTCTGGTACATGGTCTTCTAGAAGCCAGAACAAACCTAGTTTTACATCAGAACTTTATGGGGACATTTCTTAACACACAGATTCCTAGGCCTTTCTTATGATGATTCTTTTTAAAGTACGCTTAAACCCAAGTTTGGTTACTACTGACGGCCTTTGCTTCAACACTTGCAGTGATCACAGGTCACCAATTACCTGTTCTATCCTGTTCTTCCCATCATAGACCAAGTTGATCTCTGCCGCCCCCTCCCCTCTGCTTCTGACTTGTTCTACGTGATCGATGTAACAGCCTTGTACTATTGTGTGTTTTCTTCTCTGAGCCATTATTGCTAGGTCATTCAGTCCTTTCTCGCATGATAGTGTTTCTGTGCCCATTACCACTCTTACCACCTTCCTCTGCATAGACCTCAGTCCATGTTTCAGTATTGCTCTGGAGTGTGGTGCTGTGAAGAGCACAGTGCTCACAACGTGGCCTGAGTGACCCAGACCCCCAGGAGAGGTGCTGTCCCTCTGCCCTGTCTTTGTGCAGCTCATGCTGCTCTAACTTGCCAAGGAACTCAGTCACCCTGTGATACATTGCAAACTTAATGTAACTTAAAACTCCAGATCCTTTTACTGCCCTCGTTCCAGGACATCACTATTATGTACTTGTAGGCTTAAACTTAAATCCATGTCTTTACATTTATCTTTGTTTTTAAAAAAAATTACTCTTGGGGCACCCAGGTGGCTTGGTCAGTTAAGCGTCCGACTCTTGATTTCAGCTCAGGTCATGATCTCACAGTTCATGAGTTTGAGCCCTGGGTCGGGCTCTGCACTGACAGCATGGAACCTGCTTGGGATTCTCTATCCCTCCCTCTCTGCCCCTCCCCTGTTCCTTGTCCCCTCTTTCTCTCTCTCTCTCTCAAACATTTTTAATTTTTTTAACTAAAAAACATACTCTTTCGGTTTTGTTCCTCACTCTGTTATATCTTACCTTTCTTTGTTGTTCATCCTTTTCAGTCTCTGATAAAACTGTTAACTGTTTTGCTGGAGGGGGAAATCCACATTAATATGAAATTGTGTATAATATTAGACTCCCCATAGACATCAGATTTAGGATGGCAGGTCAAGAACCTCCGTTATAGTAAGAGAGGTGTGATTTTTAGTAATTATTAACATGGACTGTGATGCCAGAGAGATTCACATCTGTCTCTGCCTCTTGCAACTTGACCTTTGACAGTAGCTTGACCCCTGTGAACTTTAGGTTCTTCATCTATAAAGGAAGGAAAATAATAGTACATACAGTGTCATTGGTGGTGAGGATTGAACACCATAATAGTGCACATATAGTAGACACAAAATAAATATTATAGGTATTAGTCTGAAAATTTCAGTCTCGACTCTTTCAACTAATTTCATTCTCCTATCCAATTTCATTTCCAAAACATCCTACTAGAAAGCCAAAGAACTAAGCTACATTTCCTAATTCATATTTAACCACAATGTCTACTCTCAGAAGTAGCTAAACCCACATTATCTGTATGTGAATCATTCATTCTGCAAATGATCCCAGCCAGCTTGTAAGTTGTACTTTGGTTCCCTCCTCCCAGCTAGCAGACTTTGAATGACCTTCTTCTTTTCCCAGTCTCTTAGCATCATTTATTTTCTGCTGAGAAATTATAAGTCAGGTTTCATATTATCTGAAGATAATAAACCTGCTGTCAAAAATAAATATATGTATTATTCATTAAGTCCCCAACTGAACATAAATAGTTGTAAGCTTATTTTGAGCATTGCTTTCTCCATTTGTATGAAAAAGTCAAGAATTGACCATATTTAAATTTACTTGGGAGTTCATTCAAAAATGAGGCATTTATTAATGTTCATAGTCAAACAGTAAAGGTGATGAATCATTTAACTTATTCAACATATCAGTATTTATGCATGGAGAAAACAAGTATAGGTTTCTAAGAAATTTGGGGGAGGGGACCTAAACTGCAAACTCCACTGAATTGGCCTCTTTTAATATTTATTTTTTAAGCTTATGTATTTATTTTGAGACAGAGAGAGAGTGGGGTGGGGGCGGGGGGTTGGGGGCAGAGAGAGAAGGAGAGAGAGAATCCCAAACAGGCTCCAAGCTGTCACCACAGAGTCCATGGAGCTCAATCCCATGAACCATGAGAGCATGACCTGAGCCGAAGTCAAGAGTGGGACCCTCAACTGACTGAGCCACCCAGACATCCCTAGTATTTATTTTTAATAAGAGTTCTTAAATTGCAGGTGTGAATTTATGAGAGTTATATCAAAAAGAACACTAAAACGAAGGGCCTCTCTCCCATGGGGCTGTGTGGGTCCCTTTTCTCTTCAACCAGGGTTGGAGGCCAAGATCAGCTCTCAAGGATCATTGTCGGGGCTGTCATGACCTAATAACCTTATTTTCCTGCCTCAGACATCTGTAGTTGCTGGGAGCTCCCACTTGGTCTATATCAGGCCACAGACACACGAGGGTCTAAAGTGGCAGCACTGGGCAGGAGGCCTCTGGCTCTCCTTAGATACTGCCAGACTCTCATGAGCTGATTGATATTAGCCTGTGTTGTCCCAAAAGTAGCTTGGCCCCCTGCCTGATCCATAGGCAGCACCTAACAAACACACCTAAACAGGGTCTCGTACGGGATTGCATGGTGCAGGGTGGTGAGAAAGAGCCGTGAGTGGGTGCCGGAGAAGAAAGAGTACCGCGGGCATCAAGGCAAGGAGATCAGACCTGACACTCAGGAGGCCAGTTGCAAATACAAGTCCCGCTTCTAAGCCATTAGCTGCATCGAATTGGACAGCTTGGGCTCCACACAGTTGCACGGGGGAGAGTTTTCTCTGTTGAAGTGCCTACTTCCATCAGCTGACAAAATAATGTTTTAGAAAAGTTTTCAAGTGCTAGCGGTTTTTCTTCACTAACAAAAGTTCTGAAAGCATCTTATTTTGTTCTAAAAGCAATAAACCACTTTCTGTAGAACTAGAAAAATAAGAAGGAACACTAAAGTGAGAATAGCAGAAAGTTAATTTTTAGCCAGACCTGCATATATTTAATTCAAAATAATTGAATTTTAAATTAAAAATTTCCCGTTTTAAACCGTTTCTGTAACATTGGCTACTATTAAATGCATAAAGTATAGTTTTATGTTGTGTTGTAAATTATTCAACTAAAACATGGAAGCATTTATTACTGATCTCTTTTGAGCACTATCAGTTTTGAGGTAAGTCTAGATCTTGGCTTTGATTTTGCAGTGATTAACAGATTTGAGAAAACATCAATTATTTCAGAGAAAAACAGCTCCTCCACGTAGTGAGGTAAATAGAAAAGTTCCCCAGTGCCATAATTTCCTTTTGGTATTGGGAGCACAGTAGAGTCTGGGGAATTGAAATACAATGCAGTCACTTTCCTCTCAAACTCAGAAGTTACTATCCAAAGCTAAGACCACTGAGTATCTTGATAGTTGGTAAAGTGTACTTTCTTTTTGCTATTAATTCACTCTTGATAGTAATGAAGAATATTGTTAATAATATGTGTTTGTTTTATTAAATTCCTGAAATATTCAGATGGCGATTTAGTGAACTCAGTTCAAATGTTAAAATATCAACCTACCGCTGCCCCTGTATTGGCCTTTTGGAAAGCTTTAGGAAAACGTACAACTTCTATCCTTTTAATCCCCCCTAGAAACAAAGAGCCTTACATCAGTACTATAGCATGACAGTTTTTTCCACATTGACCCAATTAACGTTAGAGTCCAAATTATAATTAATTACAACTTTAACCAGGAGTAAAGGAAACAGATCACTCTGAAATGTCCAGTCTTTGAACGGGAGAGAATTTGCTAAATAACAGTGCTTACTGTTAGCCCACATGTGGTACACAACTAATTATATACTATAGATTTTAAATGGTTGTGACTTATAATAATGTTGCATGCTTATGTTGGCATTCCCAAAATAAAAATTACTGACACACCTCAAAGTAGTGGAGGTACGGGTTAAAAATTTTACTTCATTTATTTGTGCCTTGAAAACTTGGTAGCCGAGTTGTTTTGCGTTTTTTTAATGAATAATTCAATATGTCCCCACTGGTTGTTTCCCATCTTTCTTAAGGCTTGGATATTTTTTTTTAAACGTTTATTTATTTTTGAGACAGATAGAGGCAAAGCATGAACAGGGTAGGGTCAGAGAGAGAGGGAGACACAGAATCCGAAACAGGCTCCAGGCTCTGAGCGGTCAGCACAGAGTCCAACGCGGGGCTCGAACTCACGGACTGCGAGATCATGACCTGAGCCGAAGTCGGCTGCCCAACAGACTGAGCCACCCAGGTGCCCCTGCTTGGATATTTTAAAAATAGGTGTTTATCTTTTGGAAAGGGGACAGGATTTTAGACAAAGCTCTCCATTTTCCAGCCTAGGAAAGTAAATCCCTAAGAGGTGACGTGGCCAGGCAGGAGCTGGCCGATGGGAGTCACAGACAGAGGTGAGCAGGAGCCCGCCCCCTTGGTCTCCAGTTCCGTCTTGGCCTGTGCAAACAAAAGCAGATTCTGGGGCATTTACAAAATAATATAATTTTTTAAAGGAAGACAGGAGATTCCATGAAGTTTTGTTTTCACCTCAGAAAATTTTCATAAAGCCCTTGAGTTGTGGGGGCAGAGGAAGAGAGTTGGTCAAAGGGTACAGAATCAGATAAATGGTACATGTTGTCCTATCACGTATGATATGAAACGTCCACAATCAGAATGCCAGGGACTGAACTAATTAGTTGGGGGAAAGATTCAAGACAGCAGATTCAGTTTCTGTTGTAAGGAGGAGAAAAATTCTGTCGGGGTCATGCGTCTTTCCGTAGAGTTGGGCATGATTGGGGAAAGTCTTAGCCTTAAGAACCCTTGGAGATGAAATGTAGTTTTCCTCCAGGGAAGAGTATCAGCTGCACCATAATTTTAGCAACTGTCCCCAATCTCCCGCCCCTCACAGACTCACCCACTGATTCCCAGAGCAGGACTGATGATGAAAACAAACTCCGGCTCCTTCATTTCTGTCCAGAAAAGACTGAGCTCCCGCTCGTCCCTCCATCCTACCTCCGTCCACCCTGATCCACTCCCCCTGCCCCAACTAAAGAGATAATTAGGTGGGTAATTACTTTAAATGGTATCTAAGGAAACAATTTTGAGAAAGAGATGTATTAAAGTTGAGGGAAAATAAATGTTTTCATAATGAAGCAATTAGCATGATAGCTAAATGATGCTGTGCGACTCTAACGCTAGTACAAATAGATTCTACCCTTGCGTGCTGTCTGCCACAATTGTCCTGTCGATAATAGATATGGCAAGTGACCGCTTCTGACAAATGAAAGCCATCTGCAAATGGCACAAATCATTTCTTTCAGCACTACTGAAAGGCAAACCCTTAGAGCTAGTCACCTTTTAATCTGTGGATATGTTAGCAAGTGGCAAATGACCATTCTTTTGGGAACTGATTCCCAAGTGAAAAATACCACGGTGCTTCTTCTTTAATTAACAGCCTTTTCACATTGCTAGCACATTAAAGCCATCCTGAAGAACACCCGTGCTTATATAATCAATGTCACAGCGTCTCTGCCTAAACGAATAATAAATGTTCGGGCTCTGCACTAAGTGAAAACCTATTCTCCAAGACTTTCACCTTCATAAAGATGGGCTCATAAAAATCGAAAAAGGAAAAATTGGAATGTGGTCTCATGAGGATAAAAAGGCTAGTGTTAATAATTAACAAGGAGAGTGAAGTGGAGTCAAATTAGCCATAATAGAGCCCAGAGTGACTGGCAAAGTCACCTCTCATTATCAAAAAACTCATTAAGAAATGAAGAAGTGGAAATCCCGCTGGGTTATTCTCACACTTAGGCTGTATCAGAGATTATTTTTCAGATTTCTTTCAAATGAAGAATGGTTAGGTCACCATATTGTATATTAGGTTAATCTTCAAGCTTTGAAATATGGAGGGCTGACACCTGCGTGTTATCCTGTCTCAAGCACTTAAATGAGCCGTGCATCTGAAATTCACGAATTGGTGTTTATAGATACATCTGTACATACATCTACGAGGCACAATGCAGAAAGGATATGACTTCTAGATGACAACAGGGCTGTGTGCCAGCCTAGTTTTATAGATAGGCACTTTTACAAACGATGAGATGACCACAAAAATGCAAAAATGTATTTAACTCCAGTTTCCAGAGTTGACTGAATGCAAAATTACATGTCAGAATGTGTTCTGCCAGTGTGTAGAGTAAAATAAATGTAAAAGCAAGCAGTCACTAGCCTTTTTTTTTGGTAGTTGAGTTCCACAGTGTTGCTCTAGATTCTTTACCACACGTAGACATCTAAAATTTTCAGTCTGATTTTTATATTTTCATATATGAGAACTTAATGCCTGAAAAAAAAATAACCTGCTCTAAAATGCCTACGTGTCCCTCACAGTAGATTTGCAGAAAGCTCTGTAACCCCTACGGCCATGAGCATCAAGAAGCCTACACTTGAGGGTTGTTGATCACGTTACAGCCGAACTCAATTGTTTTCATCACCTAGGGCAGGCATTGAGGAACATAATCCCAGCCAGAAAGCTGTATGTAACTGGAATGAAATTACAGACTTCTCCATTTGGATTTTTTTATTAATCTCATAAAAGACAGCATGAGAAGAGCAGGACCATGAGACTTCGTTGTCTGTGTTTACCCTAAGCCTTGGTTAATGTTTATATCGGGTTTTTTCCTGAATTAATTCTGCAACAAACATGTACTGAATACCTAAAATTTACAAGTCCCAGTCACTTTGCAGAAACCTGGATTAAAAAACAGTCCTGGCCCTTGAAAAGCTTGTCATCTAGTAGAGCATATGAACATATATGCCTTACTGACTATAATGCAATAGATTGTAGAAATAGAACTCAATTATGTGTACTGTACTATGGCATCTTTAATTACAGTTTTAAACTTGGATTTGTTGGATTTGGGGTTGCTGTCCAAAATATAGGAAACATAACACCAGTGCTATCGCTCCGTAGGTAGGTTAGGCAGATACGTAGGTAGGTAGGTAGATAGATAATTTTTAACAAGTGCACCAAGGGGAAAGGAACAATTGGATGTGGTTTTAGGAGGTTGTTATGCTTGTAATTGTACAAATTAAATATTACCAAACTATATAGATTTACTTATTAAGCTTTTAATTAAAAGGAAAATAAAACCCAGTGAGTTTCCTATTCTACTTAAACTTCGAAGGGACACTCTCAGAGTTTCCTTTAGGCAGTGGATATTTATTGGTATTTATTCAGTAAACACACATTTATGTAGTGCCTATTTAATGTGCCAGATTCTTGGCTGGTGCTATTCCTAGATCTCAGGGGATTTTTTGTTGTTGTTGTTTCGCTGTGTGTATTTTCTTCCTTGTACATCATTCTGTTTTAGGCTGAAATCTTCCTGACTTTTCTCCTGAAGCCCTTGTTCAGATTTCAGTGATCCTCATTGTATACATTTGTCAACTAATTTTATGTCTTAGTCTCCTGGGTTTTCACTGTGCAGGATCCATACAGTTTGTAGTCCCTTGAATAATTGTTGTTTTATGGCAAAGTCTTGTTTTTATTGTGGTCAGTGCTGTTTATTTTGCTGGTCATGAATTACTAGTTTCCTTCTCAAATGGCTATTTAGAATTTTAGGAGAAGTCATTCACCCTAGTAATCCATTAATGCTGACTAATTGGAAGGGGGTGGTACAATATAAAATTGGATTAAATGGGCTCAGGAGTCACCAGCATATTTTTACCCTAAAAAGAATACAGGAACTCTTTTATCTGCTTATTCTTTACTTGTCCAGTGATTACTATCTCAGTAATTGTTATTAATTGGATCATAGTTTATATTCTTAGATGAAATCTTACTATTAAAAGCCTATGACAAGGACTTTTGTAAATGTAAGACTCTTTTTGGTATGTAAATAATCAACATAAATTTATTAATTATTGGGATGCTCAAAATAATTGGGCACATCCGCATCCCTAGTTTACCTTTTATTTAAGCCTTTTGCTTCCTTTTTGCCATTTCTAATTGTACTGTTCAGCTAGATGTCATTGATGCTTCATTATTTTCTGACAAGGTGGTATTTGGAAACATGGAATCTTTGAGGGGAAAATGATTATTTAACAAAGTAGATGCTGGGTCCTCCACTTACATTCTCGTAACCACTATTTTAGACTCCTTCCAAGCAGTCCTTTCTGCTTCCACACCTCGGATATAATGTCAGAAGCATTCTTGGAGGAGGCCACATTGAGGAGTTGCCTCTTGGAATAAGCTGTTAGAAGGGGTGCCCTGCAGAGGCTTGATCTGGACAGGTGGCAGCCCCAAATCGCAGCCTACGCTTACTAAACCGTATGGAGAAGATAGAAGCACTCATTCTGATGCCTGGGGCTCCATAGTAAGAGGGCGTTTGATGGTGTCTGATAGGAGTGGAATGCAAACTGGCATATGGGCAACTGAGAAAAAGAGCATGCATTTACATACACAAGTACAGTGTCCTGTGTGTTTCTCTAGTCTTGCCTTTTGACCCGAAGCTTTCGCTTTTCTTTCTTGCTCCTTCTGCATTTTTTCTGTATTTCTTTTCTTCTCTCTCTTCCTCCTTCTCTCCATCCCTCCCTTCTCCACCACGCGCCCCCCCCCCCCACCTTTCCTGAGTCTAATTACCAGAGAAATAATACTGCCAATTGCCAGTTTTCTAAAACTTTGGAAAATGCGTCTATAATTTGATTTTTAAAAAATAAAAAGGAACACCCTGAGGCAACATGAGCAGACTTTTGGCCAGAAGTAAGCATTTGTGACAGGTCTTAGGAAATAGAGAAAACCTCCCTTTTCTCCTAATCCTCAGGATGTGTTAGTTTGCTACCAAGAGTCATGACTAAACAGAGAAAAATACTCCTTTTGCCACATTCATTAAGATAAGAGACATAAAATAGCCACATTCATATCCAGTAGAATTTTTAGTAGTCTGGTCTTAGACATCTGGACTACCCTATTTTAAATAAGATATTCAAGGACACGTGAGTAGCTCAGGTTTAGCTTCTGATTTCAGCTCAGGTCATGATCTCACGGTTTGTGAGTTTGAGCCCCACATCAGGCTCTGTGCTGGCAGCACAGAGCCAGCTTTGGAGCCTCTCTTTCCCTCTCTCTCTCTTTGCACCTCCCGGTGCTTTCACTCTCTCTCAAAAATAAATAATCATTAAAAAAATAGGATATTCATACCAATAGTATTTAATACCATATATTCTATATAAAATTTGAAGAGATATACAGGCTTCAATAAGTTCTTAGACAGTTTCCTGAATAATAGTGTAGTCATCTTAATGTTGTATCCAAGTAATTATTCACTCAACAAACATCTGAACAATTGCTTGGAGCCATGCACTTTGCTAGATACTAAGAATACAGACATGGTTCCTGCCTCAAGGACCCTGCACCCTTGTGGGGGAGATTAGAAATGGCAGTAGGTACAGAAGTATGATATGGACCACCGTGGAAGTCTGTACAAAGTAGTGAGTAAACGGGGGGAACCAGTAACTGGGCAAGGGGACAGCAGAGCAAAGCATTTCCAGAAGGTTTGGAGGAGTTAATTATAGACTTGAACTGACCATGCAAATCATTATGGCTCGACCACAGCAAATATGAGGGTCAGGCAACAGAGATGAGCCAGAGAAGTCGTTTTAAGGTATGGCATTTGGGGCGCCTGGGTGGCGCAGTCGGTTAAGCGTCCAACTTCAGCCAGGTCATGATCTCGCGGTCCGTGAGTTCGAGCCCCGCGTCGGGCTCTGGGCTGATGGCTCAGAGCCTGGAGCCTGTTTCCGATTCTGTGTCTCCCTCTCTCTCTGCCCCTCCCCCATTCATGCTCTGTCTCTCTCTGTCCCAAAAATAAATAAACGTTGAAAAAAAATTGAAAAAAAAAAAAAAGGTATGGCATGGATGGCCTTCATGTCATGCAAAGACTTTAGAGTTTGTTGTTGATGATCCACTAAAGGTTTACAGTCTTTAGGAAGGACATTACTAGTTTTATATATCTGCAAGCCCCTCTCCTTGAGATTTGATTGACAAAGAGAAAATATGGATCCTGGAGACCAGGAAAGAGATTACTGCACTAGGCAAGGCAGGAGATAAGAAGGCTGGAGGAAGTAGGGCAACAGCAGTGACAATAAAGAGAGGGAGTGATGTGTTGAGATGGATATTAAGGATGCAAAGTACGTAGGTCTTGATTACTCTTTGGATGTAAAAAGTAAAAGCCAAGCAGGTAGTATAGTCACCAGCTTCAGATATAGTGATCTGGTGGACAGTCTCTGCTCTCACTCCCATGGTGGGAATACGAGAGAAACAGGCTTATTTAACAAGTTGGTGAATTCAGGGCTTAGCAAGTGTATTAAAAAAGAGAGCTCTTGCTAGAAATACATTGGAGTCAACTGGTACTTAATCTTAGAATCATTATAACATTTAATAACAACATTGAGTATTGATTCTCCTATGTGCTTCATTTTAACAAACTAAGCATGACTTAATAACCAACATACCTAATCTCTAAATGCATAATAAAGTAGCGTTTGGCTTGATGAGGTAGAATTACTCTCATTTGTAGATGTAATGATTTCATAGGTGCGTGTGTGTTTTGGTCTTAGACTAGTTAAAAATAATGATAGTGCTTAACAGCACCTGAGATGTAGAGCCTGTGGCTCTTTGCATTTTTTTTTTTTACATTTTTATTTATTTTTGAGAGACAGAGTGCAAGCAGAGGAGGGGGCAGAGAGAGAGAGAGGGAGACACAGAATCTGAAGCAGGCTCCAGGCTCTGAGCGGTCAGCACAGAGCCCGACGCAGGGCTGGAACCCATCAACTGTGAGATCAAGACCTGAGCCGAAGTCAGACACTTAACCGACTGAGCCACCCAGGTGTCCCTGCATTTTTTTTATTAGTAGCCCACATAAATTAAAGGTTAGGCTATAGTCTAGCTACATAGCAATGTGAAATTGTCCAGCTTCCGATGCGTATTATAAGCACATTGAATATTTTCAGTGTTCATTCATTTTTCACTTCATTGAGTGTAATAGTTCTGCTCAATCTCTTGACTTATTCATAGTGTAACTGAGTTTTTCAAAATTCTAATTCTAAAAACATAATTCATCTAAGATGTGGAGTAATGTGTTTGTCATTTGCAAGATTTTTCTACCTAAAATAACCTCTACTTTTCTAGGTCTTAAAAGATGCTGATAGGCTGCTGGTAGGTTGTATGAATGATAAATGGATGCATACACAGATAATAGTTTATGGTTATGTAAATTGAGAGGTGGCAGTATTATACTCTATGGAGGTTAAGGGCTCTTGTTCTATTGTTTAATGACTAGATGGCTTTGCCACATGCCCCCTAAATCCTCTGTGCCTCAGTTTCCTTGTTGATAAGACTAAAAAAAATAATAATAGTGCTTCTATCATAGAGTTTTTGTAGTGATTAAATGAGAGAATGCATATAAAAGACTTAGCACTGTGCTTGACACTCCAAAAATTCTGGCAAGGAGGAGGAAGAAGGAGGAGAGTTGTTAACTGGAGATCCAATAAATTCAGATAGGGGTGTATTTTTTAATTTGCTTACCACAGTGACTTAGGTGGCTTGAGCGAGAATATTTCATCCTTAATGTTCAACATCCTTATTTAGGTGACATTTGGCAAAAGGAACTGAATTACATGATCTATAGTACCTTGAGTTCTTTGATTGAATCTCTAGGAATAAATAAAGCTCTTTTCAGTGTGCTAATGAAAACATCATTAAGATAACATTAGTCTCCTAAATAAGACATTTATCTTTAAATATGATTATCATTCCCACTTTAATAGGAAATCTTTTCACATATAGATAACCCAGAAAAAAAAAACCTACTTAACCACAAAAAATACTAAACCAAATTAACTAGAAATAGGAAAAAAAAAAAAAACAGGGTTGTATTTTCCTCTGCATTTAGAATTTTTTCCAACCCCACTTTCACATGTCTGTAGTTTTCCAGCCTCTGACAAATTTCAGAATCCGCTAAAGGAATATTCATGCCACTAGGGTAAGCATCACATACTTTGCCCAAGTTTTAAAGCACTATTGAGCTTTTGGGGTATTTTTGCCCTGAGGAAGATTTATGTGGGAAATTGGCATGTTTAGTGGAGTATTTTATATGACATTACTATTACAGTTACTAGTTATTAGATTTTGTACACAGGCACACACAGCTATTCAGATCCATAGAAGTGAATGGGAGTCCTGAAGAACTTTCCCCCATCTTTCACCTCTGCTGCTCTAATCCCAGTCCCCATTCATCATCACCATCACCCTTTACCTGGTCTATTGCAGTGAAGCACTGAGCACTGGGTACCTTCTTTGCTTCCTCCCCCCCCCCCCCCCCCGCCTTGGTCATCCACTCCCATCTCCCACACAGCTGCCAGACACATTCTGTCGTGTCACTCCTCTGCTTAATAATAATAAAAATAACGATGCTTCCCTGTGGACCCACGTCCTACCATCTAGACATCACCTTGCACTATTCTTTCCCTGTCTCTCACCCTACTCCTGCCACACTGGCTTTCTCGTCCTTCTAGAAGTGCATCTACTTATACCCTGCCTAGAACTTTCATACCAGCTCTTCTCTCTACCTGGAGATCTTCCCTCCAAATCTTCTGTGAATGCCACCCTGTCATTTAGGCTCAATTAAAAGACTATCTCTTCAGAAATACCTTTGCCAACCATGATGTATATTTTGAAATGAATATGTTTTCACTTGGAGAGTCAAAAAAACATCACAGCTGGGTTTAAGATATGTTCACTTGAGAAACAAACATGTACCATCATCTAAAAAATTTCAAATTATTTATTGAATATTACGTAACATTGCTTAGTATTTTCCTATAGATTCTCTGTTCTTTCATGGTGCAACTTAGACACATACTGGCTGTCTTAGTCCATTCAGGCTGTTACAACAGAGTACCAGAGATTGGGTGGCTTATAAACAACAGAAATATATTTCTCACAGTTTTGGGGGCTGGAAAGTCCAAGATCAGAGTGCCCACAGATTCAGTGTCCGGTGAGAACTTGCTTCCTAGATGGCCATCTTTGAGCTGTGTCCTCAATGGCAAAAGAGTCGAAGGATTTCTCTGGGATCTCTTTTATGAGGGTACTAATCCTGTTCATGAGAACTCTGCCCTCATGACCGAATCATCCCTTCAAGGCTCCACCTCCTAATACGATTACATTGGAAGTTAGGATTTCAACCTATGAATTTGTCAGGGGAGTGGATGGGTGGGACACAAAGAGTGTATAGATAGCACTGAGCGTCTTCTAATGAAATTATGTCCTGTGCATAGAAAGCATCCACCTTCTGGTATAGGGAGGTGCACCTTACCTACTACCTACTTACTAAACAGTCCTGTCCCAGTAGCACAAATTCTAAGACCTCTACAACTGCTGTAAGTAGAGTGTTCCACAGTAGAATTCATTAAAGACAAATGGACACCTGGAAAAGGCAGGGGATATGCTGTTTTCAAAGACTCATGTGGAAAATTGGGTAACAAGAAAATCCACAAATAACTGAAAAGTTCATGAATCAGATTAGACATTCCCAAGGCCACAGTCACCCTCCTGGTGAATTAAATAAGTGTATCTCTTACAAGTAATCAAGCTTAGCTCTTAGAATTAAATGGGTTTAGCTCTTTGTGATACACAGTATAGCACAGGGATTGTAACGCTCTTTATCACTATATTTACATGTGTCAAGACCTTCAGTGTATCCAACAGCTCCCTTGAATCTCTAGCAAGTAGTCCTATGCCTCATGTGTTAAACCTCTTAGAAAGTAAAAACATACCACCTGCCAGGAACATTTTATAGAGATATAATCTATTTGCAGTTTTGACAGCCATGCTTAGGAGGTTGATTATACTTCTTGATTAGCTTTCATGATATATTCAATATGAGGAGCAAGACCCATTATCATCTATGTCAGTTCTTCTGTGTCAGACTCTTCCAGGAAACGTTTTTTTCACCCCTATTTCCCAAATGCCTGATGTGATCCCTCTGACAAACATATTTCTGCTTGACTATTTCAGCACTTTTACGTAATGGAAAATTTCACAAACACTTGCAAGAGATCTTTGTGCCCTTGGTTGTTCGCTACGTGGATCTCATGGAGTCCTCCATTGCCCAGTCAATTCACAGAGGCTTCGAGCAAGAGACGTGGCAGCCTGTCAAGTGGGTATCTTGCCTGGTGTCCATGGAACATCTGTCTCTTCAATCCTGACCTTATGACTTTACACGTGGCCGTCTGTAGTTCTTGCTTATGGTGGTCCCTTCCCACGTTGTTTGTTTCTTTACAGGAATATCGCCAACAGTCTTCCCAATGTAGCTCTTCCAAAAGTTCCAAGTCTGCCTCTTAATCTTCCACAGATTCCTAGCTTTTCTACTCCTTCGTGGATGGCTTCTTTATATGAGTCCACGTGTGTATTCCTCACTTATTTCCTGGTGGTGTGTGAGCTAGTGCATGGCCTGGGCTGTGTTCTGTGCACATGTGTTTAGATTGCATGGCATTTATCATCGTTGGTTGAGGGACACTATGTTTTGGTTTTGTTTGAGTTTTTAAGCTATTAAGCTAAGCTTAGCATAGCGATGATAAATGATGCAGTTTTGCTTTTTTTTTTTTAACACTCATTGGATTGATGTAGCCTGTATGTAATCTGTTGGTCCGAGGTCATTTTGCAACCCAGGTTGTAGACTCCAGCCTAAATCATAGAGTTCAGGCAATCAATGTGGTACCAGTATGTCTAGGAACCTTAGTTGGCTCCAGCTTTGTTACTTCCCACATAGGTTCTCTTGCACATGTAGAAAACCATTGTAAGAACAGTTTCAAGAATATAATCCTTTTTTCTTAGTCTCACTTTTAAAGAAATAATATTGTAGGTTGCAGAGAAGTGATTGTCCTTTATTTCCTAACATGAGCAAATTCTTCTTTTGTCCTTTCACATGTCAGTTGATGTGACCCGTTATTTTTAAATAATCTGTGTATCTTTAAAAACTGTATTTACTAACTCCACCTTGTGATAAGCCTACCTATTGCAGATTTGGTAACTAAGGGTCATTAAAACGAAAAGGACACAGGCTTTGAAATTGAGCAGCACTGAATTTAGACCCTTGCTCGTTATTCATTAAGTTCTCTCCTACCCTCAGTTTCCTCAACTCTGAAATGGTTATGATACGTAATTTAAAGACATTTTTGTGAGAAGAAAAAAGGGGGGAGAAAACTATGAAAAGTTCCTGGCACACCCTAGGCTCTCAATCATAATAACTACTCCTATTCTACATTATGATTTTATTGTCATTATTACTGTCATCAGTCATCATTATTCATGATTGTATAGTTTTCAAAAATATGAGCCTCATAGGCAACAGATGAACTCAATAATAGTCCATGTTTTGCCCAAGATCTCCCATGAAGTCAGCTAGAAAGAATAATACTAGAGGAAGAAAAATAGCTACCATTTATTGAGCATTTATTATGTCCCAGTTACAGTGCCAAATCCTTTATCTCATTTAAGCCTTATAACAACCCTGTGAGGTAAATGTCATTGTCCCCGTTTTACAGTTAAGGAAACCAAGTCCTAAAGAAGGTAAGAAACAGAACCTGCCCGGGGTCTCACAGTAAGTCAGTGACAGAGGTGAGCTTCGAATTGAGGTCTGCCTGACAACCAAGCTCTCACTCCTCTCATTTATGTATCAGGCTTCCAGAGAATATACTAGCTAAGAACTTGTCCAGCATCCTGTGTGCCAGTCCTCCCACCACTGTTAAACCTGCTCCCAGTCAAGGCTGCATACGTTCAAGAAAAGAAAGACCAAGAAAGAGAAGAATAACTTGCAAGACAGCTTAGCAATACTTCTCTAAGTTAAACATCGTCACTGTGCCCGTGCTAATTATTAGGACATGTGAATCTTTATCAGGCAAATGCTTTGGGCACTTACGGTGTATAGAGTGGTGTGTGTGTGTGCTTGGCAATTATCTAGGAAGTATAATGAATCTAAGTTGATGTGTTTTTGTGCTTCTTAATACTGTTTTATAATTTCACTCCTCTTCTTCCTCATCCCTCATCTGTTTCCCTCCCCCTTGATTTTCACCAAGAACACCATTGTGGGCATTACCTTGTGAAATTTAGATTTTTTTGTCATTATTATTTTATTAGCTTTGAGGTATGTCTGAAACCTGAATCTCATTATTGGAAGCCCCTTTTTAAAATGACCCTCAGGACACGAGTCAGGACAGACTGTGGCTTTGTAAATAAAATGCTCATATTTTCATCATTCTGGATAAATAAAAAAATATGGTATACAAGTTAGTCACTATTATCTTTTCCTGCTAGGATTATCAACATTAGGCTCTTCAGCAGGGTGCTCAGAATTACTTATTAATGTTATGATGTAATCACAACTAGTTTGTTTTTTTTTTTATTTGCAGGGGGAGGGGAAGAGGGAGTTGTTAAAGATTTTATTTTTATTTTTTAAAGTAATCTCTATTCCCAATGTTGAGAGTTGCATGCTCCACTGACTGAGCCAGGCCAGGTGCCAGTTTTTTTAATTTTTGTTATAAAGCATTAAATACCGCCCGAATCGTTCCATTTCATATATATAAGGAATTAAAAGTACAACACAACTATGGCTTTAAAGGTACATCCTTATCTATTAATGTATGTATCACCTTACAAGGTTCTCCTCCCCATCTTCCTTCTGGGTTTTTTTCAGCTCTAAAAGTAGATGCAGTAAGATAAGTTCCCTACTGGTGGTTTTAGGAAATTATCTCAGAATCCATTATTCACATTTGAATTCTTTGATCTGTTAATAATACTTTCGGAATAGGTGACTGATTAGAAATAATTTTAAAATGAAAAAGTTCTGAGTAAATTGCAAGGTATATATTCCAGCTCAAGAGAAAACCTATTTACATTTTTTTATCTAAGTATAACAAACACTTGTTACCGTAATTACATTCCCAATTAAGCACACTTATTATTCTAGAGTCTTACCATAGCATCAAAGAGCAGTACATATATCCATACTCTCTGTAAAGATTTGTTATATGTTATGAGAAAGTCCATTTTCAATAGAATTCCACCTTCACTATTTCAGAGTTTGTCTTGATGGTGGTTTTGTTGTTTTGTTATGCTGTGAAGAATACATTCATGTTGCAAATAGCTACTTATATTTCTCCACAGTAAATAATGATAAGTAGTAGGTTTGCTTCTTTAACCAATTGTATTCAATTACTTTTAAAATCTAGGTCCTCTAATTTACCACATTGTATACTATGGATATATAGGAGGATTTTGCCTGGTCATTTTTTCCTCTTATTTTTATTCTATATACGGCAAAAGGGAGAAATAAGTATGGTGTTTTTTTCTCACATTTTTCACATCGACATCAACATGGTTTGTCTGGTTCTTTTGATTGATGGTAGTTTGGGGGCACTGATATTTAAGGTGTGAAGAGATATTGAGAAAAGAGGTGGCATCAGGGCTTTGCTGCGATTCTCCCTTTGAGAATTAACTCTGGGTACATGTTGGCTAGGCAAGGAGACCATGAGGAATTACAGGCAGATTGGGAGAAGAAACACAAAGTAGGCTGGTAATGCAGGAAAGATGCTGAGGTGCAGGTGGTGGAGGCAAATGAGCATTTAATCAGCCAGAGAAGGAGGTGATTTTTTTAAGCCAACTAATTAAGATATATTTATCCAAACAAAGTGGGTATTTAAAAGAATTTTATTTTTATAGGGGCACCTGCATGGCTCCCTCCATTAAGTGTCCAACTTTGGCTCAGGTCGTGATCTCACAGTTCACGAGTCTAAGCCCCACATCAGGTTCTGGGCTGACCGCTCAGAGCCTGGAGCCTGCTTCGGATTCTGTGTCCCTCTCTCTCTCTGCCCTTCCCCCTCTCACCCTCTGTCTCTCTCTCTCAAAAATAAATAAACGTTTAAAAATATATAGGGGCGCCTGGGTGGCGCAGTCGGTTAAGCGTCCGACTTCAGCCAGGTCACGATCTCGAGGTCCGTGAGTTTGAGCCCCGCGTCGGGCTCTGGGCTGATGGCTCAGAGCCTGGAGCCTGTTTCCGATTCTGTGTCTCCCTCTCTCTCTGCCCCTCGCCCGTTCATGCTCTGTCTCTCTCTGTCCCAAAAATAAATAAACGTTGAAAAAAAAATTTAAAAAAAAATAATAAAAATATATATATATAAAAGAATTTTACTTTTATAAAAGTTTTCTGCTGTGCTTTTGTGATAAATTATTTTATTTCTCTGATTTTCTTTTGCACACCCAAAACAGAACTTTTAGGTTAGTATATGTGAAACATTTATGGGAAAGCTGAGGAGAAATGAATCACACAGGGGCTTTTTTCTCCTTTAATTCTTAAGTTTCAGTGTGTTTTAACATAGGAGCATTTTACTCTCAAAGCATCTGTTTCCTTATTAGGCTATATACTTGCATAATGGAAAGGAGTACTATTATCCTTTGCCCAAATGTTATATGTACTTTGATACGAATTACTTTCCTACACGGGGTGAAGCTTCAGTCCTCTAAGTAATTTTGCCACAGCAGTGACCACAGAGCAGATCTACGCTCCACAGTTAGATGGATGGAACAATCTGAAATACGTGAATTGGTTCCCACTACAGAACACCCTGAATGTCATTTCTCTGTTAGACTGTATAGATACCTCGTACTGTTAGGTTGAATTATGAGCGAGAAAAGTCAAAAGGCATTTCAAAATGGGCATAAGATTTGCCTCCCTTCCCAGCCTGTTATTCCACCAGCAGCTCCTGTTTCACCTTTACCCATAATTGAGAAATTTAAGCATCTTGTACCCTACATACGTGTCTGTAGACACACAGAAGCCGTTGTGATGGCAAAGACACATACATAGGCATGAGCAGAAGAGTAAAGATTCCAGTTGCTGTCATATGGGTTTTCTTATGTAAAACATACTTTTCGGAATTTCTAGGAGGAAACATTTATGAATTTTATCTTTATCTTAAAGATTGGTAAAAAGCATTTGAAATGTTCCTCCCTGTCCAATCTGATTTATTTTCCTTAGTGAAGTACCCTTATCCATTCTACCCCTTTCTACGAAACTTTACTACTAGATTCATTTCTATTTTGTTTTGGGTGTTTTGCCTTACCTTATTAAGAAGAAGTGAAAAGGAAGAGATTTAGAAGGTTGAATAAAGAAAATACCAATGATTAAGGAATTTACCTGCTATTTTGTTGTGTTTTGTTTTTTGTTTTTTTTTTTACTAATGGCTATTGATACAGAAAGGAAATCACAATGTATTGTTGATCTCATAGCTAACCATGGCCATTGATGATGCTCTTCGTGTTTCCTTTTTCTTCTAGCAATGGCTCGGCAACATCAGAAGACCTTTTTTGGAAACTTGATGCACTGCAAATGTTTGTCTTTGATCTACACTGGCCAGAACAAGAATTTGCCCACCACTTAGAGCAAAGACTTAAACTAATGGCCAGTGATATGATAGAGGCCTGTGTCAAAAGGTAGACCTGTGTTTTCAAGTCGCTGCTTAGTATGCCAGCAGCCAAAGTGGCACTTTTCACCAAGCACCTGTTATATAATTGTCACAAGGGAAGGTTTCGTTATGTACTGCTATTACAAAATTTAATGGACGTGAGGTTCTCAGACCTAAATTCTGGGGACTCCTGTAACTGACAAGCTTGACCTGAAACATTTTTTTAGGCCTCCTAACCATTGCCCTCATCAGTGGCATCCGTACTATATTAATCATTTCTGTTGTGCTTATTGTTGTCTCTCTGGGAATACTGTGCTTTAAATTCCCAAGGCAGTACTTCTGGAGACATACGGAAAAGGTCTGTTAAGTACTTTATGCATTATGCACTATGTACGCTGTGAAATGGCCTGGCAAACTCAAATTATGCTCAGTGCCATTGATTCTTCCGTCTTCTGGTAGTCTCTATCAGTATCAAATGAGTTCCAAGTATCCATTTACATTCTCCAGAATTTAACGAGAAATAAATTATGAGGCTTTGGATTCTTCCAAATGTGCTTCCTTTTTTTTCTTTTTTCTTTTTTTTTTTTTTTTTTTTTACATTTCCTACAAAATCAGCATCGTATCTCTCATTAGCCAAGCATTGTTTTTCCCATTGCCCTTATTCATGACACATATAAGGACAATGTGGGCAGCATATTGGAAGAAACACTGGAGCAATTGAATAATCCTGAATTCTTCAAAGGAAGAACAATCCTGCCTTTAGAATAAGGTTTAATGGCTTCCTAAGGCAAGGCCATGAATTAGATTATTTAATGTTTAAAAAATCATGTTTGTCATATGTGATTCTGATGTCTCAAATTTATGGAGGTTCTCTGGATACTTTAGCAAAAATAAAATTCCAAATTGCCTGTTCCACAGTTTCTTTCAAACAGCTATCTACAATTATGGGTATTTGAAAGAAAACCTAAGTGATGACATTCATTATGATGTTTTAGAGTTTTCCAGACTTGTACGTTTCTTTATTTGGTAAACTCTGATGCAGAGGATTTGTTCTGCTTTAATGCAGAGAAGTAAGTGGTTTTTATACTTGGAAATTAATCCAGGCAGTTAAGTAAAACTAAGACGTCTTTCCGTTAAGAGTTATACACTAGATGTAACAAATAGCTTCATTTGGGTAGAGATACTGTCTGCATGACTGCAAAAGCTCTGTGTAATATAAAATATCTCTGTGATCTCTCCTGTGAGACACCTGAGAAAGAAGAGCTTCCCATCCCCTAGCTCCCAAGCAATGCAACACTCTGTATTTGCATGTTTTAAATTAGCATCTTGTAGTGTTGATTTCACTTTTACTGAACAGGTGACACATAGTTCAGAATTACTTACTATGAATTCATGTTTTAATAACTAGAACAAGAACTGCATTTGAACTCAAGCTGCAAAAGGCAAGCAAAACAACTGACTTGCGCATTCCAGCTTCTGTGTGTACAATGTTCAATGTCTTAGTCGATGCCAGAAAGCAAAGCGCCAAACTTTGTGCCCTGGATGGAGGACAAGAGGTAAGCGAACTGAGTGTCACATATGGATATGCAGCATGGGATACTGGATGCTGTTTCCAGAAGTCTCTGGTTTGATTAGATTAAAAGACCAAGGTCTCCAATAGAAGTGTTTGATCTTTTCTTTACTATAATAATGGAAGGCCCTTTATCCTTTCTTCATGTCAGTTTCTTCTTTTTTATATGAAGACTGCCTAAGATTTTACAAGTGGCCATTGAATTTCAGATACACCTTTTAACAGCTTAGGTGTTGTGTTTTTACATAAACCTTACTTTTCACAAGCAAATAAGAAAGCTAGAAAGCTACCTGCTTTGTTTATACAAATCTAGAGTATCCTGAGTTTGCATTCAAAAGACAAGGCACAGAAATAGCATATGAAATATTTTATTTATACAAAAGTTTCCATTTTTTTTAAAGATCTGGTAGAAACGTACTTTAAAAATTAGGCTTTTTTTTGTTGTTGTTTTAATAAATATCCCATTGTTTCACTTCAATTCATGTTTTGTTTGGTTCTATGTTCAGAAACAGCTTATTTACCTTTTTGTTGAGAGTGGCAATTGGATGAAAATGGATCTATTTTTCTTAGATTATCTGTTTAAGTTGACATTTTGTTGCCTCTTTTCTCATTGTAATTACTTTTCATCATTTTTTTACTCTTCCCCTATGTTCTCCTTCATCATCTTTTTTTTTTTTTTTTTTCTCCATGGCATGATCCAGTTTGGTAGTCAATGGGTAAGTCTGATTTTTTGTTGTTGTTAAAACACACTTTCATTTGAATTATTATTTTTGTAAATGTACATTTTTAAATTTTCATCTTTTCAAGTTAAAATAACGTAATTAATTCCATTTTCTTGTTTATGGTTTTTATATACAGGTATAACACTAATGACTCACCATAACTTAGCAATACCCAGAAACACGTTAAAGTACACATACTTATACCTTAAATAATGTCACGGGGAATGTTTTCTCCCTGTTAGGCTGCAGAAACACAAACCGCTTTTAGATTTTTAAGGATAAAATTATTTAAAATGAAATGAATTCACCCTCCTTTAAACAAAATTCTGAAAAAATTCAGAAGCAGAGTGATTATAACTATTTTCAAGGTGCATGTATCTGTAGTATGTACTTCCACTAATCCTAGAAAAATTTGGAGTTTGGGGCTTTGGATGACATAAAGTACATGTCAGGGTACCTCTAAATTCGAAGACCAGGAGGCCATTCCTAAGGCCGCTTCGTGCAGAAGAACCCGATTGTGGATTTCAATAAGGTACATGCCCACCAGTGACACAGTCTTTCCTCCCACTCATAGCCTGGGAAGTAACCATCATCAGAGGCAGGTAAGAGGCAGACCTGTGTCAGGAGCCTTTCAGCTCCTCCCCGCTACACAAGGTTGTCTTGAGTTACCACCCAGAACCTCAGAGGGACATGATTTGAAAACTTATATGCCTGGATAATTGACTAGGTATTACATAAATACATGTAAAATAGGGGCGCCTGGGTGGCTCAGTCGGTTGAGCGTCCGACTTCGGCTCAGGTCATGATCTCGCAGTCTGTGAGTTCGAGCCCCGTGTCAGGCTCTGTGCTGACAGCTCAGAGCCTGGAGCCCGTTTCCGATTCTGTGTCTCCCTCTCTCTCTGCCCCTCCCCTGCTCATGCTCTGTCTCTGTGTCAAAAATAAATAAAACATTAAAAAATAAAACAAAATAAAAATATGTAAATTATATATATATATGTTTTGATAAGTCAGTGTTTTTGTGCTCTCTGGGTATGTTAAATCTTACAAGTCTTAAAGTTGCCACCTGGGAGTCCAGCTCAGGGTGAGTCTACTAGGTTAACGATTCTCATCCAAGCAGAAGGGCTTATGTAGCTCTGAAAAAGGATAAGAAGGCCCACTATTGGTGAATTTCATACTTATTTATCCCAGACATAGACATTAACTATTTGGCCATACTTTATGTGCATGCACACATATTTCATTCTTTGAGTAATTCAAGAGGAAAAAATACATTTCTAATACCATAGCATACAACCTTACAGCTGTATTAATATTATTATATAATATTATATAATTTATTATAATAATTTATTATTTCTAATTATCTGAATGAGGAAGCAGCTGGCTTGGATATCAACAGCTCATCTCTACCTTTTCACATTTTTCAGTACTCAGGTGTAAGCCTTTGATGGTATACTGTCTTAAGTCTTCATAAGCCCATCCATTTCTTATCAGGTTCATAGAATCATCTTGCCTCTTCCCATTAATATTGGATTTACCCATTTGTTTTTATTTTAACATACACAGCAGTACCTGACACATAATAGGCACTTAGTAATATTTGTTGAATGAGCAGACTGTTATGTTGTCACTACTTTAAAAATCCTCCCCTGTAAGAAACAACTTGTTCCAGTACTAAAAAAGGAAAAACAGGCACACAGGCAGATGACAAAACATTGTTGCATTGTCAAATGATGTCTTATGTTAACAAGTAGATGGTTTTGAAGAGTAATCTGCTACTGTTCATTATATTTGCACCTGTACCTTCTCACCAGAGACAATTAGTTCCCCACAACTTTCACACAATTAATATAGTTCAAAATGTGCAGGTGTAAAACCCATTAGCAACTATGAAAAGTGGTAAACAAGAATTTCAGTGCAGAAGAAGGATTTTATACTTTGCTTTTAATCACCAGTAAATAGACCCACATAAGTGCACAGGCTTTCCCTCTCTGTGCCTGAGATAAGTTTGGGAATTGTTGCAAATTAGCAAATACATTACCTGCATAGGTGAACCAGTGGACCCCATTCTGTAGTAAGCAGCAAATTAAAAACTCAATTATTGCACAATCTGGAACCTTGTGAAATATATACTTACACATAGGTAAACCTAGTAGAAAGATTTTTCTAACTTTTAGGGAATTGCCTCGCCAAAGTCCCCAGTAAATTTGTTATATGCCGCTGCTGAGATAAGACCTTCTCAGCTCCTTTCCCACAAGGCAGTGCCTTCTGTGCTCCTAAGTGAGGATTCTGTTTTCTCACGTGGCACACGATGATGCAAACGTGCTCAACCGCAGCCCAGAATGGTGTTTAATGGAGTCATTAGTGAGCGAATGATCCACTCATGTGACAGCTATGCATAATGAGTCAGCAGTCTGAGGCCAGTTCCTGAGGGACAGATGTTGAGATCACAAAACCACCAGTGTTTAGAAATCTTCACTCTCCATAAACTGCCTGGGTCTTAGTCCTCAGTGCCACTGTGTGGGATGGCCCATCCATTGAGGATGAAAGCACATTAATGGAGGCTACTTGTGCAGGATTTGTTCTCAGCTACAGTAAAATGTTTCCATTTCCAGAACTAACAATCCAATACCTTTCAAATTCTTCCCAAGAGAAGGACAAAATCTTTTAAGAATGCTGATCGTACTGGCATTTGATTAGTCTTCATTTCTTGTGTGCTTACCTTAACAGTCAGGTGAAATGATGATATTTACCTAAGTGTAGGGAGACCAGGATTTCAGACTCTTGCCTGATCTCTGAATTCCCTGGGCTCCATGAAGTAAGAATTCTTTAAAGGTTAATTTTAATCTAAAATCAGAGTCATCTGCTGGAGAAACAGGACACATACACTTCATTTTTCAGGGCAGATGTAGGGAGAATTATTCTAAGAAGTGAGCTGTAATTTGCCAGAACCCTGGTATGTTAGGGTTAGCGATCCAACTTGAAATATTCTGATAGAAATTTTATAGGTTTTTATTGTTGCAGACCAAAAATTTGCAGATTTTTATCAAAAATTCGGTCTGTTGGGGTGCCTGGGTGGCCCAGTGGGTTAAGCACTTGACTCTTCATTTCAGCTCAGGCCATGATCTCATGCTTCTTGGGATTGAGCCCCGTGTAAGGGCTCTGCACTGGGATTCTCTCTCTCCCTCTCTCTACAGCCCTTCCCCACTTGCATGGGTGCATGCACATGCACACATCTCTCTCTCTCTTTCTATCTCTCTCTCTCAAATAAACTTAAAACAATGTTTTTTTTTTTAATTCAGTCTGTTAATGTAAATGAACTATCTACCAGTTTTAGGTTAGGTAATGTAAATGTCTATGCAAATAAATTCTGTTCTTATCTGTGATCTCTTGGTATGTTTTGTTTGTGTTTCTCTTTGGAAGCTGTCTGGATTCCCTGATGAATAACTCTTTCCAGCTAACCTTCTATCTCTATGTGGCATACGTGGGTTATTCTCTTTGCAGAACACACACACACACACACACACACACACACACACAAACATATATATATATATATATATATATATATATATATATATATATATATATATATATATATATAATGTGAATTCTGAGGCTACCTGCCCAGTTCATGCAGACCACCTCTACCAATTGTGCAACTAGAGCAGATTCTGGAAGTTTTAATATTAGTGAAAGTTCAAGCTAATCAGATAAGTTTACAATAGCAAAATCTCATGTTATAAAAACCTAACAAACCTTATGCTATTTGGGTTTGCCCCTTGGGTAGTACATTTAATATACTTTTCTTCCTTTTTAATTTTTTGTTTCTCTTTCGCCTTCTCCTCCTCCCTCACTCCCTCCTTCTCTCACTGCTCTTGGCTAGATAAGATGTCAAAGAAAATAGCAATTTAAAGGTGTGTATAATAGGAGAATTTGATGGCTCCTAGGGTCCATGGCTTTCCCTGCCTTTTGATAAAAAGGGTGTAAGGAACCTCCTTAGTGGCTCATCTCTTGATTTTAAGATGTGCCCAAATCGATCCAGTCTAAAAGTTTAACACGTAGAAACTCTATACTTTTATATCCAATAGCCTTCTGATGACATCTGATCACTTTTGAGTTAAAAAAAAATGTAATATATGGGGCTCCTGAGTGGCTCAGTCTCTTAAGCATCCAACTCTTGATTTCAGCTCGTCATGATCTCCCAGTGGTGGGATAGAGCTCTGCATTGGGCTCTGCGCTCTGGGCCCAGCACAAAGCCTGCTTGGGATTCTCTCTCTCCCCCTCTCTCTCTGCCCCTCCTCTGCTCATACTTTCTCTCTCTCTCTCAAAAGAAATAAACATTTAAACTTTAAAAAAAATTTTTTTTAAGTTTTATTCATTTTTCAGAGACAGAGGGAGACAGAGCATGAGTCGCAGAAGGGCAGAGAGAGAGGGAGACAGAATCTAAAGCAGGCTCCAGGCTCTGAGCTATCAGCATGCAGCCCAACCCATGGACTCTGAGATCATGACCTGAGTTAAGTCGAAGGCTTAACCAACTGAACCACCCAGGTGCCCCTAAAAAATTGTTTGGGTGAAATATATGACAGAGGCCCCTGGCTGGTCCAGTTGGTAGAACATGCGGCTCTGAATCTTGGTGTTGTAAGTTCGAGTCCCCGGTTGGTTTATAGAGATTACTTAAAAATCGTTTTTAGAAATCATTTTTAAAAAGTGAAATGTGGGGGTGTCAGGGTGGCTCAGTTGGTTAAGCGTCCAACTTCAGCTCAGGTCATGATCTCACAGTCTGTGAGTTCAAGCCCCATGTCAGGCTCTGTGCTGACAGCTCAGAGCCTGGAGCCTGCTTTGGATTCTGTGCCTCCCTCTCTCTCTGCCCCTCCCATGCTCATGCTCTGTCTCTCTCTGTCTCAAAAATAAATAAAAATAATTTTTTAAAATGTTAAAAATAAATAAATGAATAATGAAATGTGCAACAAACATAAACATATCAAGTATATATTTAACAATTTGGAACTGCTCGGAGGTCTGGGCACCTTGATCCCTACATGTTCTTTCCAGGGAAGAGGGAGGTGAGAAGCTTAAAGCCCATCTCCTGTATCCCTTGCGGACTCTACCCCAAAGAGGAACCTCAGTCTGGTATTTCACTTCCTCCTGCTGCACAGATACAAATTTGGAGACAGAAGGATATGAAAAGAGAGTAGCAGGGAGGGAGAGCCTGGGCAGGGCTCATTTCCATAAGCTCCTCACACCAGGTCAGCTGTCCAGCTTCATGCGGAGCTGGGGGACCCTTTTTGTACCTGTGTCTGTAGAGGGCTTCCCAGCCATCTCAACTACCAGCCAGATTCTTGAAGCTCTTTCTCTTCTACTTTGTTTTTCTTTATTTTCTCCCCTTTCCTTTTCCTTCTCTTCAAGATGTTCTAAAAGTAAAAGAATCAACACTACTATAAGAGAAATCTACCCTCTGTGTTTCTGTTCCAGTCGTCTCTGGGGAGCACAAGTTGGGGAATCTGTACGGCTTTCAGTCAGACAGACACGTAATATTTCCCTGCATTAGGTGAAATACATGTCTGGAAAGCTCCATATTCATATGTGTGTGGTTAATTTTAGACCAGTTGTCAACACACCCACTTACACATGCAGAAAAGAAAATTCACGGGCTCCAAAATTATGCTTCCTTTATTATTTATGCTGGTAGATAACCACTTGTAACTGGCAGAGCCACTGGGGGAGAATCATTCCTATGTATTCCAAAGCAGAACTAAGTTGATGTTTTGTTGTGTGTGGAAACTTTGAGACATGTTTTCAGAAGAAAAAAATAGCTTTCAAAAACTTACATCTTAGGAAACCATTCAACCAGCAGCTGTTAAGTTGGTCTAATGTTTATACTGACCTGAGTACTTTTACTCTATGCATTATGTTAGCTGTTCCAAGAAGCCTTGAACCATCAAGATAGGGTTAGTCTTTACAAGTCACATTTTCTGTGAAGTGGCTATTGGGGACAATCGGCTGTCAGATAAATGCTTCTAAAGGAAGAATTAGTGTTTAAATGAATGTGCCTTCACACACTGCAGAAGCCGAAGCTCCTGCTAATTTAAGAATGCAACTCTCTAGTATTCTCTAAAGAAAGCAAAAAAAAAAAAAAAAAAGAGGCTTTCAGGTTTATTTTAAATACATCTTTTTTATATTTACTTAAAGGCGTCTTTCTCATGAGGAAACAGCGATAAAACTATGGGGAGTGAGTGCTGTTCCATTATACCTTTTATGGCCTATTAATTTGTTACCATCTATTCACCTTTGTTGATGAAATTTTAATTTTGCCCTTGCTTGAGCATATTGTAAGAATTGTATAAACTGCTACTCCCTGCACTGACAAAAACGGTCCTTTGAGGGGGAACAATTGGGAGCTCATTTTATTTCTAGAGCACATTTAAAATAACTTATGAATGAGAGTTGTCAGACACGAAATGCTGTATTAATTAAATCTTTTTCTAGTCTTTTTGCTTCTTCAGCTAAGCCAACCCTTTAGAAAAATACACGGCCACCTTCATTATAGAGAAGAAGACAAAAAGTACCCTTCACATTCCTCTGCCTGAATAAGAATAAGAACTCAATTCATCTATATAATAACCCCATTAGCTGCTTAACTCAACAGTGCACATGGGAAAATTTTCAAACCACAGTGTAAAAAGTGTTGATTGGGTGGATCGTTTTCAAGGTTTTGTTCTTCTGGTGTTCAAAATGATCATTTTAAGTAAATCCGATATGTCCTAACCAGTAGCTTTAAAGCATTTCTGACTTAATGACAAAAGTTTCGTGTCCACATCAACTAACGCATCTTTGTCTTTTAACATCCAGCAACAATACCATTCGAAGATAGATGAGTTGATTGACAACAGTGTAAAAGAAATCATTTCACTGCTAGTTTCAAAGGTAATGTATTATTTACTCACCTTTTTAAATCAAAGTCAAAGATATATTTTGCTGAGAGGTTGTAGAAATGTCTGTGTTTTGTTTCAAATACCTAAGTGAGAAATAGTAGTTTTAAAAATAGATGCAAGAACCGATCAGATTTTAAGAAGAGTTCTGAACCAAATAGGAACACTCTTTGTCAACAACTTTTAATGTTTTTGTTTGTTTGTTTACAATTCCTTTTGGCTTTTCTCGCAATTGTCCTTTAAAAAATAACCGCGTCTTCCAGTAAGACCTATTATTTCACATTCATGTTCTCTTACTATCTATCTTATCTGTTTGACTGATTTGAGTTGTCACCAGTCCTTGAATGGAGCCTGTTTGTTGTGACAACAGTGCTGAGGCTCTAGGCTGGTCCCAGGCAGACAGAGAAAGCTGGCCGCCTGGACTCTGATGTTCTCCACTCCCAGGAAGGCTCCCACGATTTCCAGTGTGAGGCTCCAAACACCTTTGACAAAGGCTCTGGCCTTTAATTGTGTAAGTGGAGATGAAGCATAAATGAGTATTCCATCAAATGATTAGATGAATTAAAACCCCACTGAGGTGTAACAGACTTCCACGAGTGACACTTGAGATCTGGGTCTGCAAGGGGAAGACATAGAAAACGGAACTCAAGAGGGTAAGGAGCCAGAATGGACATGGTCCAGGGGCACATTCACATGAGCAGATACAGCCCTTGCTCTTGCAAGGCTCGAGCAAAGGACCTCAAATCAGACTTCATAGAACAATGGGAAGAATGTACAAAGAGCAAAGGAAAAAACACCCCTAACTTAATAAACCAAGAACATGTTACTTAGAAAATAGAGTGATGCCCAATAAGCATTAAAATTGTTAAACCTCATTAATAACTTAAAGAATGAAGAAAAACTCGGGTGCCTGGGTAGCTCAGTCAGTTAAGCATCTGACTCTTGACTTCGGCTCAGGTCATTATCTCACTATTTGTGAGTTCAAGCCCTGCATCAGGCTCTGCACTGACAGTGTGGAGTCTGCTTGGGACTCTCTCCTTCTCTCTCTGTTCCTCCCTCTCTTGCTTTCTGAATGAATGAATGAATGAATGAATGAATGAATGAATGAATGAAAATAAACCTAAAAGAATGAAGAAAAATACACTATTTTTTCTAACTCGTTTTTAAGCTAACACTTGGTTGTAGAAAAGGTGAGCTGGGACACTCATATTTCCTGTCTATGGGAGTATAAATTGTTACAACCTTTGTAGAGATAGTTTGGAACTGTATGGAGTACTTTAATACCCTTTCACCTAATAATCATTTTTGCACTTTTTTCTGTGAAGAGAGATGCACAAAATGTATATACATTGATATGGTCACATTACATTTAATGAAAAATTGGAAACAACTTTAATCTCTAACAGTAAGGGAAGGTGAAGTAAATTATGGGACATCTATATTAAGAAACTATGTTTTCAGAGACTATTAATGATAAAGGAAAAGTTTCATAATATACTGTTAAGTGAAAATGAAAGCTTAGTATTTTAGAAATATAAAGTATGATACAAATTCTCATCACATAGAGAAAAGATGTTGACAAAATGTTGACAGAGCTTCTCTGAATGGTGAGATTATACTTGATATGGGGAGAGGAGTCTTCTTCAGGTTTTGTTTTGTTTTGTTTTGTTTGTATTTTCCAAATTCTTTGGTAGCAAGTCTTAAGATGGAAAGTAGCCACAAAGATGACTTTAGAATAGCACCACCCCTCCAGTTTGTTCTGGGTCTCCTGACTTCTTCTACCGCAAGAATTATCTATACCTCCACATACAACACACACTCCCCAACAATAAGTAAGGGAAAGGTTAACAGGGAAGCCATCCAGCAGGTGGTGGGAGAAGTGAACCCCTGGAGAACAAAGCTCCAGGGGAAGGATAGGGAGGTTTCCCTTCTCCCAGGAGCCTACGTGCTCCCCTCAGCCATGTGCAGCCCTGCACGGACAGCCCACTGAAGTGAACGTGCTTAACGTTGCACCTTCGTTGTCTGTGACTCATCCGGGCAAATTTTACTCGGCTGGTATGGCCTCATCTTCACAGTTCTCCTGTGGAAGTTGTCTTTTGTGAGAAGGGGCCATAATGGAAGTCATTAAATTGGTCAGGCGCCTGGGTGGCTCAGTTGGTTGAGGATCTGACTCTTGATTTCTGTTCAGATCACAATCTCAAGGTTTAGTGAGTTCGAGCCCCACGTGGGCTCTGCGCTGACAGCGCAGAACCTCCTTGAGATTCTGCCCCCCCACACACACACACTAAATAAATAAATAAATAAATAAATAAATAAATAAAACTTACAAAAAAAACATAAATTGTGTGATAGCAAGCAGTTGGTAAAGGGTTAAATAGGCAGCAAGGAAAAGACTAGTTTGGGTTTTCCATTGGTGGGAAGTGGTGGGGGAGGGTAGGAAAAGAGACTAGTTTTCTCTTGGGGGGGCGGTAGGGGGAGGGCAGAGAAAGAAACTAGTCTATTGGTGGGGTCAGTGCTGGGGGAGGGTGACAGAGAAGGCAGGCAGGGCTCTGCAATGCTTTTCTGGCAAAGTAAAAAACTGATTGTTTAATATCAGGTCTAGGTTAGTCTTTTTCTATGGATCATTTCTATGGATCATTTCTCCTATAATCTAACAGTACTTATTAATAATCTTCAATTCTTTGGTTGAGAATTATAAAATAAACTGGCTCGACAGATTGAACCAGCCGTCTTAAGCTCCCACAGGAGATGACAGTAAATGGTGGGTTTTTTCTTTCATTAAACAAACACAGATAATCTGCAATACAGTTCTTAAATGTTAGCGTGCCAAAAAAAATTACCTGAGATCTTGTTAAAATGTAGATTCCAGGGGCGCCTGGGTGGCGCAGTCGGTTAAGCGTCCGACTTCAGCCAGGTCACGATCTCGCGGTCCGTGAGTTCGAGCCCTGCGTCAGGCTCTGGGCTGATGGCTCAGAGCCTGGAGCCTGTTTCCGATTCTATGTCTCCCTCTGTCTCTACCCCTCCCCCGTTCATGCTCTGTCTCTCTCTGTCCCAAAAATAAATAAACGTTGAAAAAAAAAATTAAAAAATAAAATGTAGATTCCATGCCCTGCTTTCCAACAATTCTGAGTCAGAAGCTTGGGAAGAGGAGCAGGAATGTATGTGTGTAACCAGTCACCGTGGTAATTTTGATATAGAGGTTCAGTGAGCCAGACTTTGAGAACCACTGCTCTGATGAATCGCTATCCAGGCTATCCTGTGAAAGATCTTTAAACTTCCGTATAGTGTTTAAAAACAAAACAGCTTCTAAGATGGTGTGTTCACATTTGTTTTCTCTGAAGAAATTATATTTTAAAAGGAGGTATTTATGGGGATGCCTGGGTGGCTCAGTCCCTTAACAAGTATCTGACTTCAGGGGCACCTGGGTGGCTCAGTCGGTTAAGCATCCAACTTTGGCTCAGGTTATGATCTCGCAGCCCATGAATTCGAGCCCCGCGTCGGGCTCTGTGCTGACAGCTTGGACCCTGGAGCCTGCTTCGGATTCTGTGTCTCCCTCTCTCTGACCGTCCCCCGTTCATGCTCTGTCTCTGTCTCAAAAATAAATAAACGTAAAAAATTTTTTTAAAAAACTGTGTCTGACCTCAGCTCAGGTCATGGTTTGTGACCATGGTTTTTTGTTTTTGTTTTTGTTTTTAATTTTTTTAAGTCCATTTATTTTTGACAGAAACAGAGTGCGAGCATGAGCTGGGGAGGGGCAGAGAGAGAGGGAGACACAGAATCCGAAGCAGGCTCCAGGCTCTATGCTGTCAGCACAGAGCCCAATGCGGGGCTTGAACCCACGAACTGTGAGATCATGACCTGGGCCGAAGTCAGATGCTTGACCGACTGAGCCACCCAGGCGCCCCCCCCCCCTTTTTTTTTATCACCAAGGAGTGTCTTTATTCAGCATGAGCATGGTTCGTGAGTTCAAGCCTCACATCAGGCTCCCTGCTGTCAGCCCAGAACCCACTTTGGATCCTCTGTCCTCCTCTCTCCACCTCTCCTCCATTTACTCTCTCTCTCAAAAACAAGTAAACATTTAAAAAAGAGGCATTTATGAAATACCTACTGTGAAACACCTATGGGATGGGTAGTCTATTTCACAGATAGAAACATAATCCTCAAAGTAGTTTAGTGAATTGACCACACACATAATAAGTGAGAGTCCCGAATCAAACTTCTGAGCTTCAGATTCCTAATCCATTGTACCTACAGATTCCAGATCAGGAAATCAGTGAAAAGCAAAAACCCCCTAAAACTTAAAATATGTTACTTCTAAATTAACTATCTTTACTTTACCCTGTCAAATTTCAAGAGTCATGTCCTAAACATTTTTACTTTATCCTAGCATGTTAATTAATTCAACATAAAGTAGATGAATAGAATAATGAATATTATTCTTGTGTTGTATTCCAAATGTTTCTTCCCAAGTTTTAATTATTCTGTGCATATTGATAAATCTATTTGCTACATTTGGATAACTTAGAATCCTCCCTTCTTTTTACCTCCTCTCTTCAGTCACCTCCATATCCTTTTCTTATACTACACATCTTCACAAATGACTTGAGAATGAGCTAGGGCTCTCAGTCACGTGTAGCACTCAGCAGTACATGTCCCAATTGCATGCACATTTTACATACCTAGAAAAAAAAACTTGGTGTTCCCTCTCTGTGTCCTTTCTCCACCTAGCACCTAAATGCTGGTATTATTGAGTTTCCATCTTTAGTCTTCTTTTGAACTCACTTCACAAATTTCTTTGACTTTCACACTTCTGACTTTATATACTAATGATTCCCAACTCTGTGCCCAAGAGGCAGAGTGGAATCTTAATGAAAAGCCCAACTTCAGACCTGAGGATCCTAATGTCTTCATCCAAGAACAGTGGGAAGCCACCAAAGGGTTGGGGAGGCAGCAAGTAGGGGTAAGGAATTAATCATATTTGCACTATAGGAAGATTCATTGAATTACCTGTAGCAAATAGGTTACAGAGAGGGTAGGATGGAGACTGTTATGTTTGATCTCTGGTGGACTAATTCAAAGACACTTAAGGAGTGCTGTAGGCTGAATGTTTGTGTCCCCCCACCCAAATTCATATGTTGAAACTTAATCTCTAAGATGATGGTATTAGGAGGTGGGGCCTTTGGGAGGTAATTAGGTCATGAAGATAGAGGTCTCATGAACAGGATTAGTGCCCTTATTTTAAAAAGAGAAAAAAGAAAAAAACAAAACACCCCACAGAGTTCCGTAGCCCCTTCTGCCACACAAAAACACAGCCAAAGACATCATCTTTGAACCAGGAAGTGGATTTTTAACAGACACCAAGTATACCTCCACCTTGTTTGTGGACATCTCAGTCTCCAGAACTGAGCAAAAATTGTTCATTGTTTATAAGTCACCCAGTCCAGAGCATTCTGTTATAGCAGACCCAGGGTTAGTATTGGGGAAAGGAAAACCAACCAACCCTAAGGATGGTTCCTAGGTTTAGGGCTTGAAGCACAGGATGGACGTTGAGGCCATCAACTAATGCAGGGTGCCTGAAAGAGGAATGGATTTTGAGAGAAAGACCATGATGTCAGTATTGGACATGTTGAGACTGAGCTGCCTCTGAGAGATCTGAAGGACGAGAGATCAAGGAGACATTCACATAATAGTTGGGTCTGGAATTCAGAGAAGGCGTATGGAACCAAATGTGGTTATAAGATTTCAACCATTGGAAATGATTCTATGTCAGTGGCTACTATTCTTAGGCAGATTTTGCATAACTGGAGACCCTATGGAGAAATGAAAGTCAACCTTAAAGGGGGAAAAAATAAATAAAGATGCTTCTACCCAAAAAGGGACTTAGATTGTTTTTAGGGAGGGAAAAAAAAAGTGACAGGAACATTGAATCTTGCCAAGGAAAGGAAACAAAAAATGTTGTATTTATTGCCACCCTATATTAATTAATTAAGTTGCCTTAATTGTGGGATAGTCAGAAGATCGGAACTCTGCTCCTGTTTCTTCATGTTACCATCTGGGTCTTCCTACACAACTTAATTTCCTCATCAAAAAAGCATGAGTATTAGATCAAAAAAATATATTATCTGTAGCCTTTTGTCAGTCTAAAACAAAATCCTTATATAGAGTTCTTTATAGAAGTCTCTGGGGACCCGCATCTTTTCTCCCCAGGTGGTAGGGTCACGTAGGACACACAGTGCTACAGTTGGAACCCTGAGACCCTCTAGCCTGGGATTTTCAAACATTTTTATAATGTTTATAAGACACATTTAATGTTCTCAAGTGTATGTTGGGTAGCCCCCTAAAGTACAACACTGATCAGAGCAAAGGTGCTCTGATTGAAGAGGGAAGGAGGCCTACAGCTCCACTTACGGGGCTCCATCTCCCAAGGCAAGCCTGATCACCAGGGCTTGCCCCAGAGTCCAGTCCCCTTGTTCACAGGTGAGGAAAAGAGGCCCAGGTTCCCATGGTAGGTAGCTGTGGAGCCAGGACTTGATCCTCATGGTCCCTAGGCCCATCACCTTTCCACAACACTGCACAGAATTCAGCAAGAGCAGAGAGGAAAAGAATGGGTGCTTCACCTCCCAGGCTTCTGGTGTGCCCTCTATGTCTGGGTTGTACTGAGCAGCCTGTGTCCCTTCTTTGACAGGCATACATGCTGTGGGACCAGCATGGGCAGGTAGATGAGAATGGAATTTATTGTGTGTAATATGAGGATGCTGAAGAAAACCTGTGAGAGATGAGAGAAGGAAGTGCTTGGGGGAAATGGTTAACAGAGCAAAGAATGAGAAAATGACCACTCCCATAGTGCACTCTGGGAACAGAGCTCAGTAAATTCTGGGTATGAAGTAAAAGAGCAGAGTAATCTAGTCAACTTCCTAAATCCTCAATTATTGCAAAACGGGATTTGGGAAAGAAGATACACTGCCTCACTGAGTTCATACAGCTATAAATGTGTCGGTGTAAATATATATGTACACACCCTTGTTCTTTCTGACAACCTAGAATGTTTTCCCTGAATTTCTCTTAATAATAAGATGAGCAGAGGATACATCAAACCTGACTACCTAGATTCTGTAATTAAAGTATCTCACCAACTCAACCTAAGATTAATTTGATTAAATTTACTCATTCAGATCAAGGCTATATATTCAGAAGACACCTGTTCAAAAACAAGTATATGCCTGAAAGGTTTCTTAGGAGCCATCAGGAGAGAGGAAATACAAAATGTGATGGGTCACTCCATTTGTGGGGCAAGGGTAAAGGAGAGAAGTGTGTGCTGAATGCGCTATTTTGGAAATTGTCTTAGATGTTTTGTGGAATGAGGTATGTTACAAATAAATATTTGCCGTCAAATACTAGATCTCCTTGCTCAGGGATATCATGCTGTATCTTTCTATGTCATCCCGATTTTAGTATACATGCTGCCAAAGCAATCACTCGAATACTGTCCATCCTTGACACAGATGGGGAAAATCTGGAAAGACCCTTTGGAAGTCCACTGGAACAAATGTTCAGAGAAATGGATTCACAGTTGGAGAAAAGTGACTGAGGGAGGAACCATTGCATTGTATCATAACATTAACATTCTGATTCGGGGAAGAAACCAGTCCGTGGTATTCTGGTTCCCTGGGGATGTTTAACAAGACTAGCTAGTCCTGATCTTACCAAATAAACATAAAACATCTGCTAATAGATATCTCCAGCACCACTAACCCTCGCCCCCGTCCCCACCACCAAAAGAAAAGGAAAGAACTTAGTTTTTCACAATGAGTCTTACTTGGATGAATCTCTTCTCTGTGGAAGATGTTACAATTTGCAGGGCAGATGATGTGAATATCCCTTATTTATTTCACGAAATATAGCTGAAAAAACAAGAACTGTGTTTTGAACCCACCAATCTATAGCTGGAATCTTCCCAATAACTTTTTAGAATTTGTGGTCTACTTTCCATGCACATGGGAAAATGAATCTTATACCCTGTTAAAATTCAACAGGAAATTGAAACCAACATGCCTTGTGGCACACTTCATGTTTCATTCTACTAGTTATTTCAAAGTGCTTTTCATCTTTAATTTCCTTGAGACTGTGCTAGTGAGGCAAAGTTGGTAATTACCCAGACAGACTTTAGGTGTTAAATATTATTCAAACAAACCCAGTAAATGGCATCTACAATAAAGAGCAGGGAAACAAAGAGATTACAGTGTTTCATTCCAACCCGACACCCTCAGGAGAACAGAGAGCACAAGGCAAACCCCTAAGTGTTTATATACTCCCTGAGCTGTACTGAGAAAGTTCACAGGAAGCGGTTAAAGACACAGCAACTAAACCCAGCATTTAACTGGATTTCTTTGGAATCTTGCTGTTTTGTGCAATTAACAGCCAGACGGAAAATATATCATTATTAGTCAATCCTGATTTTAATAGAGTTTGATTTCTAAGGCAGCTCTTCTACCACATATGTCTCGTAGAAATCTCACAAAGACAGCCTTCCTGTAGGAACTGTATGGCTGGGCTGGTTGATCCCAGTGGTGCAGATGCTGTTCACTGCCATGTAAGCACATAAAAGTCCCCACTGTATTATGCCTCCCCAAGGACTATTTGGGGTAGAGAGGAACTCAAGGAGACACTGTCCGCTATTGTTAAAATGGAGGCAAAGAATGTTGTGAAATGCATGCAACAGCCAACTGGTCCTTACGTAGAATTTACACGGTTACAACCCAGGCTCGGTTCTCACCAGAGATGGTGAGGCACACAGGCTGCCAGATGCTGCAGTGGGGAACCTTTTGCCCTAAAACCATCCACCAGTAGGCTTCCCTGAGTGTCATTTTATCTGACCCTCCATTTCTGCCCTCCTGAGATCAGCTCCTGTGCCACCTTGTAAATGAAGCTTACCTAACGTCCTCCAGTTAAAAGCCATGCTTTCCCTCCTCCTGTTTCAGTTACACTGTTTGCCCATCTTTGATGGACCTTAAAACTTTCTGCCTGTCTCTTCCACTAGTTTGTGTGTTCTTGAAAGGAAAGGTCTGAGACTCCTATTGTCTGCATTTTGCACATTAGGTACTCAATAATAACAGAATGACATTTATTGAATACTTATATGCTGAGCACATTACTTATTTAATACTTACAACTGTCTACTGGTAATGAACATGGGCTTTGGAGCCAGACCACCTATGTTCAAAGCCTCCTTCCTCTGCTGTCAGCCAAACGACCTTAAAGCAGATGGGATTTTAATGCAGGTCGTCTGATTTACAGCTTCAAATCTGTTCTGCCTCAGTAGGTATCTTTAAATTGAATTAGACCCATTCACTGGTAACCAAACTCATTATTACTCCTTATCCCCAAACAATCCTAAGGCTACGCCCATTACCCTGTGACTTATACATTTCTAGACCTATATAATGGATAGTTTGTTCTTTGCATTTCTTTAGTATTTTGCTGTTTTTACAGTTCCTGCACATAAAATATCTCAAATGATCTTCACTGATCCTTCTAAGATGGACATGATGGCTGCCGTTTTCTTTCCCTCTCTGACTGATGAGTCTAAAGCTAGAGAAGCTCATGGCTTGACTATTGTCGTGTAGCCAGAGATTGGCATGGCTACAACTTGAACTAAGATCTTCTAAATCCATCCACAGGCGTCTTGCCTCTACCTTGCCTTGTCCCTCAGCACCACCCATGTGTGTCCACGTATACCCACTCGAGGGTACCAAGAACCAGGTGCCATGCTAGAGCCTTCACTGGCTCAGGTTGTCCGGTAACCATAGCAATTGTCGCTCTGCTCTCCTCATGGCAAATGAGATCACCTGGCACACACTGGCTCTCTCAAGATTGGAGTTAGAAGAGATGAAGCATTTTCCACAGAGGGCCATTAAGTTTGGAATTCCCTTCCCCTGGTTTGACATAACCCTGGAGTATTGGTCTTCTGGGTCTTTGCAAACCACATCAAGTTGAGTTAGCCAACTGTGACTGGTAAGAAATCCTAATGGGCAGGAAGAAAGTGCTAAATTGACTTTTAGTAGTTGTGAGCAATTTGTAATTTTGTGTTTTTTGCTGTCTGTATCCCTTAGGATAACTAACGAACCATACATAATTTTCATTCTTTAAAAATAAAATTTTAGTCAGCAGTTTGCATGATTTTGTTTCTGTGTTCTTACATCATGTCGCACATGATGTGATGGGGAAACCTATAGGGAAGTTTTTGTTTCTTTTGCATAAACTATTTTGCAGTAATTGACCAGCCATAGAGAAAAGATTATCTCCTGTGCACTCTCAGTGAGTTCTCTGGTCACCAGAGACCAATAAGCTGTGTCCCTAGAACTATTATCACTTTGTTGAAGAAGCTGCTATGTGAACAAAAACCAGCCTTCGTTAATTTCCCTTTTCGTATTTAAAAAACCTTGTCAGTATTTTCCCTTTGGGAGTTTATAATTTGTCAATAGTGCATATTATTTTAGTTCTAAAGAGGAAAGTTGCAGGGCAGTATATTCTTAACTAATTTCTTTATCATCTTGCCAGAGTTTAATGTTGCCACTCGCTGAAATGTAATTTCCTACATTTTTAATCATATTATGGTATATACGTCTTTTCACTTCATAGAAATATAAAATTTTAGAAATGTACAACACTTGTCAGGCAAATTTAATTTCACACACACACACACACACACACACACACACACACACACTTTAACTGATGGGGGAACTGATTGATGCAGTAGTTGGCCTGAGCCCACAGAGTAGTCAGTATAGGAATCAGGCTATATAAGCTCAGTCTAGTACTCTTTACCTTGCTGCCTGCAGTGTGTTTATCTGTTCTAGCTCTCCAACGGCTTTGTAAGCTTCTGAAAGCAGGTTTGATCCTTGTATGTCCCAATTAGAACTGCTTGGTTAATGCCTGTTAACTGATCAGACTTGATTGCTGTGTTACAAGAGCCTCAGAGGTTACAAATGTCTTTCGTTATCTGGTCTTTATTCATCCTCTTCTATAGATAGAAAAAGTTGGGGAATGGTCAAGTGATTTACAATAGAAAAGAATTTGATTAAACTTCACCATCATTGCTTCTACACATCTATATTGAAGTTGAAAGTTGTTTTAAGGAACAGTCTAAGGAATTTCAAGTTATTTATTAATGGTTTAAGTTATCTCACATGTATAGTGACCAGACTGCTATTACATGTTATTCTTTGTTGTTAAAAAACAAAAACAAACCTTGTGTATTATTTCCAGCAATGGAAAAGGACCTTTGAGCCCATCTTCAAAATGAAAGAGTAAATGTAACAAGTCAACACCACCGCTTCGATGTGCATTTTTGTGCCGTGGGAGAAGTTGGTCTTGGGATTGTTTGCCCTGTTATTATTTTGAAATATTCTAGATACTCACTGTAAACAATTACAGTTTGTTTCAGTGTTGGAAGGGGTGTTGTCTAAGCTGTCAAGATATGATGAAGGCACTTTCTTTTCATCCATCCTGTCATTCACTGTAAGTATTTGAGTTCTCTTCTGTCTTTTGACTGTTGTCACAGTACTTATCTAACAGTTCAGAAAATAATTCTTATAATTATCTCTTTTCCACTTAAGGTGAAAGCAGCTGCAAAATATGTTGATGTTCCAGTAAGTATTTTTCCATTTGTTTTTAAAAAAATAAATATATATATATACATACATATATATGTATATATATGTATATATATGTGTGTATATATACACACATATGTATATATATGTATATATGTGTGTATATATACACACATATGTATATATATGTGTGTGCATATATATATATATATATATATATATGTATATGGCACCTGGATGGCTCAGTCAGTTAAGCATCAGACTCTTGGTTTCAGCTCAGGTCATGACCTCATGGTTTCATGGCTCAGATTATGACCTCATGGTCTCGTGAGTTCAGGCCCCAGGTCGGGCTCCATGCTGACAGTAGAGAGCCTGCTTGGGATTCTGTCTCCCTCTCTCTGCCCCTCCCCAACTCACACTGTCTCTGTCTCTCTCAGAAAACTGTGTATATGTGTGTTACATGTATTACATGTGTGTATACATATATACACACACATATATAATTTTTTTAAATAATTTTGGTTTCCCACAGGTTTATTTCAAATCTTCAAAACAGTAAGTGCCAATTCCTAAGGGAGCAGTTTATTTTCCTTAAGCAAGTGCTAGCCCTCATGGCAAGGCTTGACATGGTTATTTCAGTGTATATTGTCCATTTTAACTTGGGAACTCTTTTGGAGGTCAAGTCATTGTGAGAACATGTCAGTTGCAGAGGGTAGTTACATACTCTAGGATGGGATAGAAAGTGCCTCATTCTTGGGGCGCCTGGGTGGCGCAGTCGGTTAAGCGTCCGACTTCAGCCAGGTCACGATCTCGCGGTCCGTGAGTTCGAGCCCCGCGTCGGGCTCTGGGCTGATGGCTCAGAGTCTGGAGCCTGTTTCCAATTCTGTGTCTCCCTCTCTCTCTGCCCCTCCCCCGTTCATGCTCTGTCTCTCTCTGTCCCAAAAATAAATAAACGTTGAAAAAAAAAAAAAAAGAAGAAAAGAAAGTGCCTCATTCTTTTTGTAGAAAAATGCTCACTCTCTCTTCCCTTTATGTAAAAACTGTAATAGGTTTCTTATAGGAATCAAAGTAACAATAATGATGGACCAGTTAAAGAACTAGTTTTCTAAACACAAAAGTATTATAAATCAGTTTTCACTTATTTTAACATTTGGTTTTTCACAAAATTCTTGGGAAATAATTTGTAACGTATAAATCTGTTCAAAGATTAAGATACCATGAGCTACAATTAGAAAATTGACATGATAGGGGTGCCTGGTGACTCAGTCAGTAAAGAGTCTGATTCTTGACCTCATCTCAGGGTCTTGATCTCAGGATTGTGAGTTTAAACCTCATTTTGGGCTCCATGCTGGGTGTGATGCCTACATTAAAAAAAAAATTCACATGATAAATATAATCAAATTAGTGCAGCATTTTTAAGTTGATAATCCTGACAAATTAGTTTTTGCCTTCATCCTACTATCACGTATATGATCAAGGCCTAATATGTTCTGTTTGATATATATATTGGCATATGTATCACTTTTCAAAGAATTTGAACACAACGGAAATAAAGTTTACAAATTAAAACTAAATGGAAACGGAATAGAAGTCATCTTTGCTTAAGATTGTGCTTGGGGTTGTTTCCGATTCTGTGTCTCCCTCTCTCTCTGCCCCTCCCCCGTTCATGCTCTGTCTCTCTCTGTCCCAAAAATAAATAAACGTTGAAAAAAAA
>NW_024412391.1:22921604-22938875 GCF_014898765.1 Herpailurus yagouaroundi
TAAGGGGCGCCTGGGTGGCGCAGTCGGTTAAGCGTCCGACTTCAACCAGGTCACGATCTCGCGGTCCGTGAGTTCGAGCCCCGCGTCGGGCTCTGGGCTGATGGCTCAGTGCCTGGAGCCTGTTTCCGATTCTGTGTCTCCCTCTGTCTCTACCCCTCCCCCGTTCATGCTCTGTCTCTCTCTGTCCCAAAAATAAATAAACGTTGAAAAAAAAAATAAAAATTAAAAAAAAAAAAGATTGTGCTTGGGCGGCACCACATCTAGATTGTCATTATGAATGTTAGTGGTTTGAATCCTTGCAAGCTTTGTATACCAGTAGTAGATAGCTCTTATCTTTAAAATGCAGAACCACATTTTATACTGTGGACTAGATAGTCCCCAGATTTATTGCTGCTATAATTATTATAAATGGATTTTTGTATCATTTTATATTTTTTTTCATTGTGGTAAGTGTGCGCTTTAATCCCCATTCCCCTACGTGCCCCATCCTCCCACCCACCTCCCCTCTGGTAGCCATCAGTTTGTTCTCTGTAGTTAAGAGTATAAATGGTGGGGCCCCTGGGTGACTCAGTCAGCTGGCAGACCTGGAGCCTGCTTTGGCTCTAAGTCTCCCTCTCTCTCTCTCCCCCTCCCCTGCTTGCATGCTCGCTCTCTCACTCTCATTCTCTCTTTCTCTCAAATATAAATAAACATTTTTAAACATTTTTAAAAGAGTATAAACAGATACTTTAAATGAAAAGGCCATGGACTTTCCTGCCTTTGCATGGGGTTTCTTTGTAACAAGCCTTTTTTAATCTTACAAATGATGCCCAAAGAAGTCTTGACATACTCCGTGTCTTGTACATAGAATCAGAAAATCAGCACTGGGCAATAAGCAGAAATAATCACATGTAGGGTCTTGCAAAGTGACAGCACGAAAGAGAGGATGGGAAAATTAAGGGCAATAGTTTATATTTCCTATCTTAGAAAAAGACAAGGAATCATAGGAACACATGAAATTCATTGGCATTCCTAGCACATATTTTATAATACAGTTTTGTTTTTATTTTGAATCATAAATGGAACGGGAAACAATAATTATTTTCGTTCTTAGGGCTTCTGAAGTTCTTAACCTGACCCTGCCCTAGATCTTTTAGACTTTGCAGAACTTCAGAGTTGAAAGATACAGAAAGAGGTTTATTCATTTTCCTTCTAGGTGCCGAAAGCCCTTCCCCCAATATCCCTCACAAAAATTCATTCAGTCTCTCTTAATTTTTTCAGTGATTGCAGCCTCCTCTCACGTTTAATGAGTTGAAATTCTGTACCTCTATGAATTCTACCTTGGTTCTAATCCCTCTTCTGCATGATAGCCCTTCAAATATCTGATGATAATTAATCATGCCTCCTCTTCCCAAAGGGTGTGGTGGCTATTCAAAGGGATATACTGTCTGGGAAATTCTTACTTTCTATATTACACAAGCTCAGTTTCTTCACTGAACTCACTAATTAAATATTTATGTAACACTAAATGCTAGGTGCTGGGCTTACATGATAAAAATATACACTGCCTGCCCACAAGCCGTTCAGTGTCCAGGATGAAAAAGATAGGGAAACAGACATAGCATGAAAACCGCTACAACTGTAGATGAATTCCAGCTTACCAGCACCATTATTAAATCAAGTTGTCCCCCCACACTGTCCCCTCCTAGCAGAGCATACTAAACCATAGACATAGTCTGGCCTTGGCAGATTATTACTGATGCCTGTGAATATTAACTTCAAAAGCTGTAAGTTGCTGTTGACTGTTACTGTTTTTTATGCTTAAAACACCAGCAAATATGCCTCCCTGAAGCATTCTTTTTAGAAGAACCTCACAAGAAAAAAGAACAGTGGTTCACCTTTCACAAAAACTAACTCAAGACTGTCCAAAAACCTAACAGTAAAATGCAAATTATGAAACTGAGAAAACATAAGAGAAAATATATGTGGTCTTGGGTTTGGTGATGATGTTTTAGGTACACTACCAAAACCTCCATGACAGAAAAACAGTGTACATTGGACTTAATAATTAACTGTTCTGCACAGTTAAAAGAATGAAAAGACAAGCCAGAGACACACGTTTGGTAAATAACTTGTGTCTAAAATGTACGAAGAACTCTCAACAATAAAAAAATTTTTTTAAATGGCAAAAGATCAGAATGGATACTATACCAAAGACTTACAGATACCAAATAAGCACATGAAAAGATGCTCAGCATCATTTATTGGTAGGGAAATGCACGCTAAAATAATGTGATACCACTGCACACCCGTTAGTGTGGCTAAAATATAAATTTAAGAAAAGCTGACAATGGCAAGATACTGACAGGGCTTTCAGACCACGGGGACTGTCATTCATTGCTGCTGTAAAAGTAGTATGGTCCGGCCACTTTGGAAGACAGTTTCTTACAAAGCTAAAGAGTCTTACCTGCAACCCACCGTTTGCACTTCTAGGTATTTATCCAACAGATTTGAAAACGTGCATTCACACCAAGACCTGCACATGAATGTTCATAGCAACCTTATTCATAATCACCAAACATTGTAAGCAACCAAAATATCCTTCAATAGACAAAGGCAGCAATTAGAATACTAGCCAGCAAAAGAAAGAAAGAGAGAGAGAGGAAGGAAGGAAGGAAGGAAGGAAGGAAGGAAGGAAGGAAGGAAGGAAGGAAGGAAGGAAGGAAGAGAAAGAAAGAAAGAAAGAAAGAAAGAAAGAAAGAAAGAAAGAAAGAAGAAGAAAAATTGGCTGGTAGGCCACACAAAGACATGGACGAACCTTAAAGGCATAGTGCCAAGTGCAAGAAGCCAGTCTGAGAAGGCTACACACTATATGATTCTATTTATATCACCTTATAGTAAAAGCAAAACTATAAAGATTATAAGGCAGATTAATGGTTGCCATAAGTTCAAGGTCAGCGAAGTGAGTAGGTGAAGCCCAGGAAACTTTTAGGAGCAGTGGAACTCTTCTGTGTGATACTATAATGGTTACATAATACTAGGTATTTGTCAAAACCTGACTTTATGGCACAAAGATTGAACCTGAGCATAGGTAAATTTTTAAAAGGACAATTAGGATATCATGGGATCCCAGGAGACTGGTATTTTTAAAAATCTAATTCTATTGCAAATGTGTGGAGTGATCTCACTGAAAAAGATGGAGGAAAAAGTGCTGATTTGAGTAACTTTGGAAATAATTAGAGTCTGTAAAAATAAAGGCAAAGGGAACTGTACGTAAGCATTGTAGCCTAGTTGACAGACTGTTTCCCCTACACCTATGCACTAGAAGTGAATGGTTAAGTAAAGAGATGGTATTTGGTGAAAGCCAAGTTTCTGACTGTGGGGAGTGAGAGGTTGGAGACAAGAGGAAGAGGCTAGAATGATCCATGTGGTAATGGATTAGAGTTGGAGTCATCAGTGTAACTTGTCTTGAGCTTAATACGGTGCTGGGTACATGCAGAAATATAGATATACACATATATTTCCTTGGCTTGTTAGCTGGGAGAACCCAGAAGCAATGATACCCCAGTAGCAACAACCACACCGAGTGCCCAGATCTTAGTATCTAGTCTGCAGTAAAATGAACCAGGACTCTTTGGAGAAATGGCAGATGCTAGGACTGGGGCAGCAAATCTACCAAATGAGCCTGGAGCATCTTGCAGGGACAGAAAGTAAAAGAAGTGTTGGAAAGAAAAAACCCACAATTAGAGGATGTGTTAAAGAGACACACGAGGAGCCTGAAGAGCTCCCAAGGACCCGAGATAGGATAATTTGAGCAACTAAATAAGTTAGGTAGTATTAGATTATAACCCAAAGTATAAAATAAATATCCATTAGTCCATACTCATGCAACTAAATGATTGAGCAAATAAATGCAGAGATAGATAAATCTCCCTTAAGAAGACTTCCCAGTAATTAACATAGATACTTGACTCCCAAGGAGGCAGGATGAGTCCCTACAACCTGAGGCCATGTATAGTGACTTCCTTCTAAAGAATGCAGTATGAGAAGGGGTGGGGGATAGATTTATCATGGAGAAACCTGACAAATACTACCTCAGCCCCTTGATTGAGGTCAACAGCAACTGTGATAAATTATGTTGACAGTATTTACTCTTCATAAATACTCTGTGGTCTTCCTGCAAAAAATCCTCTAACTCCAGGCCAATCATGACAGGCATTGTTCCTTTCTCCACAATATTTTTTTCCTAGCTCTTCATTTTCTCATCATCACCTTCTAGGTGGCATTTTTGGGCTTTGTTGTTGGAAAGGTTGGAATAGGACAGACCTTAAGAGTTCACAGAATGATAGGGGCACCCGGATGGCTCAGTCATTTGAGCATCCAGTTCTTGATTTTGGCTCAGGTCAGGATCTTATGGTCATGAGATAGAACCCTGCATTGAGCAATGGAGTCTGCTTGGGAGTCTCCCTTTTCCCTCTGCCCCTCCCCTGCCCATGCTCTCTCTCTCTCTCTCTCTCTCTCACTCACTCAAAATAAACATTTTTAAAAAAGTCACAGAATGATAGAACGTTGTAGTAGGACTCATCCAGTTTTTATAACATCCTCGCTCATTTTATAGATGACTAAATTATAGGCTGTATTAGTTATGAAGCATGTTGGTGTGTGTCTGTATGTGTGTGTGTCCACAATGCCTATTGAAAATTGTCTTGTTTCCATTTGCACCCACATTGCATATGACCTCCCTACTAGACAGTGAGGTGACACAGCTAAAGACACCTGGGGGACATGATAAGGATGACTGTGACCATGAACAATGAGGAAGCAAAGGAGAAACTCCTCATTGATCTGCTTCACAGTGCTGGTGCCTGATCCTGGTTTTCTGTCCTGAGAAATGGAGATGGTTTCTTTTTGTCTTGTCTTCATTAATAATTCTTTCAAATGTTCTCTCTTCTTTATGACACTTGCCAAAGATTTCTAATCTTCCACCTCCCCAAAGTATGGCTTGAATTCAGCTCTATAATATCCAGACTTGCTGTGGAGTCCAAGATTTAGTTCAGATCCCACTCTTTGCATCCTACTAGCTGTCCAACGCCTGGGCTTCCATTTTCCCACCTTCGCGCTGAGGATAATGGGTAATTCCTGTGCTGTCTCCCTCATTCGGCTCTTAGGAGGTTCGATGAACATATTAACATAAAAGTTCTTTGTAAAGGTAAAGCACTACTGAAATAAATAGGATTGTTATTGCTTCTACCTGGAGTGATGCTTCCTGTTCTCATACACTACTCTGCAGTTCCCATTGCTTGCTTCAGAACATGATTGTTTTCCAAAAGAAAAATCTTCTCCCTTCCACAGTGAACAAATAAGATCATTTTTCATTTATTTTCCTTTTATTTTAGAATATTAAACACTTCATGTATATCACTGGTGACTTTTAAAGGTATAGTTGCCTAGCTGACTCAGTAGGTAGAGCATGGGACTCTTGATCTTGGAGTCGTGAGCTTGAGCCCCACACTGGGCATAGAGATGACTTAAAATAATGTTTGTTAGTGCCCATTGCTGCTGGTTAAAAGTTGAATAAGGATTTTTGTTAATTAAAAATAAAGTTATAGGGGCGCCTGGGTGGCGCAGTCGGTTAAGCGTCTGACTTCAGCCAGGTCACGATCTCGCGGTCCGTGAGTTCAAGCCCCGCGTCGGGCTCTGGGCTGATGGCTCAGAGCCTGGAGCCTGTTTCCGATTCTGTGTCTCCCTCTCTCTCTGCCCCTCCCCTATTCATGCTCTGTCTCTCTCTGTCCCATAAATAAATAAACGTTGAAAAAAAAAATTTTTTTTTTTAAAAAGTAAAAATAAAGTTATAGTTGGTCAGTTCAACGACCATGGCATTTTCCCTCCTTCCTTTGCTTCGGATATTTTTTTTATTTCTTAGATGAGGCAGCTTGAATATCAGTGTTTTACGTCCAATTGAGAGCCAGGCAGAACCCAGAGAGTGAAGCACCTGCCCCCTGGGCATGTTCACCTGGAGGGAGAGATGCACGCTAGAACCAGATTAAAGTCTCACCATTCCAGGAGAAGAGGAGGGTGCCTATTGCCCTTTCTAGATAAGCATTTTGCTTCTCTCATCTTTGTTCCTTTGTTTTTTGTTTTGTTTTTTTCTGGCTGGCTTTTCTCATATAAGGGAAATCCATGGACTGCCTCTGGCTTTGAGCTTCTAACATCCTAAGGTCTCCTTTGAGCCAAAATCTGAAATGTTCCAAATTGGGACTGAGAAAATCAATTCCAGTCAATCTAAATTTTAAAAGCTAAATGAAATGATAGCCACAGCATTTTAATTTCAGGCCTTTGAGTCCTTAGTGTCATTTCTGTGGTTGACGTCGTAACAACTGTAGGCAGACAAGGGAAAGGTTAGTGAACATTGTTACAAACTGAGAGATTGAGAACCTTCATCATCATTATAATCATTACTCATGAAAATAAGAGTATAAAGGAATTAGGTGCTACTTATATTGGCACTTTTCTTGTCTGGTAGTCCTGTATCAGCACCTCTTCCTCTAAACTCTGAGATGTTGGTGATCTTTATTACAGATCGGAAATAACAGGAGAGATTCTAGAAGCCCATAGGCTCAAATGAGCAACACATAGTAAGATTAAAATTGAGCCCATAAGTCTCAGTTTAAAGTCAACCTGCCTCTTTTCCTTGAGGGTTTCAGGCTAATGTTTTAAACCATTATTCAGTATTCCTTTTAATACTTAAAATAACCTCCTCTTTGGAAAGATATTTTCCCCCAACGATACAACAAAATATCAAATAACAATATTGTATGTTGGTACATACAAATGCTTAGACCTGTGAATAATATATCACAATGTAGAAGAAATAGTGTGAAGCATTCACATGAACTGAAGAGTGAAAACAATATGACTACAGAAGTTACACAAATATTAATAATAGCAGATTCTGATATACTCTCATAGCATTGTGTTGGGAACGTGCTGTTTACCAACTATACTCACAGGGAGCAGACAGGAAACTCTTTTCCAGAGCAAGAACTCTGGAGACACGGAACCATCTCTGTCTTAGAAATATGGGACTAAAGGAAACATACATACGTAAAACATGCATATTCCATGTCTAAAAGACGTTTTCAAATGGATGCGGGTGCCATTATCTTTAGTTCAGAATTTTCTACTTCCCAATTTGGAGTCAAAATGTATAATAGTGCTAATTAATGGAATTTTGAATACCGCTAAATTTAACAGAGAGAAAGGTGACTCTGCCTGCTTCACTGCTTAAAATAACAGTTTGGAGGGTTTTCTAAGAACAATGAAAATTGTTTTATTGTTTTAAAAAGTTAGGTAAACTACTATTAGAAATCTTGAAAACTTCATATCGTGACATTTTCATCGTTCACACTTCTTCCCCCCCACTCCTTTTATGAATTATTCCTCTTCCTGGGCTGATATAATATTTAAGATGGCATAAACCTAGTTTGAAGGGTTAGTTCTGTTTATTTCCTTTTGCTTTTCAATGTGGATACAATATAATTATTCTACTTTGTACAAAATTGGTAAAATATATTTTTTACACCATAATCATCGTAGCGATACTCAAAACCTATTTTTGAAAATATTTGAGAACATATAACTTACTAAACCTACTCCAAATGCTTTTGGAAAACCTTAACTTTAAGAACATTTTCACTCAAATGTAACACTGTAGAAATGGCTGTATGAATGTCAGAATAATGAAAAAATATGTTGAACAGTGAAAGAAAGATATATATTGTTAACGATAGCTGGGATAAGTTGTGTGTTTGTAGAATTACGTCCTGTGTTCCCTGATGATCAGTTACAGACCATTTCTGTATCTGAAATGCCAGAGCTGACATAGAAACTGCTCCTACTACAATTTCACACTGAGAAGGTGTTCAATTGTTTCAAACCTCACAAGATCCACGCATGCAGATTCTTACCCATCAGGGTAGCACAGCCCCACCCTTGATTGTTTCTTCAAGGCAAGCTTTTTTAGGTTATGAGAAGCGCACTTTCACATTAAGTCAATTATACTGTAGCTTCTGGTTAATCTTTGAGACTAGAATAGTATATTTAAAAATCTGTCTCCTTGTTAAACAGACACCATGAAAGTGTTTGCATAGTGTATTGTTAACCTCCCATGGAAGGTTAAGCGGCTTCTTCTGCATCTAAATCCGTTGCTGTGGAAAGTGACCGGGGCAGCACTGCACCCACCTACCCATGAATAGGGAGGGTGAAGACTTGCACCTGTGGGATTAGGTAGAGCAGCAGGAAGTAAGAGCATTTGCAGCGTATAATTAACAAGGAATTTTTTTTCTCCTTTTCTAAACGGCATTTTCATCCCACTAGGTTAACTAGTGATTAACGCTTAAAAAAATTTTTTGCTGGAGCCTGCACCCTTACTTAAACTCACTCACTCACTGGTGTATTCTGTTACTTATGCCGCCAATGTCAGAGACACGCTCCTCACCATACTATATTTCCCTCCACACTTACTGATTTCTTTATGCTCATGGGGGAATTTTGTGATGTTTGTGTTAACTTTGTTAGCCAAATTTTGTTCTTTTTTGAAACAAATTAGAATTCAGGATTCCTATTTTGATTTAGAGATTACTGCCCTAACAGACAAGATGGAGAAGTTAGTGCTTAGTGAACCAAGGATCTCAGAGGTGTAAATGGTGGAAGGCAAAAAAGTGTTTAAGTGGTAGATAATGCGTAGCATGCTTGCTACCTAGTTTTAATTGTTGTTTTCTCATGTTCGTTAAGAAATCTATAATTATCAATATAGAACAGATTTCTAAGTTTAGCTCTCTAGGGGCGCCTGGGTGGCTCAGTTGGTTAAGCCTCCGACTTCAGCTCAGGTCATGATCTTCCACTCCGTGAGTTCAAGCCCCACATCGGACTCTGTGCTGACAGCTCAGAGCCTGCAGCCCGCTTCGGATTCTGTGACTCCTTCTCTCTCTGCCCCTCTGCCTCCAGTGCTCTGTCTCTTTCTCAAAAATAAACATTAAAAAAAAATGAAAAAAATAAAAAATAATAAATTTAGCTCTCTAGATTACAATATTCTTGATAAAACCTCATCCATATCCACAGTTTTTGAGGTTTAATATACCTCTACTTTGATGAGGTTAGTGGACGCCCACTTGTACCAATATGTGTAGCAATTTGTTGTCTCTGCCAAGCAGTCACATGCATTCCCATTCATTTACACCCCCCCAAAAATGAAGCCTTAACAGAGTGTGTTCAGTTGTTTTTTTTTTTTTTACTTTTTAACAAAACTTCATTTCCTAATAAAAGATAACATCTAATGATGAAATTAGATGCATAACGTGTAATAATGGAATTAGATGTAGTGACTTCCAAAGTATGTAAATTTTACTGCCATAAAACAGAGTCTTTGCACAAAGGAGCACTGAACCAGTGATAATGTCTCCTATCCAAACACATTTGTACTGTAAGTAGAAACTGTTTAAAAGGAAAATTACATCTTTTTCAGCAATTTATCAGAGATAATTACCCTTCATACACTAAAGGAGGGATAAAGAACCATCATTCTAATTGGTAAATGTCACCAACTGTTGCAGTTACTCTTACTTGTGTATATTCTTTTAATGATTATAGTCTCATGCCACAGCTACATGAAAATATACCCACTAGGTGTGAAATTCCCATATGTCACAGTTTCAAGAATAGGTAAACAGCTCAAAGATAAAGAAATAATGCTAATGAGAAATGTAAGAATTCTAGGTTTTGTTTTCCAGGCAAGTGGATCTTAATTTGCCAAAAGGGGAGAAAGTATAATTAAAAAAAAAAAAAAAGAAAACAAAATACAAAAACACTTAGTTTTGTTGGATTAAACTTTTAAATGAGCTTTACTTCACACTTTCAACCAGTGATTTTTATTTCCTTAGAAAGTTATAGAACTGTCTCAACCTACAGATTTCAGGATCCTATCCGTTGGGTCTGCCAAAGGGAACAGCTTTTAAAATTCTTTTAGGCTTAAACTATAAAGTGTTTTGTTAGTTTCAGATGTTAGAAGATAAACTCCTCCTCGACAGTGTTATATTTTGTCCAATGTTATCTTGAAAGGGATCAAAAAAACAGAAAAAGTGACCTTAGAATCTATGGCAAGTGTTTAAAGTCACTCTTCTCCAGTCTTCCTAGCTATAAGTTAGTTTCCAGTGAGCTTGATGGGTCAAGTGATTGACTAGATAAAACTTGTAAGCCTACTTTTCTTTCAAAAGGTAGAAATAAAAATGGGGTTGAGCAGGGTAAGAAATGATGGAGAAAACAAACCTCTCGTTTGTATATTCTGTAACTCTCAGGTTAGCTGAACTGTGCCCGACTGCTTGGTATTATATATGTCATAGTATTTTGTTTCCAAGCACCTGGCTGAGGTTCAGATGCTGAGCTAACTCTCTATATGCTGTCCATTGTACGTAGACCAGTGTTCTGTTGCTGTTTTCATTCTGCGGCAGTATGTTTCCTGGATGTCGTCATTTCTGATGTTTTGACAAAGTGAGAAGCGTGGAGAGAAGTACTTATCTTATGGGTTAGCACTCTTCAAGTATTAATAGTAGTAATCTTTGTACAAATTACCCTGCCTCTTCACTGGAAAAAGTGATATATAGTTCCCCACCCCTGGCTGCAAAAAAAAAAAAAAAAAAAAAAAAGAAAGAAAAAGAAACAACCTAGGGTTCTCTTGGTTATCCATGTCATTGTATTTAAACTTTCAAACATGGCTCAAGAGAATTCTGCAGAAAAATAGTAAAGGAATGAATTTGATAAGTTGCCTCCCTTGGGTTTGAAACCTATTCCCTACATTGTATATGGATGCTCTTGAAGGAAAGAACAGTGAAAACATTTAAGTATATATATTATAACTGATAACTAACTTTGTCATATTAGGGTTATGTTTGAAGGGATCCTTGAATTTATGTGGCATATGTTTCCCTTCAGGCTAAATAAAAGAGCAGTAAGAGCTTCCTTACCCAGAAGGAACTCGCATTACCCAGAAATAACTTTGTTACCAAAAAAATCAAATTCAGTTTTATTAGTGACATATGCTCATTGCCTATACTGTGCACTGGTGCAGAGATGGGCAATTTTATCATTGTATATAAAATATGCGCCCTCCCCCCACCAAAAAAAAGTGGTAAGAAATTTTTGTCCTTCATTTAAGGAGAGGGGCTGCCATGATACTCAGTTATGCTTTTTTCTTGCAGCAGTAATCGTTAAATGAACGATATTCTCTTTCACTTCGTTTCCTTGCAAGATTTACTTTGCAAAGTGAGTCTGATGATGGAGGTTATAAGTACATTCTATGAATATGAAATGATACAAGACCAATGGACTTGGGCCTCAGTTCCACCATTTTGTTATTATTAATGCCATATTCTTTATTATTATTTTAGAAAGAGAGCACGAGCAGGAGAGAGGGGCAGAGAGAGAGAGAGAATCTTAAGTTGGTTCCATGCTTAGCATGGGGGTGGGAGGAGGGGAGGAGGGCTTGATCCCACAACCTTGGGATCCTGTCTTGAGCTGAAATTAAGAGTCAGGCACTCAACTGACTGAGCCTCCCAGGTGCCCCTTAATGCCATATTCTAATCAAATGAATACCTCAGTACAGATTATGAATCAACCCCAAGTGTAGATCATTCAAATGAGTATTTTTATTAACTAGTCTAGCTATTTGAAACACAAAAAAAGAACTAAAGATAAGTCTAGAAGGAAAACTCTTTGGAAGCCATTCAGATTTTTGTCCCTTCCTAGTACTGATTTTGTAGACTTTGTAACAAGGAGGAATTATATTAACTGCCCTATCTCCTCTAACATCACAAGACACCAGATGTTGTATACCTTCAGAAAGTTATCTGAATCACACTTTAGACTCTTCTTAGGAGACTGGTTTGTTGATATTCTTGTTGTATTTCTAAAATAAAATTGGGGCGCCTGGGTGGCGCAGTCGGTTAAGCGTCCGACTTCAGCCAGGTCACGATCTCGCGGTCCGTGAGTTCGAGCCCCGCGTCGGGCTCTGGGCTGATGGCTCGGAGCCTGGAGCCTGTTTCCGATTCTGTGTCTCCCTCTCTCTCTGCCCCTCCCCCGTTCATGCTCTGTCTCTCTCTGTCCCAAAAATAAATAAAATAAAATAAGTCTTTGAGATAGGTAAATACGAGTGAGTAGAAGCAATGGATAATCCACAAAATTTTGGTTTACATTTCACTTTGTAATGCATTAATTTTTTTGCCCAATATCTTCCTAAGAATATTTTATTCAAACTAATAAAATTTACCTTGTATGCCTTGAGCACTGATCGTAGTTGAGGCAGGCAATCCAAGGAAAACTAACATTTTTGTTTTTAATATATATGAATAAACCAGCCAGAGATAGTGACAAGTAAATTGTATTGGAAATTAGGAAAGGATTATTGCAAGTGGGGACTTCTTAAAAAAAAAAAATCATTCTTTTATGCTGCTTGGCATATTAACCGTTCAAGATAGCCATTAAAGACAAAAGATACCTCGTAGTTTACAGCCACCCGTCGCTACTCATTTTCATAATGATGAATAACCGTGACCTCAAGTTACAGACACCAGTAACAAACTTTGATTTATTTTCATTACAGAATTTACTGAAGGTGCTCATTGTTGATTTTGGTCTTGAGCATAATTTACTAACGTAATTTTTGCAATGATACGTGAATTACTTTTCAAGGTTGTGTTCTAATAATGTTTTCACAATCGAGACCTGATATTTTATTCCCCATGCTTTTCCCCTACCACAGAAACCAGGAATGGATCTGGCAGACACCTATATCATGTTTGTTCGGCAAAACCAGGATATTCTTCGAGAAAAGGTCAATGAGGAAATGTATATAGAAAAGCTGTTTGATGTAAGTAACCGCCCTCGCAAGGCTTCCTGGCATCATAGAAATATGTGCAGGGAAAATTGCATTTTGATGATATGTTTGCAAAGCAGACTCCTTTTCTGATCCCCTTTCTTCTGTGCGGCTAATACAGTTGATAGTTTTATTTCTCTGACTGTTGACAGAAGGCTTAATTGGCTTCTTTTGTATGTGGGAAGCGTCACTGTTAGAATGGAGGTCTCAAAAACCTTCTAAGGTTAATTTTAACGAGCAGGATGATAACCAGTTTACCATTATGTAAGCATGGGTCCGCTTGCCTTTGTGCATTCCCTCAACAGGATAATGCTGGCATGGAGTTGGCCCCTCCTCGTAAAGTTTTGCGAGTCAACGTCATGCTCCTTAGTTGCACAAAGACATAAGCTTCAGTAAAGCCAAATATCCACCACCAATCTACTGTTATTGAACACTTTTCCCTTGATTTACAGCACTGGCATATGCTAACGGTATCACCCTGCCGTTTTATCAGCACAAAAGTCTTCATTTCCACAAGGCAACTCCTCGAAGTAGGGGGTGTGGTTTTAGAGAGCTTGATCATTAAGTTTCATTTATCTGGTATCTGTAAAGGAAACTAAGAGAGCAATCCATTTCAATAACAATGTTGTCATTCATTTGTAATTATTTAACGGTCAATTCAAAGGAAATGGTGCTTTTGCTTGTGTTGGAACTTCCCAGAATTCACCACAATGCTGATGCTGAAATGGAATATTTGCTTTGAACTGTATTTATTTATGTACATCTCCCCTGCATTTTGGAAATGATTTTCTGGCAGTTTCATTTAATTATGCAAGTTGCCGCAAATGTTTTCATAACAGCAATTCACGGGCTTCGCGGTGACACTTCAGCTGTGGCAGTTACAGAAGGTCCTGCTACGTCATCATCTCCTTCATGGTCTGTTGTGTCAGTGTTCACTGTTTGTCAGATCCGGTGGTCAACATGAGTCTCCTCTTTCATATTTTATGCTTCTAGCCTCTACCCAGGCTGTTTTACAATAAAAGTATCGTCTGTTTTAATAAGCTAAGTGTTAATATGTGTGAAAAGAATGATTTCCTAAAAGCTTTGATGCCCTGCAGGGGTAGAAAAATTATCATCTATCCAGCTGGCTCTTTTACAAAATACTGGAACCGTATTAGCAACTTCTGCTTCCATTTGGTATTGCTCTGAATTTACAAGCATATGTTTTACTTCCAAATTCTCTTTTACCTTTTTTGCTTATGTGGTAATTTTCACAAATGTTGAACAGAATAGGGAAATTGGATTGATGTTATTTCCTTTGTGTTTATTCTTAGTATATCTGAAGCATGTTTTCTATGATGAGAAAAGATAGAATCATCTGGAAATAGGCCACTATAGGTAGGGAGGTAGGGGTGTGTGTGTGTGTGTGTGTGTGTGTGTGTTCTTAACATCTTCAACTTTTTGTCTTGGTGACCTATTTACTACAAAGCCAGCCATCAGTTCATAACAGAGGTAGAATTTTTTCGCTATAAAGATATTCCCTACTTTGTCTCTCTCACATTCACCAAACTTTCTTTGAAGACTTTTTGTGTGACAACAATAACCAACAGAGCTGACTGAAGTAGAGTCAACATTAAAAGGGCCAACATTAAAATTATGTCTAGTTTAGGGGGCACCTGGCTGGCTCCGTCGGTAGAACACATGACTCTTGATCTTAGGGTCATGAGTTCAAGCCCCACATTGGGCATAGAGCTTTCTTTAAAAAATGTAAAAGTACGTCTAGGTTAATTGCCCTAGTTATGTACACTTTCCTTTGATACCTAAGCGTCTGACATGGTGGTAAGTTTGCTTCTGAAAAGAACTCTTGACAAGCAACCGTTCTGTTTTGGTTGTGAAGGTTTTGTCATTTTGCGTATCCCCAGTAGAACAGTGGACTTGTTACTTGTGAAATAGTTATAATGTCCTTAAACATTCTAATATTTTTAAATTGCACATTTTTATTACTGTAATTAAAAATAAAAAGTAGACCCTAATTCTATTGATATGTCATCAAGAATAACATGTATGAGGGGTACTAAGAGCCCGTAATTAGCCAAGACTGAATTTGCCTCAATTATAGTTAGTAAATGAGAGGTTATCAAGTATGTGTTGAAAGGTAAAACAGAATGTGTATCTTAAGCAACAGATCATTACTGAGAGACATTATATAATTATTGGAAATCCTCTTGGCTGGAACTTAAAATAGTATTGTTAGATGTCAAGAAACAGTTGAAAATAATGACCCCATAAATACTGTTGGCAACCTTAGTCTATTACAGATAAAAGATTGAAGAGAACAATTTTATTCAGGCATCACGACAAACTTTTGCTATTTCAATTAAAATAAGAAGTAAATAGAAGGAAAGGACAGGAGAGGGAAGGGAAGGGAAGAAAGGAGAGGAGAGGAAAGGGGAGGAGAGGAGTGGGGGGAGGAGCAGGGGGGAGAGGGGAGGGGAAGAGACAGAGACCCCTAACTTCAGACACAGAGGAAAATGTGCATATACACATACGTGCACACGCACTGCAGTGAATCAGTACTTGTGGTTTAACCAACCCGGGTAAGGGTATAGGGCATCCAGCTTCTGGTCATTCGGTGTGATAACTTCACTCCTTAAGGAGGACATTCTTTTGACCCAAACGAGATTCGCTTCATTTTGGAAATCCCACAAATCACAATATTTTTATATAAAACAGTTATTGCGAAGACATACTTTCATCCTGCCTTCGATGCCGACACTTTAAAAAAGAACTCGTGTGTTTTACTAAGTAATCTTTTTCTGCATGATGCTCTGCTCACAGAAAAGACTATTGAAAGTTCTGTGAAACTTTCCCTGAGAGTAGTAATTACCTGTATTTCTGGCCTCAGAAACGTTTTGATCAATTAAGCATCTTTTTTTTTTTTTAATTTTTTTTAACGTTTTTTATTTATTTTTGGGACAGAGAGAGACACAGCATGAACGGGCGAGGGGCAGAGAGAGAGGGAGACACAGAATCGGAAACAGGCTCCAGGCTCCAAGCCATCAGCCCAGAGCCCGACGCGGGGCTCGAACTCACGGACCGCGAGATCGTGACCTGGCTGAAGTCGGACGCTTAACCGACTGTGCCACCCAGGCGCCCCATGATCAATTAAGCATCTTAATGGCTCATGATATTTGTGGTGAAATATTTTAGGGTTCTATTTGCATAACTGTACCAGTGCCTAAGGCCAAATAATGACCATTACCCTAGATTTGTGTCCATCGCTTCGCATGCATCTACAAACAAAAACGGTACCTCCTACGGTCATCCATGTACGACTCGTGAAGCCATAAGCCATGGTCCGGTTTCCTGAGCATCTTGCACTGCAATTATTATTGTTCTAGCCTCCATGGAAAGGGATTTTGTTCCCTTAACCTCAGAGTCTTAAAGACAGGAATGATTAAAATTTGTATTACCTTCAAGACCCTAAATATAGGATGACCTTTAGACTTTTACATTAAATTTTAAAATATTAAAGCCAAATGTACCCTTGAAAGATCAAAAAGAGATGATATTAGGACAAAGAACCAAGACATTCTACTTCAGTCCATAAGTAAACTTCTGAAACATTTTCTGCATAACACAGAAATAATTTTTCAAAAGTATAAATAAACAATGGCAGATCCATGCTGCTAATAGAAGGAACCGAGTTTGTTTTAAGGTATATCCCTAATCTTCTCAAATTATCAAAATAATAATACTGGCCCTAGCTGTCATCACTAGCATTCCCAGGGCACCTCCATGTACCAGGAAATGTGCTACGTGCTTTACCTATATCATTTCTAACCTGCTGAGCTAGATGCCATCATCTCCATTTGTGCTGATTTTCAGGTTAAGGAATCTCCCACTCATAGAAGATAAGTGACTTGTGAATTGTTGAATCAGACTTTGAAATTGTGTCTCTCCAGTTTCAAAGTCTCTGCTATCTCCACCATAAAGTCTATGCTGTCTCCACCATACTTTAGACTTACAAAACCTGAAATGGTAACACAGTACCATGGGAGAGGCCTGGACCAGGAATCCAGATCTCTGAGTTCCAGCCACGGTTGTGCCATTGATTGTCAGAGTGAGTGTCAAGAAGTTATGTCACCTGCCTAAGACTCAGTATAGTTAGTACATACAAACTGAAGAAATTGGTCCAAAACTCCAGACGGTTTCTGAAATATCTTCCAGATTTTAAAACAACGAAATTAAATTAGTTTCAATTATGTTAGCAGCGATGACAAAAATTACCGGATTGCTTGGATGCTAAGCCTTGCACCCCAGAGTAGCAGTTCTTAACGTGTTTTGTTTTGTTTTGTTTTGTTTTGTTTTGTTTTGTTTTGTTTTGT
>NW_024412391.1:22938885-22946951 GCF_014898765.1 Herpailurus yagouaroundi
GTTTTGTTTTGTTTTGTTTTGTTTTGTTTTGTTTTGTTTTGTTTTGTCATGGCCAAGTGAAAGCAGGTATCCCACCCAAGAATCAACAGCAAGTGCAATAGATAAAGAAAAAAAGAGATTCTGTATAAAAGAATAGCTGTACCATGACATTCCGTGTATCTACCACCAGGGCTCTGAACCCCTTTAGAAAAATAGTTGGAACTCATCCATTCCATATTCATGCAAAATCTTTCTGAGCGACCAGAGTATTTTAAACAGAGACTGTCTCTTTCTCTCAAGCCGTCATCGTTACACATGCTGAGTTTAAAATCTCCATGTTAGGGGCGCCTGGGTGGCTCAATCAGTTAAGTGGCCGACTTCGGCTCAGGTCATGATCTCGCGGTCAGTGAGTTCGAGCCCCGTGTCGGGCTCTGTGCTGACAGCTCAAAGCCTGGAGCCTGTTTCAGATTCTGCGTCTCCCTCTCTCTGACCCTCTCCCGTTCATGCTCTGTCTCTCTCTGTCTAAAAAATAATAAAAATAAAAAAATAAAATCTCCATGTTAAATTTACATTTTCAATTTAGAAAAAATGTGCCTTATCTGGGTAAGAAAAATCTTAAAGTTCTCCTGTAGTGAGAGAGGTCATGGATGCGCCAAATGGTTTTTCAGCTTTCTATGCAATCTCTCTTACCCTAGTGTGTTTTTTTCTTACATATTAAACACCATTGTCAGCAACCTTTTTAAAGTTTTTATCAAATCGAAACCATCTACAATTGTCTAATCCTGATAGAGAAGTATGACAAAGATCTTCTAATTCTTAAGACCCATTTTTAAACGTCTACCGTGATGTTTCTTCCCACACACTCAGGCTTCAGGACACGCAGTGCTAGCCACAGGTTCCCGTGTGTCAGGAGAGAGGCTGGGTAGTTCTCGCGAGACTCTGGTTTGGACAGTGGTGGTGTTTCCAGAGTCAAAACTGACCTGTGCAGTAATTGCCCAAGAGCACGCGCTGTGGTCCTTTCCTAATGTCCAAGAATATTACAACCTGGAGGTAGTTAGGGGTTGACTGAAATACATTTTATTGTCCAGGATGCACACTAAACCCACCTACCTCTCTAAATCTTTTGTATATTTATTGGGCATTGCCCTTCTTGAGTCCCTGTGAAACAATTTCATTTCAGCTCTCATGTTGCTGAAGACACATCAGGGTGCAGTATTTAATTGGTAAATCATGCAGATTAAATGTTCTCATGTGTTATAAACTGATTAAATATTTAATTGTTGAGGAGTTTCATCTCAATGAGATTTTTTTTAAATATTGTGGCGATGTCTTATAAAATTAAAAGTAATTCTTTAAATGATAGTTAATCAGTTATATTCATCCAAATAGTTTTTTATAAAGGATTAATTTCTCAGGACTTTTCCTTGAAAAGAATTCTTTTCAGTAAAGCGACTCTACATTAAACACTGTAAGTAAAACTGACCTACACTATCTATGTGAATTCGGTAGCCATCCTAAGATACGATAACATACAAAGGAAAAATAAAACTGAACCTGTGACAAGAGACTGTATTTGTCAAAATAAAAGTCATTTTCCATTTCTCTGCTCTCGTCTCTGACTCTGAAATAAGAAAGGGCAGAAATGCTCAGAATTTTTGAATGCAGTTTCACACCAGTGCCCAAACTTTGTGATTCCGGAATTTATTCATCCTCAGTAAGATCAGCACTACTATTCTTAACTTCCTTAAAGATTCAGTTTATTATCATGTTGATTTTCACAAGAATAGTTGAAATCAAGAGAGCTTGGATAATAGTGGCTGCTAGATGAAACTTTCCTACCGTGATGCCCTCCATGATATGTATTTAAAGCTGACTCTACTTTTTCACCCCTTTGGATAAATTTCTTTGTGTGTGCAATCAGCCTCTTTATTGGGAATGCAGGCTGCAGCCCAGTAAGACTGAAAACTTCTTTGTCTTCTTGCGTTTCTTATAATTCTAAGATATTATAGATATATTCTCTAGTATGTGAATGTTAATTTAAAAAGAGCAGTTTTCTTCTTTTCAATAATGTTTTACTTTCAAATGACTAGGAAGTTGTTCTATAAACTACATAAATCAGTCTAGATTCCCATTACAGAGGATGTTCTCTTTGGTTTTGCCTCTGTATAAAAAGAATTCAAATATAAAACATTAACTGTTGGACCATTATGCCCAACCATGATTTTCCTGTCATCAATCAAGATTAAAGGTTAGTATCACTGTCATAGCAAAGCCATTATGTTGCTTCATCGATAGGAAAGGCTGGATAATACGTTCAATGATGGACTCGAGGCTATTTGAGGTAATGTATTTCTAAACGTGGTTGTGCTACAGACTAAACATGGTTTAGTACCTCATTGCGTCCTAAAGGTAGATAAAAAGTTTGATCTCCACTTGTTATCTGTGTTACTTTTGACACTGTTAGTGGCTTTGATACATCGTTCCCCAGGTGTTTGGGTTTTTGTGTTTAATTGTCTATATTTCTGCTTCATTTTACCTACAGTATTTGGTCTCACGCTGAAGTTGTTTGACCTCTTTTAAGATAGTCCTAGTCAGACGTGTTCTGCAGAGCATCTTGTCTGCCTCAGTAAACGCCCTCCACAGTTTGCTCCTTAGCAGTTTGTTTCCTCAGAGTTTGTTTCTGTTTAAAACCTCTGCTCTCGAATTACGGCTGTCTGGTTCGTTTTTGTTAATAACCTTTATTTTAATGTTAAGCTATTATTTGTAAGTATAAGAATTTATTGAAGAGTCTACTTTTTGATGTACGGTGGGTGCCGGAATAGCTCTGGCAAGTCCAGACGCAGCCCAGCGCCGCCAGAGGCCCTCATTTGAATCTAAGCTGTGGGTGAATTAAAACCTGGGAAACTTGAGATACGCGTGCCTAATTGCCTAAAAGAAACTCCGCGAGAAAGTGTATTGTAGCGTGTTGATCTTATTTCTTTGATAATTCAAAAGAATCTTCAAGAAATATGTGGGCTTCTTCCTTATATTCCTGAAATGTGATCGTGAAACACAATGGTCATATGGCACATTCCCAGAAATAGACGTCTTTGCATGAGGCACCTGGACATATGTGGCAGGTCTGGTAGAATCAGCTAATTAACAACACAGGCTTAAACAGGCACCTCATCTGGCAGTGCAGTTAGTTGCCTGATGGTGCTCAGCAGGACTGGGTAGTGCTTTTTATTTTTCTATCCTAATGGTCTGCTGCCCACCTAATTTTGCCTTATTGTCAGTCACTACTTACCGCAGCTTGGGGCCCTCCCAGGAGGCTAAATTATTATCAAAGGATTAGGGAGATGTAGCCTCGCAGCTCTGACATTTCTGATTGCTTGTCTATGCCAGAACACTAATTAGCTGTGACTAATTAAGAAAAATGTCCCTGCCATAGAAAACCATTTAAAAGAACTGAGAAGTGGAAAAAGCAATTCAGAAGCTGAGCAGTGCTCAGATTTGCCGATGCTCTTTAGATTTCCACCAGAGCCTTAACTCACCTTTAATTGTGCTCAGAATTTAAAAAAAAGAGAAAGAAAGAAAGAAAGAAAGAAAGAAAGAAAGAAAGAAAGGAAATCTCACATGTGAACTGATCTGAGGTTGTGCTTGAATAGGAAGAAAAAAAAATTGTTGATCACGTAACCTCTCTTAGCGAGGGTAAAATTGTCTCTGACGAATGGAAGATGACAAAACTTTCATTTTCATGGAGACATTTTTCTAAACCCCAAATGTGTAAATGTGCATTAGCATTCATTCACCCAAGCCAATAACAACGACTTAATGGTCACTGAAGGAAGTTAAAATATTCCCTGGACTGATGCTCTAAAAGATGGTTGAAATGATCACAAGCAGCACATTGAGCATTTTAGAAGTTATTTAGTATTGATTTCATGCCGCTTCCACATTTAAGACAGTCTGGAAATTGTGGCTTCTCCACGCACAGCGTGGTGTTTCCACAGTGATTTAACATGCTTGTACTGCAACTGGCCACCAGTGACTTATTACTGAAAATACCCGGGACTCCCCTGAGACCAGTGTCTCTATCAGTTGACCAGTGCAATGTTTTCATAGAACTGGTAACTACTACTCTCCTTTTCTTCCAACCTAACTTCGTCAGCAAATGTCACATGGCCTAAGGCCACTTCCCGTGGTGGCTTTTTGAGCTCCTCCTCTGTCAGCCCCCTCCTGTGCAAGCCTTCCCTGCATCCCTGGCAGTGCCTCTCATGAGTGGACACAGCAGTGACAGCCAGCCAGACTGCTAGCCACCGTTGACTAAGTCCAACTGGAAAAAAAAAAAAAAAAATCTGTGTAAGGAAGGAGTTGTTGTGGCAAACCATTATTCGATGTGTCTACTGAATGCATTGAAAGGAAACTCTATAAAAGAATAATATCCAAAGGTACTTACCAGCACCTAGAGAGAGCCCTTACTTAATTTCCTGATTACGGCCCAGCCCTAAGTAAGAGACCATGTAAATTTTACTGTGTTCATACAAGCAAAATATTTTGTTTGAAATAAAATTCTAACCCCATCTCACCTAAACTTTCATGCTAGTTTTTAAACCCATTTTCCCTTTTCCTCTTGGTGGAGAAAAAGCAGGTAGCCAGCATCCTCTAGGGAATAATCCTTCCTATATATGAAGACTGTTATTAAGGCACTTGTCATACTTGTCTACTCCAGGATAAATAATCCCTGTTTGTTTAACTTCTCTTCATAGGCCCCTTTCCTAGCCCTCTAATCATCTTCGGGGTTGTCCTTTGAAACTTCTCTAAGCGTTCTCTGTCATGCTTAGGGTTTTGAGTCAGGAATGGGATGCAGTGTTTGAATGTGGTTGAACAAGATTCTTTCAAGCCACGTTCCTACTTACGCAGTCTAATATATAGCGTCCCCATACTTTTCCTCTGCAGATCCTCAGAAATTTGGTTCTGTATACTCCCCACAGCTCCTTTTGTTGGCTTTCCCCTCAGTGACTGCCCATACTATACGCATATAATGTGTATGTTTATTGATGTAGAATGTCCGTTCAGTTGATGTGTTGGATGCATGAGGAAACCTCCCATTCACTTCATGTGTATGGGATAGTGTACGCGATAGTGGTGAATACTGGGACCGAAAGGTTTGGCCTGGGGGCGCCTGGGTGGCTCAGTCGGTTCAGCATCCTACTTCAGCTCAGGTCATGATCTCACAGTACGTGAGTTTGAGCCCCACATTGGGCTCTAAGCTGTCAGCACAGAGCCTGCTTTGGATCATCTGTGCCCCTCTCTCTCTGCCTCTCTCTCTCTCAAAGATAAACATTAAAAAACCATTTGGCATTGTTTTATCCCACACAGATGGATATCTCTGTCACAGTGACGATGGGATTCTAATTAAAGTAGGAAATTGAAACTCCCCTTATTAACCATTTATTCACCCCCCCCAAGTATTTATTTTGTAGAGGCCACATGCTGTGTGGCAGCGTTAAACAGGATACACCAAGTCCCTGTCTTAAAGAAGCTTACATTCTTCTGATCAAATGGGCCTTTTGAAAAAGTTAATTTCTCATTAAAATGTTTGACATTTTCATCCCCAGAATTAACATTAACATATTTTCTTTGAAATGGATGTATTATGGAAAACTAAAATTTAATTCCCTTCCAAGAGAGATAATAGTGATTCAAGAAATTCATTTATTTATCTGTGTCAAGTGGAAGATTGGAAACTTGCCAAAAATTAGGGCCAGTGCAAGGTCATCCCCACACAGCTCCACTGTTTGCAGTATCAAACGCCATGACTGCAAGATAAGGGCACACTCTTCCTCTGTACCCTTCGTGAGTTCTTTGCTCAAAAGCCAGGCTTGTTTCAGGTCCCAGGAGAGTTGTCACGTTCCCTTAGACTGAAACCAACAATGCCATAGCAGTGATACTTTTCTGCCTTTTAAAAAAAAAAAAAAAAAAAAAAAAAGCTCTTGTGCAAAACCAGCAAGTAGAGAAGTCACCCAGGACATGTCACTTGGTGGTCAAAATGCACAGGCAGCACTGCCAGCCGTCCTCCAGATAGGCTCCACAGCCGTCAATAACCTGTAGGAATGGGGCCCAGTACCCCAGGGCATATGCTGGTGAGGCAGCTTCCTGCTTGCATGACAGACTCCCAGAGCCGAGCACATCAACACCTGAACACATGGTATTATTAGATCTGGTGTCTGTAAACTATGTATGTGGATACTCGTGTATGTCATAGACCTAGGGGTTTGTTAGTTTACAGTACTTTCTCCTTTATTTAATTCATCACTTACGTGAAATTAGACGGTCACATTTAAAGCTCCGTTTTAGTCCTATGTTAAGTTTCTTTAGCTAAACGCCACCATTTACTTTTTGGTGATTTCTACAACTTTCACATCTCTTAAATTCTTTCTCTATCAATGAGACATGCCATTCAAATCAACAAACTGGCTCTGATACTCTTCTGTCCTTTCTCTGTTAAAAACCTCACTCTCACTATTACGTATGTAGCACTTTATATCTCCAAGTATTCTAAAGCATTCTAGTCCTTCGACAAGTATGCAATGCATGCTGTGTGCCAGTCTGTGAAGGGCTGGAGATAGCAGTAAAAATAAGATTTGGTTGCTGCCTTGCGTTTACACATAGCCCATTGAGACAGACGTATAGCACATGGTGCAATATTTATATAGATGTCGGTACAGAGTTCTAGGAGCAGGAACTGTAAGAGCGTCTAATTCTGCCTAGGAGATAGTGTTGGCTTCCTAGCAGAAGTAATGGTTGAAATGAGTTTCAAAGGCTGACGTGGATCTGGCCGGGGAAGCATACTTTGGGATAGAAGTCCAGACGGACGGACTGACATGACCAGAAATCCCAGACTTAGAGAACCCCAACATGCAGCAGGGGACCGGGTCTTTCCATTTGCTAGGGATGGATCCTGTGAGAGTGAGCCAGGAGTTGGAGACTCCTGGAGCTGCCATGGAGGATGATAGCTAGTGAGTTCAGTCCTTACAGCACTCTCCAAAAGTCATTTTGAAATGACGGTCTCCCATTTCTGTAAGGAAACTTCAGTTTCAGTTTCCAGGAAGACCTACTAATAGTTAATCCTCAGGCCTAGATTTTTCTCTCCAGCTTGTGCCATCCAATACAAGCCCTTCCAGGAGTCTGATATATATTTTTATTCAGATACTACATTATGAATTTAAATGCAATCCTGACCAAAATTGTGTACCAAAATGCCTCATTGAACCAGATGAAAAGGTCATAGTGCCCAAATGAACCATTCAGAGACTATGTGCCCCAAACTGGTACCTACAGCAATATAACTGGACTGACTACTGAGTTTGGCCAAGCCAATGATTAGTCATTTAAGTCAAAAAATTAGTCAAACCAGCATGCATCCCATCATTTGTCATGAAGTAGGAGAGAGGGGAAGGGCTGATTATCTGAAACTTTCACTTTGTAATGAATCTTTTTAACACCAGGAAAAGGGCCCCAGAATAAACTTACAGAGGCACTTGCCTACTTGATAATAATGAAGAATGAAGAACAGTATTGATGTCAATGCTCTTTGTGTAGTGTGGGAAAAGATAGGCTAGTTTGATAATACTATTTCCAGGACATTTTGGAATGAAGGGAATTTTTGATTAATGAAACGTGCTTGTACAACTCCCAGTTTATGGAACTTATCCTGTTATGTAACTTGTATTTTGTAACTTAAGAAGATCTAATTCATCTAGAAATATCTTGGTATTTACACATTTTTTTGTCAGTTTTTTTAAAGTAATCTCTACACCCAATGTGGGGCTCAAACTCATGACTGAGAGATCAAGAGTTGGATGCTCTACTGACTGAGCTAGCCAGGCACCCCTACCTTTTTTTTAAACACACAAACAAAAAAATATGGTGGCACCTGAGTGGCTCATTCGGTTAAGTGTCCAACTCTTGGTTTCTGCTCAGGTCATGATCTCATGGTTCATGGAATTGAGCCTTGCATTGGGCTCTGTGCCGACAGTGTGGAGGCTGCTTGGGATCCTCTCTCTCTCTCTCTCTCTCTCTCTCTCTCTCTCTCTCTCTCTCTC
>NW_024412391.1:22946961-22976678 GCF_014898765.1 Herpailurus yagouaroundi
TCTCTCTCTCTCTCTCTCTCTCTCTCTCTCTCTCTCTCTCTCTCTCTGCCCTTCCCCTGCTTGCTTGTGTGTGCACTCTCTGTCTCTCTTTCTCTCTCAAAATTAAAAAAAAAAAAATAGTATGGGGGAAAAGTATTGAACTTCAAGAATAGGAAAGTTTTTTCAGCATTCAACAAACATTTATTAGGTACCAACTCTATGCCAATCTTTCCGTGTTATAAGCACTTTTTACATTTTCTTAACAGGCATCAAAATGCTCATAAACTCTTTTGTAGACTTCCTGATAGACTAGAAAATGAAAACCACCCTGCATGTCAGATTATTATTGAATATGGAAGAAAAATGACATGAATCAAATGCTTCTCTGCTCTTTGTTTAAAAAAAAAAAAACACATGAAAAAAGCTGCATATATAGATCAAGTCCCTTTATGAATAAACCAAGGATCTTTTTTCCTACATTGCCTTGTTTTGTTATAGTGGGGGAAAAAAACCCTTCCCAGTATTCCTAAGCATTAAGGTGTATGGCACCTTAAAACATCTTAAGAATAGGGTGGCATGGTGTGGGGTGCCTGCGTGGCTCAGTCAGTAGTTCCTGCAACTCTTGATCTCTGGGTGGTGAGTTCAAGCACCACATTGGACATAGAGATTATTTAAAGTCTTAAGAATGGGACATGTGGGAAAGGCATAGCAGAAGAACCACTTAGTCGGTTATCCTAAGGGAGTGTGGTTCTTGAAAGAATTGATTTACATTACATATTACATTATTAGGTTTAAACATATCTTTGGTGTTTGGAAACACAGCTTGCATTCACTTGCAAGGAAGTGTGGTAGACTTATTTGAAACAATTAATAAGCATTTCCTGTTTACTTCACAGTCCTGTATTACAGTAACGATCAGGAACCCCCAGGAAGGGTAGAGGTTGTTTTCTTTGTTGTCTGCTGGAAGCAGCAAACTGCCCTTAAAGAATCAGAGATTTTATTGACAGAACAGACTGTTTTCTAGAAGGGACTGGAATAACCTAGCAGTCATGAGTACAGACTCTGAATCATGTATCCATATAGATAAGATATAAATCTAACCTTGCCATGCATACCTGTTGTATAAATCCAAGTAACACGCTTAATCTAAACTCCGTTTCCTACCTATGTAAGCTCAGTTTCCGCATACGCAAAATAGGAAAAATAACAGCCATCTCATTAAGGTTGTTCTCAGAAGTAAATGAAATTTTAACTGATGCGTTAAATTTCCCAGGGAGAACTTAAAAAATCAGATGGCTTTATAATCCGAATTCATAAAAGAATAGAAATGAGTAACCGTACCTCACAGTTCTTGAGAAATCTCATTCACTCCTCATTACACTTTTCCTGTTTATAATGTATTTGCACTTTGTTAAAAGGCCAAAATGAGTAAGTTAATAACAAACAAAATAACAGGTGATAGAAAGTTCTGGAGCTCTAGGCTTGCATTTTTTTTTCTTTTGAAGAACAAAGCTGTATTTTAGCACCATGTAGAAAGAAAAAGTGTGATAATTTGGCTTTTCCCCGCAGTTCATTTTTTACAAGAATCACAGGCTGTATTGGTTCTAATCATGCCCTTTATCCTGACGATCAACTCTAATATCATAGTATTTTGGGAGAACATCAGAATCTTCTTATTTAAAAGCCAGGTTCACAGACTCTACCCTTCATATTACAGATGAGAAGACTGAGACAGAGGAAATCCTGACCAGCTCAGTCAGGCAGACAGAGCATAGAAGGTGCTGGCCCTTTTCCCCTCTCAGCTTCTGTGTGCTGTGTTGACAGCCAGCCCTCTGCTTCCGCGTTCAGACCCAAGCCTCTATTTTTCCCCCACGAATAGTTCTGGGTCTAGCTGGGAGGCTTGATAGGTATAGGGTGGGTTGAACACTTCTGTATTTTTAACCATAAGAGACTGGTTTCAGTTTTCCCAAAATGTTGCCCTCGCTCCTATTCCAAGCCAACAAAAAATCTGCACTTAAAACTTTATAGATGCTGGTGTTTCAGGGGTCTGTTTTGTGGAACCGCATAGCATCGTTTCAGTGGGATGCCTCATATAGAGGAGGGAAGTGTTGGTGTTACTGTTTCAAATTTACCATAAATATAAAATGTGTACTTCAGTGTTTGGAAATGGGAAGTGACTGGCCATGAATTTAGTTCTGTTAAATAGACTCAGTGTTCACAAAAGAGACACTCAATGTACAGTGAAGCATTTATATTTAGTGGGGCATTAATGTTTCTAAATATTTTGTTGCTCTCCAAAGCTACAAAATGATACTAAAGAATGCCTTATATTTATCAACTTACCAAAACCTTCAGCATTTAAAAAATATCATTTGTTATTTTATTCAATTCAACTTGGCATTTAAAAGGTACCTATTTCCTAAAATGGTATTTTCTAGATGGTATTGTGGTTGAACTTGGTGACTCAACACTTATAAAACCGACAGCTTCCCCTGAAATAAATGAAGAAATACATACACACTGGAAATTTAGCCGTTCCATATCTTAGTGCACTAAAAACTGTTGGCTTTCTTTTTTTTTTTTTTTTTTTTTTTTCCCTGTTGTTCACCTATTGAGCTGAGCCTAGCTGGAGAAGAATGAAAATATATCAACTAGTTGTACCAATTCATAATCAATAAAAAGCTAAACACTTAAGCAGAAAATATATCACAGATTTGTTCCCCAGCAAAGCAGCTATTTTTGCCTTGCCATCATCATCAGAAGCCACATTCTGACAGAAATCATTTGCTCGAAGCAGCCGTGATATATACACCCTATGTGGTCTTGTGGTTCAGATTTAGGAATATCAGCCACAGAGGGTCTAAAGGCATTGTGCATTAGTATGTATTGAGACCTCATTCCAGGTGGCCAGCAGCTGGACTTTTTGAAAATAAAACTTCCAAAATAAATGTGAAGTGCTTGTTTCCAGGCAATAAGTGTTACATTTAATTGAATCATCCTCCAAAATGTTATAAATTAGGCAGAAAAGGGAGTTTGCATATTTAATATATTTGTTTTATATTTCCACTAGTCAACAGAATAATGAAATTCCTTAACTACTTCTCTTTAACTTGCATGAAGAAAGCACGGTATGTTGCTAAATCTCTTTTCACCAGCACCGCGGAGAAACAACTTTAATCCTTGTTAGAAAATTGCCGAGTCTGGGACTGACAAAGAGCTCATGCTTGTTCCATTGTTAGTGCTCCCCGGCCCCAAGAGCAGAGCCCTTTACAGCTGCGTGGATCCCGCCCGGCTCAGCTGCACTATTTAGGAGAGGAGGTTTGTCAATTTCTATTGACAATGGAGAGAGTTTTTCAGGGCCTGTAGCAGTGCTGACACAGTTGGGGATCAATGCCAGCCATTCAGACTGCACCCTCTTTCATTGCTTTGGTTTGTTAATTCAAGACTAAAGGTCCACTGAGGGGGTTCAGGGTGTTTAAGAAAGCTGATGAACTGTTTAAGAAAGCTGATGAACTGCAAGCATTTATAGCCCTGGTGTGGCAATTTCCATAGTCAGTGGCAACTCCTGGCACTGAGGGAGCTGTGTCCTTGTTGACCCTCTTGTTATTAAAAATGCACAAGTGCTGCGCTTCTCAATATTTCAACAATCTTTCATTGTCAATACCACCTTCTGAGCCCTTCAGCTTGTTGCTTGCTCTAAAGATCTTCTTAGATTGGGTTTGAAAACTTCACCTTAAACACTAGATTAGACTGATGTTCTGTTTTCCGTGCTCCTGTTGATTTGTTGAACCTTCCCAGGGCTGGAAAGCAAGTAGCAGCTTGATGGGGAGACGGGCTGCTAATATGATTTACCAGTCTACAGTCATGCACAATAAGTGTGAATAAATACAGGGGTCTCACAGAGTCAACCCTAGCCTTTCCTTTTCTTTTATTTTTGCTTTAAAAGAAATATCTCAAGAAAATGAAGTGAGTAATGCATGCCCTTACAGGAGTTGAATGAACCACAAAAAGAAAAAAAAAAGACGTATTTTTTTGTTAAAGTGGTAGGCTGCTGTCATGGATTGATGTAGGAAAAATGTAGAATATACACTTACTGCTTTATTCCTAGGTAGACCAAAGCAAAGAAAGAAGCAGTAATGCCATACCCATGACTTCAGTGCAGACCGCAGCGCCCCTTCCTTGTCGTCCCCTGAAGGGAAAAGTGAATCGTCCACCCAATTGTTTTATAAAATTAACTTTTCCAAAATGAAAGGACATTTTCTAACATTCACACTTTACTGGACATTCACCCTTTTTGAATGTTTTTTTTCTTCGTGATGTTAAGGGGTTGGTTTTGTTTGGGGTGGGGGAAGATGCAGCCAAGCTACCTTTGACTTTTTTGTCAAGATATGAAAATGGGACCTACCATATTGCAGCACCCCAGAGAGGAACATGTCACTTCCAGCACCAGAAATAGGAAACTGCTGGAGATTTCCGTTTGGTTGTTTTGTTTGTTTGCTTATTTATTTGGAGTGCGTGCATGTGTGTGCGTGTACGCGTGTGTGTGTGTGTGTGTGTGTGCGTGTGTGTGTGCGCGCGTGTGTCTATTTCCTCACGTACAAGAAAGAAGCAGTCCTAGTGGGTTTTTTGTTGTTAGCTTGTTCTTAGTAACAACATAAACTCTGAGCAAAAGTACTGCTTTCTCTTTATTATTTGTTTGTTTTAGCTGAAAATCTTCAAAGTGCCTTGACTTGGAGACCAAAAAATAGGCATTTGTAGCTGATAGAATTATTTTTCGTATAGAATTTTCCTTATAATTTGGTTACCTTTAAAGCTAAGATGATGGTAAAGTAGCTTAAGCTTTTTTTACTTAAGAGTGGTTCTCTTTTTCTCTCTTTTTATAGTTAACTTCAGATCATTTGATTCCCAACTTATTTTTCTCTAAAGTTATAATTTTGGCATTGTGTTAAAGAAGTTATGTTAATAATAAATTTCTGTGTTACATTAAATGCCCTTTTGATTATCACTTAATCATAAGTATCATTGATGTGTAATGGGAAAATGAGTTAAATTAATTTTAAATTGTGTAAGGATTTCTTAAAGATGCATAGGGAGTAATTTTAAGAAAGGATTTTCATTTCCCTCAAATTCATACAACTTACAATAAATATAATAACTTTATAGTCTGACAGATGAGCTAGTATGTTATGCTAGACCATATATCATCTTTTGTTTCCCCCAACAAAAAAAAATATATTATCTCTTGCAAAAGGACTATAATTTAAGAGTTACAACCATTGTGACTACATTTTAGCTTTCAAATTATCTGGAGAGTGGTGTGGAGGTGAGGGTCTTAATTTAGTGTACTCATATTCAATATCACCAATACCTGGGAGTGTTTATGTGTATTAAAATAGAATTCAAGAGGTTGAGGCTATAAATAATTTGAAATAAGGAAGTCTAGGATTTAAATACCAGTAGAAATTGATATGTCAGCTGCAGTACTGAATTCATTAGCAGTTTATTTTTTTAAGAATTTAGGAGTGTATCTTATTTTGTAAATCTCATTTCTGATACTTTTACAAAAATGTCCTGAAAATTAAGAAAGCAGTCATTAGGAAAGAGCAAAGTCGGGTACATGAATAATATTTTTTTTAGATCCTAGCCTATCTCACATTTTAAAAACCTGAAACCTCCATTCATCCATGTGATATAATATTTAGTAAATCAGTTACTCATTTTAATTACCTTATCTCATTTTATGCATGTGTGTTCAGTGTATTGAATTAATAGAAATAAGTCTAATGAAATGTGAAACTAATTCATGTTTAATTTATGCTTAAAATACCATTTCTTATACCAAATTTTGTCAGAACAAGGTTAATAAATACGAATCCAGATGAATTTCAGACTTACTTGTAACATGTGATGGTACTCTTAGAAATTGAATTTGTCATTTTAATACAGAAGAAAAATATTTTTATGATTTTTTTCCTGTGTTTGAATACCCAAGACACATGTACCACACGTACATGATGTATTGTGTCACTATGTTTGTGTTTACAAACAAGACACAAAATCCCTTTTCTCATGAAACTCTTGTTATTTCCTAAGTGCTGAATGGGCTTTGAAATTGATTTCTTACTGTTATCTGAATGAGTAGCATTATTAATTTTCCAGTCCTACCTAAACCTAGTTCTAGCGTGTAGTGCTGAATCCCTTAAAATGTCACCACTAATGGCAGATTGCCTTTAAAACACAAAAACAAAAACAAAAAAACAGGAACAAATTTCTTCTTCTATACTCGTAGACATTATACAGGAGCAGGAAATTACATTGGAGAAGAATTTCAGTTTCCCTCTCAAGAAAGTGGTAATAAACAGAGGAAAAACTATGAACCCTCCAAAAACACTTGTAAAATGAAACCAGTTCTTTCCTTTCATAATTTGGTCAACTGACATCTTTTTTATTCTTATAGACACAACGATTCCATCCTGAATAACGTTCCTTCCTCAGGCGTCACATCTTTATTTTCAGTGGTTTTAAAACATCTTGGCAAATACTTAACGGTACTAGGTAAAGGTGTGATTGAGGATGTCTTACCATCACTTCTGTAAAACGTTATTTCTAGGTATTGACTGCATGCGTCATGGCATAAATCCACTCTTTGATTTTTACATAACATACGGGCTAATTAGAAATTTCCCTTTGTAAGTAATTTACCTACTTTTTCCTGCTGTTTGGGAGTCCATTCAGTCCCATACCATGTATTTAGTGCCCGTTGTTACCTACCAATTACAAAGCAGGCCTCTAGGCCTGCAAGTGCAAAAACACTGTTTCCCTTGAATATGTTACAGCTGAAAGACTAATGTTAATTCATGTAGAGAACAGCGTAGGTCAACTTAGCAGATTTTCTAGCAAAACATAGAATTCTGTTAACAGGAAATTATAGCATTATTGACTTCAAGTGCTGATCTGTGGTCATTTCAGAGTGTTTCATTACCCCCTCATTACCGAATCTGTTACATGAATACTGCAGAGGCTGTTTTCTTTTCTGTTCTCCTCCCCTCCGCCCCCATCCTTCTTTCCAGCAATGGTACAGCAGTTCCATGAAAGTCATTTGTGTCTGGTTGGCTGATAGATTAGACCTTCAGCTTCATATTTACCAACTGAAGACGCTCATCAAGATTGTGAAGGTAAACAAAATGTGTTGAGATGTGAATTGCCCACCAAGCTATAAAGAATAATGGCTAGATATTGACATACAAGAAAATTGTATGTGACACACCTGAGTGGATGTAAGTACTTTAAAAACATCACTCTCAGCAGTGCTATGCCACTGTTTACTTCCATTTTCAGTTAGATTATCAAGTAAATGTAAATTTTTCTGCACTAATAAATAAAAGATATTTTATCAGTAGTGAAATTTTAAGACAATGTACACAAAGCCTCTGGCACATTTACCTGATTGTAGTAGGTCCACAGTAATTTCGTCTTCATTTTCTTAGGTATAGAAATATTTTCTCCTCCTGATACATTTGCTTCATGCTTATTAGGATCGCATATTATTATTATGAGGACTTTTTTTTTTTTTTGAACGTGCGCACATGCATGTACTCATGTGCAAGCTGGGGAGGGGAAGAGAGAGAGGGAGAGAGAATCCCAAGCAGGCTCCACACTGTCAGCATAGAGCCCACAGCCGGGCTTGATCTCACCAACCATGAGATCATAACCTGAACTGAAATCAGGAGTTGGTGCTTAACCAACTGAGCCACCCAGGTGCTCCATGAGGGCTTTGGAATTGTATTGGCCCACAGCATAAGGAGAGTGTCCGTTATTTTGTCATATCCTGACACAAAAGTAACATTGTCACTGCCTAACTTCTTTAGAAGCATGCCCCATCTGACATGTAAGAGATGATCAGTTTGAGTGTTGGGGAACATCCCAACCAACAACAGGTGTCACATCCCTTAAGGCCATTTTGTCTTTTGCTCTTCAAAAGAAAAGGTAATAACACAAGTATTATATTTATTGAGTATATTTATTTATTTACTTAACGTGATTTTATTAATATTTATAATTATTTAACATGATTTTTCATGCTCCGTAATTCTAATGGAAACACAAAATTTCCTCCAAGTGTAACTTTTTCCTAAAATTGAGACAAATCCCACTTAATGACTAAAAACATAACTCTAAGCTATTGAGAATCAGCTGTTCTTTTGAAAAGATGACCTTCCATTTTAGTGCCACTTGTCAAATGCAATATATATATATATATATATTTGTGTGTGTGTATATAGGCACAAATATGCATGTTTATATTTATGTGTATGTATGTGCATATGCGACACACAGTAGTTCTCAAAGTGTCATTTCTGACTTATATCAGCATCACCTGGGAACTCATTAGGCATACACATTATTGGGCCCTACCCCAGACCTGCTGAGTCAGAAACTCTGATTCTGGGGCCCAGCAATTTATATATTAACAAGTCCTCCAGGTGATTCCGATGTTAAAGTTTGAGAGGAACTATTGCATTACATCATTAAGTTTTAACCACATTAAAATATTTTCCATCATTCTCTAGGTTCCTGTAGTCTAATTAGAATACAAATTATTTTGTGCCATAGACACACAGGTTATCACAAATTAGAAAGACCCATAAATAGGAAAGTTCTGTTCTAAAGTGAGGAATTGGCAAATCTACCGGAACATAGAACCAGACCTATAATGTCACAGTAATAGCAATCATGATTAGTCATAAAGAACAAGTAAAATTATAGCCGCCCACTAATTTTTAATACCTCTGAACATGACATTTCAATGGGAAAAATAACTTTGGTCCAGAACACTTCTTACCAGGTGTTATTTGTTTTACAAAGAAACCGAAAGTGCACAATAATACGTTCATATTTGCCTTCGATTCTGCAGTGTTTCTTTCTTGTTCTATTAATGTGACTTGGAGAGCTTTCAAATGAAGTTTGTTTTTCATAAAAGAGAATCAGAATCTGTGTATACCTTCTACATATATGTGTATGTTGAGGTTGCAGTCTGTACTGTGACTAATACTGGGATTAGCTGCTTACCTTACAATCAGTCATATTTTCAAGTTAACATCTATTGCATTCAAGATGTCAGAAATTACGTATTCACCTGATGGGCATTTTTGGCTGGATTGTTAAGCTCTCTACTTTGTTTTTAGAGTAAAAATATCTATTTATTAGCCCATCATCTTTCAAAGTTCTTCCTCTTCTCATATTCACACATGTCATTACAATTAAAGATCAAACACCAATGAATATTTTAGCAGAATAAAATGATAATGTCACGAATTATGCGGTGGCATTTCCATTGTACTCTACACCAATCAATTTATCTTAGTTTAACATATTCTTCATTACGGCTACCAACAGTCAAGACTGATAAATATGGAAATAAATTTCATGAATATATTCGACTTTCCATGCTTTGTTTTTCACAAGCAGGTCCCCAGACTCAGCCAATGCTTTCTTTGGCTGATACATTTAATCAAATTGTAGAGCTTTATGTAATAATTAAAAATTATTATTTTCACAAAGAAAATCAGGATGAATTAATAATTTAATGTTTTGATTGTTTCCTACTTTGAGTATAAACAGACTTTAACCAGTTTCGTACATAGATTCATAATTCTTCAGAACCTATATGGTTATATTTGTAATGTTCATTTTTCAGTGAATTTAAGAAGCTATTAAATAGCACATGTATACAGGGTGCCTGGGTGGCTCAGTCGGTTAAGTGTCCAACTCTGGCTTTTGGCTCAGGTCATGATCTTACGGTCATTAGATCGAGTCCCATGTCAGGCTCCACAGCATGGAGCCTGCTTAAGATTCTCTCTCCCTCTCCCTCTCCCTCTCCCTCTGCCGCGCCCCTGTCCACTTGCATGCCTGCATGCTCTCTCTCTCTAAAATAAAAAATAATAATAAGTATAAAAGCACATGTATACAATTGTGAAGGCCCCTGAGTAGGCTTTCCTTCCGTCCACATCTCCCGGTGCTAGCCAGCATGTTACTACAGAGTAGTGCATTCTACCAAGGAGCCAAACTGCTATTTGTTTGGTTTTTTTTTTACTCTACAGGCATAGTCATTCTTCTCTGCCCACTGGAGACCCAGATGCCACCAAGATGTATATTACAGCCAACTTTGGCCCACAAAGACACTTAGATACTAATCAGTTCATTCATGTCACTCGCTGAGAAAAAAACAAATTCCACTAACAGATTCACAGAGAGTTTAGGGCTATGAAATTATTTGCAGTTTTAACATCGGAATGATTTATTGAAGGAAGGGGAGAAACAGAATCCTCAAACAATCAAAGTGGCAGATGGATTTGTGTTCTCCTGAGTGGCCCTATGACATTTAAAAGCAGTTAACGTAGATCAGCTGCTCTTACTAGGAGACAGGAAGACAAGTGAACAGCACCCCATGGCAGGCCCTTGTCTTAAATAAGAACTAAGCAGAGGATGTCCAAGGGCCAATAATATTTTATGAATTCGAAAGAGAGAGAGATCACAAGGATACCTGTCCTGCAGCTCCCCTAACTACCTGTTGCTTGGTGATAAAATAAGGCAGGAGAGTCTTAATTACACATAAATTAGAAAGCCTTCAGGACTGCAGATCTACAACACAAATCTGTCCTGGCCAACTTACTGACAATTAAGCTAAGTCTAAGAAAAGTCAATTCTAATAAAACAAAAAAGCGGGACTTATAAACTCAGCATATAATTGTTAACGGAACAATATTTCATATCAGATGCATTATGCAATATTTCATGTCAGGTACATGAGTAATTTGTGTACTTGACATAGTTTTAATCAAACTATTAAACAGTTACAGTCTTGAACACATCTCTGGGGTAATACTACTGTGTATATTAGTTACCAGATTTTCTAGATAAAACTTACCCTTCAGAGCCATTCCCATGTGTTTTGATGCAAATTACCAGAGGTTTTGGTGTAAGAGAGTGCCACCTTAGTAATAATGAGATTAACACCTTAGAAAGAGAATATGAGGATAGTGGGGTGTAAGTATCTTAAAATATTAAAATGTAAGTAAAAATAGTTTTGATCATTTAAGAAACCACTCTCTGAATCAAATTTTTATGGGCTGTTAAGATACCTCTGATACTGCACAGCATTTCTCACAGTTCAGTTTATTTTTGGACAGGTGGTAGACTTTTCAAATATGAATTTTATTTATAACAAGTAATGATCCAAATGAGAAAAAAATTATTCACCCTCCATATTTGCTTTTGGCATATCGCTTCTGAAACTTGTAATGATACTGTGGGGCATACATCAGATTAAAAAAGACAGGAAAATAAAATGTGAAAATACCAATGGCCCCCACAACCTTGTAATGATTTTGCTCCTTCCCCGAAATCTGTTAGTAAACCAGGTGTGTATATCAAGGGGATTAAGGTGCTATTCATCAGCATTTCCTACCTGATATGAATAAGTACCTTCAATGAAACTGTGTGAATATTAAAAGTTTCCTTCCATATATTCTGTTGAACGAAATCAAGCATGCCTTCATGTTAATGTCCAGCTATTGGAGTTGTAATATTGGGCCAGAAAGTACAACATTCCTTCTTACTTGACTTTTTTCATCTAGTAAGTGTAAAGCAGACAACAACAAAAGTACCTACTAGAAACATTTAGAACAATGGTGGCATGTTGATACTGATACTTGAGGCCAGTCCATTAAAATCTGAATGTTTAATATTCTAAATCTAACACAGGACAGTAAACAAAATCTGGAAAGATATTTAGCATTAAAAACAGCCTTAGAAGTGACTCTACACAATGGGATATCTTCATTTGTGTTTTGTTTCCACACTGAACTAATTCTAGATTTTTCCCACAATTTAAAAAAATAAATAAATAAAATTCCAGTCCTGTTTAGTCTCAGAAAAAAATCTTATATGAGGAAAATTGCACATAAGGGGATCAGTGAAATAAGCGATGCTTTCTAGGTGACATATCCTAAGTGCCACAGAACCCAGAATTCTGTTGTTCCTGTCATTGTTCTTAGGATTCATGTTATAAACATTAACATGACGTTTGTTCTATTTTTGACATATAATACATCAAATAATAGGCTTTTCACAGAAAATATAAATACATGTTGTATTTATCATCTGTGGAAGCTTTCTACCAGAATTTTGACACTTCACATTCCAAGGGAATTTCAAAAGGAAAGGGCAGAATTCATCCAGACTTCTGGGTGTACACAAATTTTTAACCGGTGGTACATATAAATAAATGTTGTAATTCACAAATGCTGAAAATGCAAACTTCTTTTACTGATAATAGGATTAATTATCTCCCTCCACACTTCCCCCCAAAAGCCAATACATTGCATAAAATGTGTTTTTCAGTATTAAAGGAAAGACATGTCAACTGAAAAACTAAGAATTCCTTCATTTAAAAATGTACATAAGTGCCTATCATTTTACCTTGTCGCAAGCTATTCAAATAGCAAAGTGTGTGCCATTAGCAATATTTTTCACTTGTCATCTGTCAGAACATTTTGATCTATTCAGAGTGATTCTACTTTGAAAAGCAGGATCCGAGGTCTCATTTCTTTTTCTCCCCAGAAATATACCAACAGGTTGATTGACATGGGCAGCTACAATCTGAGTCCATTAGTGAATTGTCCCACATTATTTTTGAAATGCTAACTGAGGATACATACGGACGTCCATCCATACAATTCGTGAGCTATCTAAGCAAAGTCTTTCTTCTTCTTCCAGAAAACCTATAGGGACTTCCGACTTCAGGGTGTGTTAGAAGGCACACTGAACAGTAAGACCTACGATACTCTGCACAGACGTTTAACAGTCGAGGAGGCTACAGCCTCCGTCTCGGAAGGAGGAGGACTTCAGGGCATCACCATGAAAGACAGTGATGAAGAAGAAGGCTAATAACTCCCAGCTCTGTGGGAGGAAGGAGGACCTTGACATTATTTTGTACCCTGTCCTTGTAATTACATTGATTGTTTGGACCAAATAAAAAATGCTTGTATTTCACTCCACATTGTAAAGAGTGAACCTGGAAGCAGAGTTAAAGGGGAAAATGGCAAGTTTCTTGGTTTGGGGGATTTTTAAAGATGAGTCTCTTTTGTGTAGTTTGACCTAAAATGAGCTTTGGCTTTGTGATTGGAACATAACTTTTTGGTTTTTTTGGAAGATTTGACTTTTCCGTCTGTAATTACATCAAAGTAGTGTCCTGTGTGTGAAATGAGATATGTATTTCTCATAATGTGACATTGTGAGAAGAAGCTACTTGGATCACTGTGCCAGCTCTATCGTGCCCTTGTTAAAGTGGTGTGTATTTAATAGTTTATCATTTATGTGTGAGGGGTTTTTTTTTTTTTTGTAGTTAATTTGCCATTGTTGTGATGTGTGTAAAAACTTTAACCTCTGTTCTTAGTATTCTGAGTTCATCTGCAGGCTTCAAGGACTGCCAAACCCAAATATAGACTAGATTACCCATCAGCTTGTGTCTTGTTTTATTCTGAACATTCCTTCTTTCAAGCGTAAGAAAAAATCCCAAAGTGTAAGGAAGTAAATGTGCTGCCTTCAACATACCATATTCTCCTACTTCTAAGTGTAACAGCTTGCAGGCAATAAAAATCTCTTTGGTCGAAACCACTCCTGTATTTATTAGACTTGTGTAAATTAAATGCAGTAAAAAAAAAAAAAAAATGTTTGCAGTATTATGAAAGCCCCAACAATTTGTCTCTGTGTTTTTGTGTTTTTGTTTGTTTACAATCAAATGAGTAAAAGATATCAACAGTGCTTTTGCACCTAGAAGGCACACACATTTGTTAAAAGAGTAAGTTACTCCGACAGTCTATTTCCATAGCAAAGGTAATGTTGACTACATACTCATATGTGTTATTAACATTAGCAGTGTTAACTAATAAAGAGTAATACTAGGAATGCTGGTAATTTAACTAGCAATTGACAGGTTAGTTAACTATTATATCTTCTTCCAAAATATTTTCTTGCTATAATTTTGAAAAATAATAGCGTTATAACTTTGTGATTTCTCTGTGAGTTTTAATTTTGTATTTTTTCCTAAAATCCATATTGTGCTACTACATCCATTCATAAATAATCTTTAAATGAGGTAAGTTAATGCAGAATAAGCAGAGGTATCCCTGAATTTATGTAAACTGTAGTTCTGGAATTTTGGATGTGAAACCGACTTCTTAGACCTCCAAATTCATTCTCCTGTGTTGTTATTAATGGTGTCTCAGTAGCTGGACTAGCCCACAAAAATCCATTTAATTCAGTTATCATATACTACTGGTTTGGGCTCAAATCTGGGTCCTGGGGGTAAGACACCCTACGATACAGGACAAACATGAAAGTAGATGTCTTCCCCTTTCCTGGATTACAAACTAACTCTACCCACTCGGTGTTGTGGAAAGTCAGTTTTTCATGAAATGTTCTCTTTCCCTGTCTTCACCTTCACATCCACTATCATCCTCTCTTTGGGCCCCTACGTGTCCAGTTGTGCCACCCTAAACTCCTCGGTGGTACCCTCTCCACGGTTGCTGCCGCACAGCTCAAATGGCTGGCTACTTGCAAATTACCCACCCTTGTTTTCTTCTAAATGTCTGGGTCTTTGATTCAGCTCATCTCTAAGTAATTGGCCCATATTGTCCTGAAGTATGAATGATGGATGACTGATCCCTTCGCCCCCCTCCAGCCCTATGAAAGGAAATATCTAGCTGATCCAATTCAGATGCAGGGGAAAGCCCTTGGGGCCAGGCGGATCTTCCTTCCTGCTGATCTAGTTCACCTGCCCGCTGGCTCTCTTGGCTGGTCAGCCTCTTGTAGCTTCTCTCTAGATTTGCGGGTTCTCTGCGCCTTCCCTTCTGTACTCAGGAGATTTCTAAAAGCTCTACTCCCCACTCCAACCTTCAGTGGCTTCCACAGGGAGAACAGCAGAGCCAAAGGCAGGTAGTGGGGATGCTCAGAAGTTTATGATGACTATGTGGACTAACCTTTTAGCCACAAAGAGGCGTAGAAGAGAAATCTATAAAGTAACTGAAAGAGAATGAAATACCACTTTTGGGTTTTTGCCCAGAAATTCTCTCCAACATAACTGCAAATTGCTTGAGACGACTTAATAATTGTTCATCGGTGTGTGTAACTGTTAGGGTGAATACCCAAGCATCTGTCTATTAAAGGAAGCCAAGTGTTACTATTTTTTAAAAAAGCATTATTTCATTTAAAGGAATTTAATTGAAAGACGAACAAGTTTTAACAAAATTTTTGAAGTGAAAATCATTTTTAACTCAAAGAAATAGTCCTATCCTCCTAAATGGTTTTGGGCAAGGGCCAAAAAGTGCGTTTTGGGGGCAGTTTGGTGAGTGTTGCAGGAGAAAATAACTAATGCAGTCCAATATCCAGCTGGAATGGATCTGTTAAATAACACGTCTAAAAGGAAAGTTTCTCCGAACGCATGGAGAAAAAAATAATAATGCCTTTTCCCGGAAAGGGAAAGAACCACACAGAGCTTAACGTAAACCTCTCAGCTCCAGCTGTGGGTCGTTCTTGCATTCACGGGTTTTTCCACCTGAATTCCCCGTAGTTCTTGTTCATTGTCCCTCGCTCTGCAGAAAGGACTTCCTGCTACTTTTGCAGTAAGCGCCCGTGCAAAGTGTCTCGGGGCACCCACCCCGCCCCCCACGGTCATAGCCCGGCCTGGCCTAGCGCCGCCCTCCTTCGCCCGCGAAGACTTCGGGTCCCTGAGCTCCGGGAAGGTGCGCTTGGTGGGAAGGAGGTCACTCGGCCATCGCTGCTCATGGAGCCCCTCCCTGCTGCGACCTCCTGCAGTCCGAGAGGCGCGAGCCCCCAACCCTCCCTGCCCGCTCCCTGCACACGCGCGGAGACGCGGGGTCAGCGCCCGGCGTGCGGGACGAGCGCGCTGGCGGTCGGCAGGATCCCCGCGAGCCGGAGCTCAGAGCCTGCCTTCCCATCCCCTCCCGCCTGGCGTCTGGTAGAAAGACCTGAGCGTGGAAATTCGAGCATGAGCCTGGTCGCTTTTATTTTTTACTCCCCAAACAGAAAATGGAAATTTCCCGGTCCGGGTCCCTAAAGGGAGGTGATAGATCGATGTTCCTGAGAGATGTTCACGCGCCGCTGGTGGCGGGGTAAACACTCGCCCAAAGAGCAAGCAGATCGGCCCCCGCGCGCTCTGCGCCTCTGCCTTCGCCGCGAGGCCCAGCCCCCACCGACTGCCCTCGACCCATCCCACCCCCGTTAGTTTTGCGCGGAATTGGAGGCCTGGTCTGTGGGAGTTCGGGAAGACCGTGTTCGTCCTATCTTTACTTGGGGTCCTCCTAACTCACCCCCCGGCCCCAGTGCTATGCGGCGAGCGCGGTGGAGAGCGGGTCTCCTTTCCCCCTTCAAACTCTGCTCGCTGGACGGGCAGGAACCTTCGGGGAAAGCGGACGTCTGAGTTGGCTCCAGTACTTTGCTGCAGACGGAGTCGAGCCCAGGGGCCTGGGCAGCCGGGCGGAGGCGAAGAGGAGCTGAGACCCCGCAGTGCCCGAAGCGCGCGGCTGGCAGTTGCTCCCCCTTCCCCTTCCAAGGGTGAGGCTTTCCCCCAGCGTTGACTGAAGGATGGGGTGCAGAGATGCCTTAATCTGCTCTTCTCTGTGACACTGAAGAAGGATACTTAGAGGAGTAGAAGCGGATAGAGACTGAGCGCAAAGCGCTGAGCCTGCGTTCCAGAAGTCACGACCGACAGTCAGTCGCGCCCTTTGTCCGTGTGCAAGATGTGATTGTTTTAAGGGAATAGGCAGTGGAGTGTGAGAGTGTAGTGCCGAGAAGAGAAGAAGAATTCGATGTGGTTCCCAAATGAAGACCCCTGATTTAATACCAAGAAACAGGTGCACAGGACACCGCTTGGAGATCGTAGTAAGCAAGGCCTTGGGGCCAGAGAAGCCCGGGTTTGAGTCTTTTGAGTCCTAACAGCTACGCCTCTTCCCCGCGTCTGAGCTCTGTGTCCTTGGGCAAGTCACTGAACCTCACTGTAAAATGAGGACTTAATAAGGCGGGTGGTTGTAAGAATTAGAGACCGGTAATAAGTTGTGGCCAATACTAACTAGTTCTTTGTGAGGAATGGATTCAAAAGAAATCGTGGCAGTCCTGCCTCTGCCAATGCGCACCACCATTCTCCAGCCATTGTCCCCGCGGTGGTTTCAGGGTCCTTCTGCATCACAGCCAGCTCAGCGGATCTTCAGCCTCGCCCCCGGCGTGTCAGTGGACTGGAGGGTTCCGGGGTTATATATAGGGCCAGCCTAGTGGGAGGAGAGGAGAAGACGGGGAGGGGCAAACCTTGTCGGGTCTCCAGAAAGGGCCGGCTTCGCCTCGAGCAGCCCCCGGAGCGGCCGGAGGGAGGGGAGGCAGCTGGAGACGTGCCTTTGGGGGATGGAGTTGGTCAGAGGCTCAGAAACTAGACAGGTGTGATCCCGGGGTGCTAGACCACAAGTGAGGAATCTCAGACCTCGGCCTCTGCCCAGTAGGTTCTAAGTGCAAGAGAATTTAAGGGGCAAATTGGTGTTCATTCATGTTTTCCAAAGTTTAAGGAGGCCTAGAATGGCGTCCTGCGTCTCAGACCAGAGATGCGCGCACAGTAAGCGCTTGGAAAATTCGAAGCGGAACCGAGAGAGAAGCAGAGGAGGCCGCAAACCGCCCCAGCGGGCGAAAAGGGCTGACACTGAGGGCAACAGTCAGCACCGAGTCCTGGCCCAGAGTGCGGAACTGCCAGCCCTTGTAGGCTGTTGTGAAAACGCCAATAACTGGGAGGCCCAGCGTGGGCCGAGGGCAAGCCCCAGGGGCTCATCCCAGCGTGTCCGTGGCGAAGGAGACACGTGCCCTGGTGATGCTGGGGCCAGGCACTCGGCGGCCTTGGAGACGAAGACACTCACCACTTAGCAAAGGGGAAGATACTCCCCCTGCTTTGGGCTGGGACTAGAGCTACTTTTATAACTGGAGGGATGTTCCCCACCTTCATCATTCCTGTAAGGTAGCCTGCCTGCAGCTATTGGGCTCCAGATAGAGGAAGCAGAATGCCACAGATGCCTTTAACTCCCAGGACTTCATAACTTTACATCAAAAGTGACTGTATTTATGTGCTTATTTGTGGGTGATTGTTAAAATTTAGCAAATAGGGCCACCTGGCTGGCTCAGTCTGTTAAAGGGCGGGAGGAGGGGGGGGAGGGTTGATTTCAACTCAGGTCATGAATGTAAGGTTTGTGGGATCCAGCCCCAGAAGCAGGGTCCAAGCTGAGAGCACCGAGCCTGTTTGGGATTCTCTCTCTCCCTCTCTTCCTGCTCCTCCCCTGCTCACTCTCATTTTTTCTCTCTCTCTCAGAATAAATAAACTTAAAAAAATTTTTGATATAAAATTTAGTAAATAAACATATTCTAGACATATTCGTCTAAAATCTTTTTCCATCCCGAGGCGCCTAGGTGGCTCAGTTGGTTGAGCACCTGACTCCGGCTCAAGTCATGATCTTGTGGTTCTTGAGTCAGAGCCCCACATTGGACTTGCTGCTCTCAGCACAGAGCCAGCTTGGGATCCTGTATCTACCCCCCCCCCCACTCTCCCCTGCTTGGGTGTGCTCTCTCTCTCAAAAATAAATAAAACACTAAAAGATATTTTAAAAAAATCAATAAAATAAAATCTTTGGCCATCCCTAGGATCAGTGGTTCTCAAGTCAGAGAGGAAGTGAAGAGTTTATTTTGAATTCAAGAATCATCAGGCCGAGGAGTTACCCTTTCCTGGGCTCAGACACAGACTTGTTTCTGGGTCCCCTACACCCAATTTGTACCTTTGAAAAAATTAAGTGGGGTGTCAAATCTTTTCTGCTTCAAATCAGTTCTGACTTGCCTCTTAACACTGCTTCCTTGCTAACAGCCAACCAACAAGTAACACCTCTCATGGATGTGATTGGTGGAAAGAAACATTTAAATGCTGAAACTTTTTAGGGCATTTCTCTAAAATGCCAAGGAAGCACAACGAATTGTAACTTTGGAAGGAGATACTGCTAGGGAGGTAGAAAAAGTTTCATTAAAGAGGGGTTATATAGTAAAAGGTCAGAACCCAGCAGGACTGTACTTCAAAAACTGGAAAGTGAAACGTGGAAAGACAGGGGTGGCAGCTGATTGTGGCAAGAGAGAGCTTTGACAGCCCCCCCCCCCCCCCAGAGCAGGGTAATAATTTTTTAAAACACACTTCAAAGTTGCTGTATTAAAGAATCTCATTTGTTGTCATTTGTTCAAACTGCCCAGGCTTTTTTGTTGTTGTTGTTGTATTGTGTGATTGCTGGGTGTATTCTTTCATATAATTAGGATAGTCTATCAAAAAGTTGATTAATTTTAGAAATGCATAAGTGCTTCTAAACAGATGAAATCTGCTTTAATCAAACTGGGATTTTTGAAAAGCTTTTGTGAAAGGTTAATTCATCATTCTACAGAAGAAAGTGTCCCCTGGAGACCTTAGGACTGAATGTGGGAGAGCAGGCCCCCAAGGATAAGGAAAATCCTCAAGGCTGTGAAAAATCATTTAGCAAATGTGATTCTTTACGTGCATTTTAACATGTCCATGTATTTAACCAGAAATCAAATCGTTGAGCCGAAGGGGTGTTTTTTAAATACAGATTTTCTGAAAAATATTTTGGAAAAGTTTGTAGCCTAACTTTTTAACAAGGTGATAGATAGCTTTTCATATGTAAAGTAGTTTTATTTTAAAATCTCTTTTCAGTCTCCAAGCCTCCCAAGAATGAAATAGGCTTTGATTTAGTCCCATTTCACAGAAAAACAATCCAAGGCAAAGTGTAACTGCCACCATCTGTTGTGGTTAACAAGGGGTCCACTAGCTGTGTGGCCTTCCCCAGATGAAGGCACTCTGCTTTAGGAGGCCAAAGCAAGGCAGGACACTGGCATCATTTAATCCGGCCCTCAAAATGTGTGGGCCAAATTGGTGATAGAAGTACATACGAAAAACTGTCTTAGAAAGGGGGAAAGGTTGTTGTCCATTTCAATGGGCAATTGAAGAATCCAGCTTTAAAATGATAGTAAGGGGGGAGGGGTGCCTGAGTGGCTCAGTCCCTTAAGTATCCGACTTTGGCTCAGGTCATGATCTAGATATTGGTGGGTTCAAGCCCAGCATCAGGCTCTGTACTGGCAGCGCAGAGCCTGATTGGGAGTCTCTCTCCCTCTCTGTCTGCCCCTCCCCTGCTCGTGCTCTGCCTCTTTCTCAAAATAAGTAAATAAACATGAAAAAAAAAATGGAAGGATAGTAAGGAACATGAAGGAAAGGGGATTATAATGGCTAGTTTTGCATACGGGTTTTGCAGAGGTAAGAGAAGCTGGAAGAACGGAAAGATGCAGGAGAAGGAGGAGGTTCCGGGAAAATGGTCTTTCCCGTTTGTGATTTCCAGTTACCACCACTCCCACGTCTAAACAATGAGGGAAGGGCTCCGATGCCCACTCGTGGCTGGACGCGAGGCGCATTGGCAGAGGCGGAGCGCGAGACCAAAGGCCACTAACACCAGTGCGGCCATCGTGGCTAACATAAGAGGACGCTGGGGTCCCACAGATCTTGCGGCTGGGTTTGCCCCTGTCCCGCATTTGATTCCACATCATTAGGATGAATCATTAGGAAAATGTTTCAAGTAGGGCTCCGGATTTGGAATTTACTAGTGGTATCCAAGTTCAAATTCAGAAAAGAAAAAGAAACACGAATCCTAGAAAGGCATCGACAGCAATCACGTGTACTTCGTAGCTGCCGCCTTTCCCTTTTCCATCTTCTAGGTGAATCGGCCGGTTGGAGCCCTCTCGACAGAGAAGGCATTCTGTCAGTAAATGTTGGGGCCTTCACTTATCTAGAGAAATAATAAATTGGAATGTTCTGCTAATATTAAAGGCTGATTTTCCTCTTCAAATAAAACGTCGATATCTGCCAAATAAAAGGGGAAGAGATCCTTTGGAAAGTAAGGAACCCCAATTATTATCATGCCTGCTGCCTTTTGAACGCAGCATATGCTCTTAATTTTTAAAATTGTTTTGCTTTCCGTAAGAACTCTAAATCAGTGTCATTAAAGCCAATTTCTCCTTCTTTCCCTTTTTTCTCCCTCTCCGCCTCTTCTTTCAACAGTGGTGTGAAAGTTCAGTTATTCTCCGTCATGAGTATAAAGCTTTGGAAATCAGCTCATGTGCCAACACCGGGAACTTTTCCAGGCCCACGGTGCGAAAATGGAATATGTGCTGTGGAATTATTATTTTTGTCCTTTAGGTTTACATCTACGCCTTTGTATTATGTAAATTTATGAGAAGCTGTGAATCACAGGGTTAGGTAGAGGAGGGGTTTCTTCCCCCTCCACAGGCAGCGGGAACCGACCCCATTCAGTCTTTGAAAGATGCACAGCCTTCTTATCCTTCCGTGGTTTTTTTTTGTTTGTTTGTTTTGTGTTGTGTTTTTGTTTTTTGTTTTTTGTTTTTTTTACCTAGACCCAGCTTCTCTCCCCACCGTCGACCCCGCGGGCCGGCAGAGGCTCAGGGCTGACACCCAGGCCCCAGGAGCCTCGGCAGACACGTTCGTGACAGCAGCCGGCCGGCCCCACGAGGTCGCCGGGGGCCGCGGGATGCTGTTCCCCTGTTGTCAGCGTCAGCACTGACGCGGGGCGCTGAACGCTTCGCGCTCTTTCCAGTACCCTCGTCCCCTGTGAGTCTAATTGGAAGCTATGAGGGCGGACCCACTGTCAGAGAAAGTCAAAGAGTTAACAACTCAAAGAGGACACAGAGGGAAGAGAAAAAGAAAAAAAGACTTCCAAACTAATTCAAACTAAGACGTCAGTAATTTTACTTAACATCGTAAAAGTTGGAGAGATTCCTTAAAGCCTGGGATTCACAGTTCAACTTTTGAAACATGTGCAATGCCTACAGGATCAGGTCTGAGAGAGGCCTAAGGTGGTGGGGGCGGGTGTCGCAGAAGAACGCCACCTCCACCAAGAGAGGGGGCCCCGGCCAGTGGCTGAGCGTCCCCCCTCCGTCCTTCAGGGATTGTGAAAGTAGCTGGAGGTGGCTGTGGGGGTATTGTGCTCCGTTCACAGTCATGCCCTCTCCTCCTTTAGCAAGGAAGAAGGGCTTGGCAAGGGGAGCTCAGGAACCGGAATGAAAGTTCAGGTTGGAGGGTGGGGCCCAAAGGGGAAGGCAGAAGGAAACTCTTCCACCGAAGAATCGAGTTAGAAAACTCCCTCGCTTTCCCCGAGACCGTCAGGAGACACCCAACAATTGGCAGCCCAAGCCGAACGGCTCCGAAGGCAGCTGGGGCACTGAAACAGAGCGCAATGGACACGAAAGGTTTTCGGAGGAGAGCTCACAGGTGCCCCCACCACCCCGTTTAAAAGCGGCTTAAGGAAGTGTTTTCCGGGAAACTGAAAGTGACAGGCAAAACTTATAAAAAGATGCTCCGGTTCCCTCTTGGGCGTGCCACGGCGTCAGGCCTGTTTTCTTTCTCTTGACATCTAGATTAAATGACCCTTCGGTTACACCCGGAGTCGTCAAAGCAAGTCTATTAGCGACTGTTCTGTTCAGAAACTTTTCAAACGGGAGTTCTCCGCCATCTGTTACTTGGTCTCTAAACCCGATCCGGCACCCCCGCCCGAAACCCTTTGGTGACTGCCCCCATCTCCCACCAGCCTTGGGGGTGGGGAGGGGAGGGACTGAGCCGTCGCTGGATCCGCGGGGGTGCGGCGGGGAGAGGGAGGAGCGAGATCGCGCCCCAAAGGAGCGCGGGGCGCGAAAGTGTGGTGGAGGCCCCGAGGCCGGAGGTCAGAGGGACCCAAGCGACGACCGCGCGGCGCGGGCAGGGGAGGGTGGGGAGCGCGGGAGCCCAGCCGGACGCGCAGCGCGCGGGGGGCGGGCGGGGAGGTCTGGCTGGCGGCGGGCGGTGGGAGTAGCGCCCCGGCTCCCAGTCCCCTCTAAGCCGCTCCAGCCTCCCTAGCCGGCCCCTCCAAGGCAGGGTCACAGAGCCCGGTCGCCCCTGGCCTTGCCGACGTCATTTTTAACCGTTCGGGACTCGTGAGCAAGAACTAATAAGTGGAGATCCCAGCCAGGGAGTGTCAGCTTTTCGGTTTCACTTCGGGCTTCTTTTTAAATGGCTCTGCTCCGGCAAACGAATCTTGAGTGAGGCCGGGCACCTCAGCTCCGGCGCCCGCAGCGGGAACGCAGTTCCCGTCCGAGGCCAGGGCCGGGGGGCGCCGAGGTCGCCGCCGTTATGGACGCCCAGGCGGCCGAGGGCAGCGGGTCGGCTCGGGGCGCTCCTGGCCGGGAGCCACCGACGGCCGGGAGCCACCGACGGCCGGGGTCCGGGAGGTAACTACGTTGATAAAAGGCTCTCGGATTTTCATTTACTTCTGTTGCTTCTCCATTTCTCTAAGCTCCTTCTCTGCTCTGTATTATTTGATTTTCTATTATAGACATTTATTTCATGGGAAATCAGAAAGTTTGCAAAGAACATCACAACTGCTCTAAACCTCGTGGGTAGTATCAAGGAAAGAATCGGGCGGTGTCGAATGTAGGTTTTATTTTGACCACAAAAATGACTCGTAAAAATTATCTGGGGACTGCTGCTGAAAAGCTATAATCAGCCAGTTGCACAACCAGCGGATCAGTGCAGAACAAAAGAGAGTGTTTGGGGCGTCCTCTTCTAATTGTTCACTTCCCAGGCTTCCAGAACTACCTTGTAAATTGCAAGCAAAACTTGTCTGACTTTTGTAGTTAGACTTGTAGGCAGCTTCTCGAATGAGTTGGAAACATTGGGTTGCTTGTTTCTGAACTTCTTTTTCCCCCAAGTCCAGCTCTGAGTCGCAGTGTGTAGGGAACACACCTCACAGGCCTGTGGGAACGGGAGAGAAAAACCCGAGCATTAGTGGAGGGGCAGAAACAAACCCGCGGCAGGTGATCCTTGTATGTAATGCTTGCCAGCTCATTAATAGCTCTCACCTTTGGGGCTCTTCCTTTACTTTTACAAACCGATTTAATATGTAAATGCTGTTTTGAGGACAATAATTCCACTAGGTTGAACCCAGACCCCCAATAAAAAGAAATAAATAGTAACAACCAAGGTCTAAACAACAAACCACGCTCGTCCTCCCCTCCCCCGGAAGAAAGGCTCGGTGAGTTAACTGACCCCTCCTTCACAACCAACCGAGGACACTGCCCTTCACACGCTTTACAAAATTAGCAAAAATTCTTTATTTGCTGCCAAACTAAAAGCACACTAGTAGCCTCAAATCGGAACTCGTAGCTCTTGTGTTTGTTGATGTGCTGGAAAGTTAGTTCCCACTGTGTATTCATTAATCTGAGGTACTCAACAAGACTCTTCCTTTGAACCTTGCAGATCCCCCTCTTTGGGGCCTACTCCAACGCTCCACCTCCATCACACATTACAGGAAGTAACAAAAGACAAGTCAGACATAAAGACTGAGTAAAACTGTAGAAGAATTTAGGAATGTTTTTCCTCCTCCAGAAGGCAGGTAGGTTGCTATTTATTAAACAGGAAGACTTGTGGATGGGTCCTAGTGCCTGGGGAGGCAGGGTGGTCGGAATAATAATCTAGTCTCTTCCATTGAGCTCATAGTAGCTACTAAGAAGCAAAGGGAAAGCAGGCTGTTACTTCTGATGATGAGGCAGGGGCCATGGATGTTGGAGAGGCCTGAAAATCCTAAAAACATGAGCAGAGATGAATTCATGCACTTGGCAGAAGGTTGGATAAGTTATAATGGTTTCTAATCCATGTGTTCCTTTTTAAAAACTCAACAGTACTTTGTGGCTTATTAAAGAAGAAGAGGGGAAAGATTGTGGATTATAATCAATGGCTCCATTATATTGCCTTTTATTTCAGATTGCAATAGTCTTGACCAAAAACTGCATTTGCTTGTGATAGGAATGTAAATTTAAAAACCTGTGAAAATTATGCAAGTTCTTGAACAATCAAGAACAAAGTTTAGGAAGCACTGAAATAAAAATTGGGCTCCCGAGGCAAAAAAAAAAAAAAAATGAGAACTTGAAATTATTGAAATTATTTTAGAAGAGTAGAAATTTTTTGTATTTTCTCAGGAGGTCTTAAGAGTTTATCAGGTCTCTTCATATCAAGGACTGCTCTGTTTCCCTCAGTACATCTCAGGCGGGATAAACCACACACTTGATACTCCCCTTCCACAAGGATTTAAATACTGGCTTTCTGTGATTGGGAAGGAGTGGGACACTTAAATCACTGGCTCTGACCAAAAAGGGGATTAGAAGAGTCTCAAAGAAAGTCCAAAGAAACTATAACTGTTTCTATTTGCCATTAATGAAACGAACAAGGCTGTCTTGCATTCTTTTAATAAACAATTTTTAAGTGATGAACAGTTTTAGAAGCTTCTGAATTTGCCAAATATGCTCTGCTTTTCTTTTCTTTTTTGTTTTGTTATCTTTCAAATGTGGGGAAGAAAACCCAAAGTACTGGACAGATTTGACAAGACGATGGAAGCCCTTCCTAAATGCATTTTGCATTTTGTTTACAGCAGTTCTAACTGAATAGAGATATATTTTTTTAAGTAAGAGCTTTAAGTTAGGTTTTGAATAGAAGATACTCATTAACCAATGTTGGAATATCAAGACCTTGATTTCATAAAAGCACCTCTTCAGTCTTTAGGATTAGCAAACTCAGGTCTGATGTTTTAAAGGGAGGGCATAATTGCTACTTTGCAATATTTGTGTTAACTGGCATGACACCTTACTTTCAAACACTTGTCAAAAAGGCAAATCCCGAAAAGACCAGTGAAAAGCAAACAGTGGAAATATTAACTATACAAATAAGTATACCCCTTAGCCAATAATTCTCCTTGTTAGTTCGGTGTCCACCGAAGGAGAAATGTACCGAGGTCAAAAACAGGACTCTGGCCGTTAAGGAGGAGGGAGTGGGGGAGGGGGAGAGGGGAGTGCGCAGGGACACGCGACGAACGTAAAACAAACTGGTAGCATTCAGTCCAGAAGGCAGGTAACGCTCCGGAAGCGGATGAGGTGTACCAGCCAGCTGGGCGCTCCGAAGCTTTCCAGAGACAGGCTGTTTCGTGCTTCTTTGCCTTTTCCTTCAAACCTGGCCCTATGTTGGAGGGGTGCAGCGTGAGGGGGATTTTTCGATGTTGGGAAGTGGCAGGTAGGAAAGGAAACCTGACCTGCCCCAAAAGGCAGCAATTAAAGTCTTAACGGCGACCCATCTGTCGTGGGACGCCACCGCCCCCACCCCCACCCCGCCTTTCCCCTAGCAAAGCCGTCCCCGAGCTCTTTGTCTGAGCAGGGAAGAAGAGGAGACAGGGTCTGAGGCCCCAACAGCAAAAGAAAAGGAAATTTCCAGCTTGGGTGCACCCTGGGTGACTGAGCCCGGGCCCAAGTCCGCTGCGAAGGCGCCTCTCTCTGGACTCGGCTCTAGAGCCCTAAGCTCGCCTCACCCTGCACCTGTGTACGGCTGCAGCCTCCCAGCCCGAAGCCACCCCGAGACCCGAAAGGAGGCATTTCCCAGGCCTAGTTGTTAAGGCCGGTCGCATCCAGACTTTCTCCCCATTTAGCCTTTTGGCTGCCTCCAACTTCCAATAGGACTCACGTCTCCTCCCCCCCATCCTTAGCAATTGCGTGTCCCCACCACCCATCCCGCTGCTCTGCTCCGCCGCTGGACACAAGGCGCGCGTCCCCAGCCCTGGCTCTCTGCAGTGTCCACCCCTCTCGGCTCGCACGGCCGGGGCGGGGCAGACCCTCACGAAAAGCCAGAGTGAGTGGCCTGTGCTGAGCATTGTGGTAGGGAGGAGGGATTATTTTGAGGCAAATTTCCTCCGTTTGGGGTCCAACTTCTCATTTTGGGGTGACATTGCTCAGAGGCTCAACAATCCCAGGTTTTATAGTCTGCATCCAGGCTCCCACTGCTGACCCTTTCCAGGCCTCTTGCAAGAAGTCACCCACACCCACCCGTCACCACCCGTTCTACACGCACTCACTGAGGGTAACTCACCAGGTAGATGACACCCTGGGCTGCAGCGGGTGGTCACTCCCAGGGGCTTGCGGGCCGCAGGGTTCTGAACTGGCACGTTTTGCGCTCTTCCTCCACTTCGTGGCTCGGGCTCGCGGCCGCCGATCTCTCGCCGCGCAGCCGCTAGTCCCACGGCTAAGCTCTGCGGGATCGCAGGCTTGCAAAGGGGAGCAACCAGGAGCGTGAGCGCTGCAGTGGTCGGCGCGCTCCGGACCGCGCCTGCCTAGGCGGCGGGAACCCGCGCAGCACGGAGGAGCAGCCACCGGAGCCTTCCAGGAACACCCCTTACGCTCTACCGCTCCTCGCCGAGTTTTGACAGAGGCGCCAGACCCGAGGGCGCCGGCATATTGGGGCGTTGCAGGGACTAGGTCTGCGCGCGCTCGCGTGCCCGCAGGTCCCGGTGCTCGCCGCCGCGCGGTGAGCACACGCACCCAGGCTGCCTCCTGCGCTGCTTTGACAAGTGGTGGGGACTCCAGCAGTAGGGACATGGAGGGCTGGGGGTGGAATCATAGGTTGTTTCCCTTCTCTGCTTAACTTTCAGTATCTAAAATGCTCCGAGAGAGCTCTGAGAGCAGGTACTTAACAAATATTTTTTCTGGGCTCTCAATGGAAACGTATAAAAGCGCGCGCGTGTGTGTTCGTGTATATCGGGGGTGGGGTCGGGCCGTAGCCGAGGTTTCTTGTCGTGTGATACCCGCCTATTCCTTGCAACTCCTTCTCAACTTTGTGGATGGAGTGCGGCTTTCCCAAACTTCTGTCAAGGTACCACATTTACAAAACCACAAATACATAACAAGCCTCCCAAGGCCTTTAATTCTCAGGGACGTTTTGTGAGGCCAGTTACCTGCTGGCGTCTTCCAAGTGGTCCAGATTCGGCTCGGGCCGCAGAGACTCCGGGATGCCAGGAGTCCTCAGCCCCGGGCCCCAGAGGAGCCCTAGAAAGAGGGCTGCGGAGGAGGCGGCGTGGCTTTGACCTGGGCCCGGTGTCGGCCCGGCGGAACCGTGCAGAGAAAGCTCGGATTTCGCTGCTGTCGGTTTCCCGGCCGTGGCTTTCTGGAGCCTGGCGTTTCATAAATATAGCCGGGCGTTTGCCCCTGAATTAGACTCCGTTTCCTTATTTAGCCTTTGCACAATGATTTTAGATGATGTCACTTAGAGCTAAACGAGAAAATTGATCTCAGATTTGCTTGGCCTTTAAAGCCTGGTTAAGCAGATTGAGAATTAAAAAGACAGAGGAAAAAGCAAAGGGGCGGGGGAGGACGGCGAGGTGTGCGCCGGAAAGACTGTGCGCAGAGGGGAGGGCGTGCCGAGCGGCGAAGAGCGCCCCCGCCTCTTTTGGGCGGGGGAACTTCACTCACCAATGAAAAGTAGTCACTGACTGCGGAGAAAAAAAAAGTTTTCCTGTTGACTGTTGGAAGCGAATTGAGCAATTATCTAGTTTACCTTCTCCTCTTGGAAGTTAACGATTGGCGAGATCTTGGCTGCGTTATTGACACAACACTTTCTATTGATAGAAATAAGTAGTGATTGTCCTCGAGTCATTGGTGCGCCAAGAACTCTGCGATGGGCTGGCAGGAGTCCATTGGGCTGGGCAGGCAGGTTCGGCTGGTGATGCTGGGGAGGAGGAGGAGGAGGCTGCTGGTGGTGATGGTGCCCGTCCTCCTCTCCGCAGGTCTGTGACAAGCAGGGAACAAGGCAACGACGGCGCAGCCTGGCCCCGGCTGACGGACGCTGGCGACTCAGAGATGGACAGTAGCTGCCACAACGCGACTGCCAAAATGTTAGCTACTGCTCCGGCCCGGGGCAACATGATGAGCACCTCCAAACCCTTGGCTTTCTCCATCGAACGAATCATGGCGCGCACCCCAGAGCCCAAGGCCCTGCCCGTCCCCCACTTCCTTCAGGGAGCCGTGCCCAAGGGGGACCCCAAGCACTCTTTGCATCTTAACTCGTCGATCCCTTGCATGATCCCCTTCGTGCCTGTGGCGTACGATACGAGCTCCAAGGCTGGAATGACGGGCTCGGAGCCGCGGAAGGCGAGTCTGGAGGCTCCGGCGGCACCCGCGGCGGCGCCCGCAGCGCCCGCGTTCAGCTGCAGCGATCTGCTCAACTGCGCGCTGAGTCTCAAGGGCGACCTGGCCCGGGACGCGCTGCCGCTGCAGCAGTACAAGCTGGTAAGGCCCCGTGTGGTCAACCATTCTTCCTTCCACGCCATGGGAGCCCTGTGCTACCTGAATCGAGGTGACGGCCCCTGCCACCCGGCAGCCGGCGTTAACATCCACCCGGTGGCCTCCTACTTCCTCAGTTCCCCTCTGCATCCTCAGCCAAAAACGTATTTAGCTGAAAGAAATAAACTGGTGGTCCCGGCGGTGGAGAAGTACCCCTCGGGAGTAGCTTTCAAAGACTTGTCCCAGGCTCAACTGCAGCATTATATGAAAGAAAGCGCCCAGCTTCTGTCGGAAAAAATCGCGTTCAAAACCTCTGACTTCAGCCGAGGCTCTCCTAATACCAAGCCCAAAGTTTTCACTTGCGAAGTGTGTGGAAAGGCAAGTACTATGCAGGAGGGAGGTCTTCCTTCCTTCCTTCCTTCCTTCCTTCCTTCCTTCCTTCCTTCCTT